>NC_046315.1:60467306-60780201 GCF_009819535.1 Lacerta agilis
TCAAAAGTTCATTGTAGAAACCTGGCAATTAAAGCGAAATAAAATTTTAACCAGGACTCTCCTCTCCCTCTAATTGGCTAAAAAGTCAGAAGAGGGAGTGAAAAAATGTATATAATTCAAGATGCATGACAGGAAAAGGGCCAAAACACAGTAAAAGAGCTGGAATGTCACAGTTGAGACCCCATAGTAGGGAGGAGTAAGGCTGCAAAGGGGCCCAGAAGTGGACCTGAAAATAGATAATATTAGCTTGTTTAGAGCAACTGGAAATACAACTGGATGGATATGTCTCTGTTTATTTTTTATGGGTATCTATTCAAACTGCAAACATGGTTTATTTTCCCTAAAATATATTTTTCTCAAAAAATGGTTTCACCTGTTGCCTTACTAAAATTCTAAGTAAAAGCACAGGGTGTTTGGGAAAAAGTTAGTCAAGGGTCTTTTTAATACTTTTGTGCCTATGTGCCATACTCCTCTACCCAAATTCCAAAAAATTATATGACTTTTTTTAAATGAAAGCAGCCAGGGGTACTGGAAGGTGTTGACTTGGAGGAGCAAGAAGGAGAAGGTTGCTTTGGCTAGCTTGCTTGGCTCTGGTTTTTTTACTGTTTTTTTAGCATTTGTTTTGCACAATTGGTTTTGTCAAGGATCTAATAGGGGGTGAGGTGTGGAGATAAGGATCCAAATTGCAAACAAACTGGACTCCTGCATGCGAGAGAAAAATAGATATATGCCAATTATAAAAAGAATGGTCAATCAAGGTTTAATCAATATTTTTTCCTACTGATAAAAAAATGGATGTGTCTAAACTGTGGCTTGTACCTCTAATTTCACTGCATAGAAATATCGGAACATTAACAATGGAGGCATTACAGGGGACTTGACAGAATCAGAGTTCCCTGGATAGAAAAGGATGTTAGCTTTGCCCTGAAAGTTGTCCAAAAGCATTGCAGAAGACATGCATTGAATGACCCACATAACCTTCATTTTCATGCACTGTGGCTTTATGCATGCCTATTACATACTGGATTCCGTCTCATGTGTATAAACAACAAAAACATCTTCCAGCTTAGAAAGACCCCATCCTGCTGACCTACTTGCTATAAAGGAGAGTTTGGTGCACTGTATCCAAGCATTTGAAATATGTCAGTTGAGATAGGCATCAGATCTTCTCTCTGTGAGAAGGAGACCACTGGATTAGTGTGCCTCCCCCTTTCTTTCCACAGTATATTCTATTCTTTCTAGGAAATGATGTGTTGATTTAAGCATCCACAGTGATTATTGCATTGTTCCTGCTGATGAAACAGGACTGATAAATTATTTGGAATCAAATGGATGAAGGCACAATACTGGATATGCTTAGCATGACACAGAACAGAGAAAGTCTTTCCCTCGAGCTAAAAGTTATGTCATGGCAAAATTTCTAAGACAGCATCATTATGGTTTTGCTTTACTGTAACACACACCAAAGCTTACAAACTCATTTCAGGAGGAATCTGGAGTCTGGACTAAGAAAAGAGTTGGAACATTAGCCTGAAATATAACATAATAAAATGTAAGTGCTGCCCTGTGCCCATGCTGCCCTGTAAAATGTGGTTAATAGACACCACTCAAAAACAGCACATCTCTGTGTTGCAATTGATGCCATGGATAGGTGCTGTGCAACTTGGCCTATAATAGGGCAGTTACATTTTCATGGAAAATAATGAGATTTGCAGCTTTCCTTTGTGATAATATGTTTTTTAAATGCCATTTTGGGAAGCCAACCTCAAAACCAACCTCATATTAGAATGAATAATTGCACTGGAAATAGTAAATAATTTATCAGATGGAAGCAAACAGCCCAGGAAAGTATTGATTAACAATTAATTGTGATATGGCAGCCTTTATATTTAGATATGTCTAGGGTTAGCATATGTCAATTCTTCATCTATATGGCATGTCAGAATTGAATATCTGTC
Organism: Lacerta agilis; assembly: GCF_009819535.1. NCBI lineage: Eukaryota > Metazoa > Chordata > Lepidosauria > Squamata > Lacertidae > Lacerta > Lacerta agilis. The sequence continues at coordinate 60,469,265 of NC_046315.1, forward strand.
TGATCTCCAGGTTTGGATGCTCAAAATCTGCAAATGGCTGGTAAAGGGAGCAGATTAGTTCTTTCACCACTTAGCTCTCTTCTGTTGTGTGCTGATTCAGCCCCAGAGAAGCTCATGCTTGGAAGCCTGGGAGAGCCGAGATAGTTGAGGGGAAGGGGAATTTAATTGGTTAAACCACTGTATTAGCTTTCCCATCCTATCCCCTTCTCCTGAACCTTGGCTTCCTGGGACTTTTGTACATGCTAGCTTAGCTTTGTAATTAGAAAGAACAAAAGGCTCATGTCAGCATGAGCCCCAAGAGTCCAATGAGCACAGACAGCATAGTGGGAAACAGTGGTCAAACCCCAGCTAGGATGAGCTGCAAGTTATAAAAATACAAAAAAAAAGGTCTGTTGGATCAAACCAAAATTCATCTCAGCCAGAGTCTGTTGGCATCATTGGACAACCAGCAGACTCTGGAAAGCTTACGTGCAAGTTGTGAAAGCAAGACATCCTGTGTTCTTTCAGCCCAGCATCTGGGACTCATATTTTGGCATCTTTGGATCTTTGGATTTTGATTTAGTTATCATGGCTAAGTGCTGTTGATGTGGCTATACTTTGTACTTTTTTTAAAAAAAAAAAGCATAAAAAATAGGTTTTTATGAAAGTCAGGAGAAGAGTCTGTTTTGGGATAGCACCCATGGTAGCAATGCTCATTAGATGAAAGAGTAACTGAACATGGATGGGGAACCTGTGGTCCTCCAGATGTTGACAGAGTCCCTAGCCAGATCCAGTCACCTCTGTCAATGATAAGGGATGATGGGAGTTGTAACTGAATAACATCTGGAGGGCCAGAGGTTAGTCATCTTTCATTTACATAGTGTGAATTTGATGAGTATATTTGTTATCATTAAGTCATGATGAAGATAGAAAAACAAATTGTGCCTGGCATTTTTAAAAGACACACATTTATTTTCAGTATTTGTTTAACAGCACCATTTGGCACCTTCCAGAGACATCCAGATCAGAAACTTGTGATATGTGTGTGTGTGTGTGTGTGTGCGCGCGCGTGTGTGTGTGTGCATGTTTATCCTATTGGAATTGCAGACTGCAATGAAACAACAGTGTCTCTCTGTATGGATGAGGGCTGCATTTATTGCAAGCCCTTATTATTCTGACTCCATCATTTCTGAGGAGCCTCATGACAGCAACAATCAACAAAATGGGGGGGGGGGTATTTAAGAAGTCATAGTACTAAATCCTTTCTGTACAGAAACTATCCAACAAAATACAGAACAACATCTATTTTAGAAAAAACCTAAGTGTCCTCAAAGCTATATTATTTTCAAAGCACTGCTCATGAGGGGAGAAAGAATGCAAACTTCACTTCAAACATTTTAAAAAAAAAAATCTCTGTCCTGAAACTTTCTAAACTCCAACTGACTGTTTAAATGGAGGAAATAATTTGATTTATTAATCCAAAGACAGCAATGAGCAAGCACACCGGAGTGCATTATGCAAGGAGCAGTGGGGTTCAGCAGTGTTAAACAACCAAAGGCATTCTGGTATTGCAGAAAGTGAAACATTTTCTTTCTGGGATTAAGAAGTGTGAAAAGCTGCCAGCATAAATGAGACGTGGTGTAAGCAGTCTCGTTCAAATCCCCCCCCATGCATGTTTTGATCTAGAAGAGATAGTACAAGTGGTGTTAACACTCATGGTTAGCCCCCTGACAGCCATGACTGAACATGCTGCTGCTGGTGGTTTGCTATTCCTGCCTTTGTCAGTTTGCCTGATCAACAAGGTTGCAACAGATGGATATGTTCATTGCAAAAAGGACTGTATTCCAACAGAGACAAATTCCAGAAGAGAAGCTGTGCTGCTTTGCAGTCATAGAGTCAAGAACCGCTGTGAAGCCTGTGAGACTAATTGGTTAAACCGTAGCATGGATCCACCTGCCATGCACATGTATGAATACACAGCAGTTGGGACAGAGCCGAACTGTTGAAGCTAGTAATGGAAGTATATAATGCTACTTTATTTGAATAATGATACACTGGTACCAATCTAAGCCACTACTACCATTTTCTTTTACCCTGGAAGTTTCAGTTCATGATGGGGACGTGTTGCAGTTGCTAAGTGATGAGCAAAATGTTCTTTGTGTCTACTGAGCATTTTTCATCACCTATACAAGCATTCAATCCTATTATGGAAAAAAAAGATTCCAGTTTCCTGGAATGTATACCAGCACAAATGAAGACCTGAACAGGGATGATTTCCCACTGTCATTTTGTCTGAGTCCTTCTTTGGGGGGCTCAAATGTGCCAGGGGAAAAAACAGTATTCTTCTCCTAGGCCTTTGCCTAATTAAACAATCTACAGCCTTTTAAACTGTGGAAAGGGGTTATTATTTTGTTTGCTAATATGTTGTGTATTTTTGTATTGCAAACCACCCTGTGATCCTAAGATGAAGGGCGGTATAGAAATTTAAATAATAGTAATACAGGTAGTAGTAGTAGTAGTAGTAGTAGTAATAATAATAATAATAATAATAATAATAATAATAATAATTTAACAACAACAATAATAGTTGATCCAAGCATCCTTCCAGACCCTGACAGATATACAGACTCTGACCAAGAGGCTGATCCAGAAAGCCATGGTGGCCCTGGGATGGACAAACAACGTTCTGGTGGAAGTGCATCAGCGGTAGAAACAGCACCAAGAAGAAAGAAGATCAAACTCAGCAAAGAGGACTCATTTGCAACATTAGATACAGGCCTTTCCTTTGCAGAAGATGAAGCGCTAGTATTACATCTGCTCAACAACCATAGCTAATTTCCCCGCCTCCCACTCCTATTTCAAAGCTATTTTGTCTTTGTATCAGAAAGGCACCTGGCCAATTTGGTTGCCAATAAATAAATATTGCTGCAAACATTTCTGAGATCATGGTCTTTCCAGCAAGTGGCTCTTGTCCAGGTTTGTTAATTTTCTTACTTTAAATATTGTGATGATCTTATGCCCTTTTAAAATGTGGTTTTTTTTGGGGGGGGGGGTTATTGGGTTGTTTTTATTTTGATTGTGTATTTTGTGGTTTTCTATTTTGGTTTTATTCTCTGAACTGCCCTGAGACCTCCAAGTATAGGGTGGTATAATAATAATAATAATAATAATAATAATAATAATAATAATAATAATAATAATAGGCTATCTTATAAAAGGCCAAAATATGGCTGAGCTATAGCACTACTACCAGAACAATAGCAAGAGATAACCCCCCAACACCATGTAGAGAGATCTGTGGTGGCCACCATCATATGGAGCTGCTCTCCCAAAGTGGGTGTCACTGCAGCATACCTCGATGGGGATGGGGAGGGGAGGGGCAGGATAGAGGCACGGTGGGGCAGCACAGGTGCACAGGTGGAGCCAACATGACACTCCTGCTGGTGCATCAGTGCAGCCCCCCTCTCTATCACCCTTCCTCACCCCAGCTGCTTCCAAGTAAACCCAGCTGCTTCCAAGTAAAGGCGCCTCTACAGCTCTGCCCTACTACAGCAGCCAATAGTGACAGAGATCATATTGTTAAAGGTTTGTGGATGCTAAATGTCTGGGTTGAGTAAAGCTTAGCATTTGATTAGAGCTTGTGTGTTAGAACCAGGAAAGAGAAAGACTCATGTGTGCTGAAGATAGTTCCATGTGTACATCTGGTTCGATGTGTGCACCAGATGCTTCTAACCCAGGCTTCCTCAACCACGGCCCTCCAGATGTTTTGAGACTACAATTCCCATCATCCCTGACCACTGGTCCTGCTAGCTAGGGATCATGGGAGTTGTAGGCCAATAACATCTGGAGTGCCGAGGTTGAGGAAGCTTGTTCTAATGCTTTATTTAGCATGTGTGAAAGACTAATTCAGTTAGGTTAGGCAAACTGTCCAAGTTGTGTGTTAGATGTTTCTTAATCCTAGGAAATCAACATGAGTAAAAAGGGTAATGGAGTCGGCCCAATTTCCTCTGAGGTGATGGCCTGGGAATAATGGATCCATTAGCACATCAAATGGGTTGCATCTTAGCCAGAGTTAGAAAAGGCAGAGACAATTAAAGTTTTGGGGGGAATCGGGTCCTCCATTAAAAGAGGGCACGTGTTGCAGTGCAACCGGCAACCCAACCCAGTGTTGCGGGGGTAATTTGAAATCATGTCCACAACCCCTGATAGGTTGGTCCCATGTTGCTGGGGTGAAATCTGACCAATGGGGTGTCGTAAAATACAGCAACACGGGACCTATTTAAGCCCATGCAAGGCTGCTGAGCTTCCTCTTTGGGGCCTTACGCATCGGAACACCCACCTCACCCTATATTTAGGGCTTGTGCTTGACCTTGCTATGCCGCTGTGTGTCATCTATCATTGGGACAGGGGCATGGCAGGAATTTCCCCCACTTGGCTGATGGGCTGGTGCCATTTGGATTTTGCCTGCCGCATAGCAATTAGTCACAACTTGTAAGTTGGGGATAGGCTCTGGTTCAGGTGATAGGTGTGCCACGTGATGTGGCCACGCCTATGCAAATGCAGGGTATTCAAGTACAGGAATCCAGGGACTCATTGGTTTGTCAGTCCCCGAAAGGTAGCGGCCAGTGCCCGAGTCCAGGGGACATCAGAGCAGCTGATAGGTACCCCTACCAGCAGCTGTCCCTGGTGTTCATCCTTGTCTGTCCTACGAACATGGCTCTGGGACAGGGCTGCCTGCAAGGGTGCAGGGAGATAGTCGAACCAGAACCTATGCAACCACTCATTTGGTTGTAATCAATAAAGTTGTGGCCTAAATTCTGCCAAAAAAACAAACCAAATATCTGTGTGAATTTGGGGAGGGTTAAAGGTCTAAACATGCAACTGTGTGATGTAAGCTGACAGGAGGAAGTTGGGGGCAGAGAGAGGCATGGCGCCTTTTCCCTATTTTTTGCTGCTGGGCTACAAGGCTGAAGAGCAGAAACTATTGGAAAGTGATGCTCCGAACTCCTCCATCTAGACTTAGGTTGTATATATGTGTAAATAAACTATACATGATAAAGATACCACAGTCTCCACTGTCTCTCATTTCCCAAAAGAAAACACAAACACTGAGCAAAGTGAGCCTGCAAGCCTTGGAATCTCACACCACTCAGAGTATGAGGTGGTGTGTAACAATCTTCAATGCACCAGTGTGGTGTTATACCCCAAAGCTGTTCACTAGGAGATATTGTACAGATCATCACACTGTTCACATGTTCTCCCCTGCATTTGGTGTTTAGGGTTGCATCTGCTGGCCCCACATTGCATGCCCTGCCACCCCCAACCCAATGGCGGTGATCTCTTAAAAGGGAGCCTGTGGTGAGCAGCTGTCTGTATGGGACCCCTACATGACTAGCATCATTCCGAGGCACAGAGTTTGAAGCACTCTGAAGTTACACTGAGATCTAGTGATATTTTCCCATGATTTGCAGTAAATAAATAAAGGTTTAAGGCTTTCAGTAATTTAGAATAGCAAGTGAAATTGAAAGAAGGAAAAATTATCCATGTTTCATTCTCATGGTTTTTGTTTTTTGTTTTGGTCAGCCTCAGTGCAAATTAAGAAATAATGTTAATTGTTTACTCTGCTCTTTTTGCTCCAAATGCACCAGGAGTATCCAGGTATTGGCTCTGCAGTGCGTGTTTGAACAGTGCTGACCTCCCCTTTCTATTTCCCTTCCTGATAAGAAGTAGCCGCCCACCTGCCAGGAGATCAGGTAAGCACTACTACCTGCTACTGCCCATTATAAGGGTGATAGTGGAATGTGGAGCCAGCACAGATAGGCATCTCAATGTGGGCTTCAAAATGAAGCTGATCAAGCAGCAGGGTAGGGGGGAAAAACGAGAGTCAACTCCTCCAGGTCAGCATGTAAACTATCCTTCAGTTGCGGGAAAGGACTGATTAGAGAAGCCTAGAGGAGGGAGTAGATGAACAATATTTATTTCTGGCACAAGAACAGACCAGAGCTAATTAACAAGTCTAGAGACAGGAAATTTCTGAAGATGTCCAGCAGTGAGAGGGGCTTTATATACTGAAATTTACCAATAATTTGGGTAATTAAGTCCCCCTTTTTTGCATCATATTGACATGGTGACATATATCCTTGTGAATGCATGAAGATCTGGAGTTTCAGGTCCAGATAACAGCAACTTACTCTCTGTCAGCCTAACCTGTCTCACAATTTGAAAGAATCTTTTTCTTTTTTTTAAGTATACTGGAGGAAGTGGGAGATACAAATGGTACAACCACAACAAAGAAGATAATAGTTGATTGCCTTGCGAAAGATATACTGGTAAGTAGAATTATTTCTAATGTCAAGAGAATCTCTGGAGTAGATTATCATAATTGTTGGACCCCATGGCAGTTTCCTGTGTAGTTTTGTAAAAGAAATAGAAAGGCTGTGTGATTCAGAAGGCCACATCTACCAGCACTCTTAAAAAGCATTTCAAAAATTTGAAAAACTAGCTCTCATTGACCTAGATGGAGCCAAAGTAAGGGTTTGTCATTGACCAGTCTTCAATGGGCATGGCAATTGTTCCACAGTGCAACATCAACAGAGTACACTACGGTAACAGAATGAAACTATTCTAAAAGTATCTCAAGAGCTGCACAGCTGTTTGAAACTACTTCTGCATTCCTCATCCTGCTATTCCAATATCAGCAGGCAAGGGTGTTTCTGAGTTCTGAGCCTTAGCACGGTTGCTGTTAAAAGAGCAAGCAGAAGTGCAAGAGTCTCTCCAAGGCATTGAGCAATCAAAAGTCAAGCTTAAATAATTAAAAGTGCAGTTCTATCTAACTCTACATCATGAAACAGTAAGCCCCCAAATCCTGGATTTTGCCTTTGCTATAAGAGTACACTTTCTACTGACCTCAATACAGGGATGAAGGGAAGCGTAGCCGTATGAAAGAGCAGGTGTGTTGTTTTTTTAAGGAGACAAGTATTTTCTGAGATCAGGGATGGGGGAGGTCAGTGCAAGGCTGTAACATATGGGAGTCATGGAGGGAGATTGGCAGCTGTGTGCAGTTCAGAATGGAAGGCTCTGTCCTGATAATGTTTAAAAGGCATTTCAACTATGGGGTAATGAATTCAAAAGGGCACTTTAAAATAACATGAAATGGCATTTTAAATCTTGATTTTAGACAATTAAGCACAAATAAAACCAACAAACGTGTTCCTTTATTAAACCCATTTGTGTTTTCATTGCAAAGTATGAGGGCAAACTGCTTTCTTTTAATCACTTGTGTAACTCTTTTTATTATTGCTTTCCTTCTGACTTCATATCTCTTTTGGAAATGTGTGACAGACCTTAATGTTTGAAATGGGCGTGGGGAATCTTAGTCTGAACAAATCAACACAACAGTGAACTGCATTGACATAAAACATAAAATGTTTTCTTCATTCCTGTATTGTGTTATATGTTGGGAATGGGTGTGGGTGTGCTAACCCATAAATCAATAAAACTAAGCACAAGATCATTGTAATAAGTCTTAGCAATATTGCAGTTTGCTTCCCCACCATTCATGCCTCCGGCTTTCAGGTACAAAAGGCTTAGCTGTGCCAATATATATTAAGTACCTCTAGCTTGTCTACTTGTTGATGATTCTGTAATTACTCCAACGGAGTATCCCTGTTCAGACATTATTCCTAAATGGGCTTTATTTATTTTATTTGTTTGTTTGACTTCTATATCACCCTTCATCATAAGATTTCAGCCCCCCCACAAACCACCTGTTTGTCTTCCACACCCACAACCTTCCCATGTTAAGCAGGACTATCTGAAGGTGGAGTCTAAGCACACTTGGGTTAGGGGTCTCAGTAACATGAATGGTTGTCAGTGTGTTCATCTACTGCATTCTCCAAAATGCATTGTAGGAAAATTAGGGGGGGGACTACAATATATACTTCTAATAAAAATATTGGCATATCCCTAGTTGTACCAATAACTTGACTGGGAGCATGTGCGTTGGCTTTTGTTTCTCCCTCCCCAAATTTTCCACACAATGCCACATTCTGTTGTTGGGAGATATGGTTGTTGCTAGCCATTTTCTTGCCTCTCCACTATTCCACTATGTTTTCCATGGAGGCAAAAGTGCATGTTTTTCCATTTTGAAAAGACATACAAATTTAAGAGGATGAATCTTTTCAGTGATGTCCTGGAGCAAGAACCATGTTGAACCATCTTCCTTTCTACCTCAATAGCAATTTCCACAATTCAAGAAAACTGGAAAGGCCTTGTGATTAATTCCATGATCTATTTTTAATTGGAAGCACTGCTGTTGAGTGTGTGTGTGTGGTGAAGGGAAGGAGGACTCTTGGTGTTGAAGCTGAAATTTATTTATGCCAATTTCATTTATTCATATTTACCTTTGGATCAGGGTGCCCAAAGAAGGCCATATCAGTATGCTGCAGATGTATTGACTCTGCATATCAGCCCTCGGCTTTTGTCACGCACTAACATTATATTCAATAGGAAATTATTTCAGGCTACCATCATTTGGCTACAGTACTTTGAAGAGAAAAGGTTTTCTCTGCACAGTAGAAGCAGGAAGGGGAATTCTGTTCTATGGTTTTATAATTACCTATCAAACTAGTTCTTCCACTATAGATAATGCATTTGTGACAAGAGATAGGATTTTAAACATTTGACATACACACCCCGACTGTTCAACATAAAGTCTACAGAACAGCTTCAAATACAATAAACAAAGCAACAGTAAATTAACATTTCCAACAAGTATAACAAATGGCGGCAACCTAGTGAGTTAAAATTCTGCTTAAAAACACAGCCAGTATTTTGAATGAATTACAGTTTCCAAAGAGTCTTCAAGAAAAGCTTGGGGTACAATACTTGTCCTCCAAATGGGTATTAGCATCTGTAAAATGACTAGGCTATGCTATCACTTTTTCAGTATTGTATTGTATTGTTTCAGCGGGCAAGCCAACTTCAACTAATGAAAAGTGCTTCACGAACAGGAGCCACTTGGGCTTGCAACAATAAGACTGGATCACATATCCACACTGTGGACCTGGTCATCAGTCCCATCTAGACAAAGTTGAACACCACATCCCCGAGCAGAGGTGGCATCTATCAATAGTACCTCCCTCTTGTTTTGATTTGGCTTTAGTTCATTGGCCTTTATCTGTATGACAGTTGATGGAGAGAAGAGCCTGATGGAGCTGAATTCCCAGCAGTTCTGATAGAGTAGCTGCCCCCCCTCTCTCTCTCACACACACATACATACACACACACACACACACACACACACACACATATATACACACAGCTCCTAATAGAATTGCTAGTGAAGAAAAACAGGTGAGGGAGAAGAAAAGTCTGCTGGAGCTGGAATTTATAGTTTAGACTCTTATCTTTGACAAAGAAAAATCAGCCAACATCCAGTAAAACTAGCTCAAATAGAAGCCCTTCCTGATTTGATTTTTCAGCCTTTCTGAATAGGGAAGAATTTCCAGAACAAAGGAGTGACCACTAAGAAGTACCTAGTTTGGGAAAGAGGTCCTAAGTCAGAAAACCCCAGATGATGTAAAACACTGTGGTGGGTGGCTGCGGGCAGAGTAATGCAACCACCAGTTTAATACTGTAGGCCTACTGTATTTGGTTTTTGTTTTCTAGAATAAGGTGACTATTAGTATGCAGCAGTAATGTGCCAATGTTTCAAAATTTGCAGAGATACAGCATTTAATTTTGAACCTGCTGATGATAAAGGCCCTATTACACCTTCAAGTTCAAGTTATTGTTTTAGGTTTACTGGGCATAGGTGTACTCAGCTATATTATATTCTCTTCATCTTCATCTTCTCCTTCCTTAAAAGCATTCTGAAGAATTAACATTCTTACTTTACTGTTTCTTGGGGACTGTGCTTAGAACTTAAACACACATTTCCTTAATGTAAAATAAAAGTGAAAAGATACAAAATGAGAGTGTTTCATTATGTTTCATTCTGGTTTTTTCCCCTCTTGCCACTGGAGAATCTCATTACATATCCAGCAAAGGAAAAGCAAATGAGCCATGAAAGACCCCTGTAGCTTCCTTCACTGTTGAGAATAGTGCCAGACATTAACAAAAATGTTAATATTAGGTACAGCCTTTAATTCAATCAGTCATTGGCTTGCTAATAGCATATTATGAAGACAATCTTCTAAATAAGTAGAAGGGATGCCCACGAAGCTTTCCTCCCATATTGCAAAATAAATGAAAGGAAGGGTCATTTTCGACTTGCTGTTTTAAATCATCTCTCTTTGCCTGGACCACAGAGAACAAAATAATGAAGTTTAAATGGAAGACCTTGGGGATCAGTAACATTATGATACCTGTAAGAAGTTACATCCACGATAGTTGCCCCCATGCTCCCAAAAGGAAGACATGTGATAATAAATGTGGTAAAGACTTGCAGCTTTATTGACTGTAACATCCAAGGATCTGCAGCAAACAGGGCTGACTAACTCAATCCAAGCAGGCAGCTTATCTGGGGAAGAAAGATGGGAGCTTCTTACCAACACCCCTGGTTCTGAGCACCTGATCAATAAGTTAAGTTGTCCATGCCCTTCCTTAATTTTTCACTCAAAGTCAAGCCGAGTGAGCACTGTAATAGGTGTGTGTCAATCTGAGTTTATTTCTATGGTTTATCACTGTAGATCATGGCATTAATAATAAGGTTGGCATTAATATGACAGGACCCTCCACGATGAACTTTGCTGACCCTCGTACAAGCCTGATTGCAGCCTTGCTTCCTGTAAAGTATTCATCTTGACCTATCTATATGTGACCTAAAGGTTAACACAAGCAAATTTAGTTTCCAAGTACAGGGAGCCATCCACACAATGGTAAGTTAATTTGAAAGCAGACAGCAGACAAGAAATGGCCAGGTTCAGTTAAGGGCTCACTATCAAAGTCTCTCACCCTTTTGTTAAGCAAACAGGATGACCAGTTTTCAGTCCTTTTCTCACTAGGATGGGCAAGGTGAGAAATGAGCAGGGATTCTTGGGTGGTGGGGAAGAATTGCTCATCTCAAAGCCCCTCTCTTCCCTACTAGGAGGCATTAGCTAAGAATATTATTAAAACCCCAGACTTTCCAGTAGGTAAGCTAGCTGTCCCAGCTCCAATGAGGAATTCTCTTTCTCACCGCTTTCAAGGAACAGCACACTTCTGTTTCACTTTAAGGACAGGTACCATATTTTTTGCTCCATAAGACGCACTTTTTTCCTCCTAAAAAGCAAGGGAAAATGTATGTGCGTCTTATGGAGCGAATGCAGGGTCCCTGGAGCCAAATTGCCCAGGGGGGAAAGGCAGATCCTGCTTTTTCTGTTTTAGAAAGAGCTAAAGGCTAACAAGAGGGAAAGAGAGTGTTGAAAGGAACCACTCAACAGCTGATTGCAGGAGATTGGGAAGGGAGATAAGGGAGCTAGCTCCCTTCCTGCCCCGCCCAGGCCCCTTGCACAGTAGGATCCTGGGTATTTGAGGATCCTGGGAAATTGAGTTTTTCAGCCATTTGGGGCTTTCTGTTACTTTTCCTCTTGCTTTCTATTACTTGCTGGTGCTTACTGGTTTGCTTTCTTCTTGCTTCCTATTACCTACTGGTGCTTACTGGTTTGCTTTCCTTTTGCTTTCTATTACTTGCTGGTGCTTACTGGTCTGTACTGGTTTGTACTGGTGCTTACTGGTTTGTACTGGTTCGCTTTCCTCTTGCTTCCTATTACTTGGTGGTGCGTACTGGTTTCTACTGGTGCTTACTGGTCTGTACTGGTTTGTACTGGTGCTTACTGGTTTGTACTGGTTCGCTTTCCTCTTGCTTCCTATTACTTGCTAGTGTGTACTGGTTTGTACTGGTGCTTACTGGTCTGTACTGGTTTGTACTGGTGCGTACTGGTGCTTACTGGTTTGTACTGGTTCGCTTTCCTCTTGCTTCCTATTATTTGCTGGTGCGTACTGGTTTGTACTGGTGCTTACTGGTCTGTACTGGTTTGTACTGGTGCTTACTGGTTTGTACTGGGTTGCTTTCTTCTTGCTTCCTATTACCTACTGGTGCTTACTGGTTTGCTTTTCTTTTGCTTTCTATTACTTGCTGGTGCTTACTGGTCTGTACGGTTTGTACTGGTGCTTACTGGTTTGTACTGCTTCGCTTTCCTCTTGCTTCCTATTACTTGGTGGTACATGCTGGTTTGTACTGGTGCTTGCTGGTCTGTACTGGTTTGTACTGGTTTGCTTTCCTCTTGCTTCCTATTACCTCCTGGTGCTTACTGGTCTGTACTGGTTTGTACTGGTGCTTACTGGTTTGTAAGCAATGCTTTTCCCCCTTTACAAAAGCTGCACAAAACTGAACTGATCCTCCAAAAGCAGGGCTTTTCCCTTTGCAAAAAAAGCTGCAAAACTTTGAGCTGATTGAGCTGATTCTCAAAAAACAACAACAACAACAACCATGGGTTTTAGAGGAGGAAAACCAGAAAAATATTTTTTTCTGGTTTCCTCCTCTAAAAACGAGGTGTGCCCTATGGTCCAGAGCGTCCTATGGAGCGAAAAATACGGGTATATTATTTTCTTCCACTTCTTGCTCTTAGTGTGGGTTTATATCCCAATTTTGTTTTTGTAAAAAATAATTTCTAGATCTTATTGTATTTACATCAAGTGTAAAATGAGTCAGATTTAATGTTTCCTATTCTATCTGCCTGCTTTAACAAGAAGCATTTTGAATTTATTTTTGCTGCTGCAGCTCTTTAAAACTTCAAAACCACACAAAACCATTAATTATATAACATGTTACTTTTTGAACACAAAGGTTAATTAATTTATTGGGGGGGAGCGTGTAATTGACTGAGCAAAGTGAGGCTTCAGATTGAGGCAAATGTTCAGCTTCTGGTGTTGATGTTTTTGGATGTGTCCTTTCGCTGCTGCTGCTGCTACTCATAGTTATAAAATTTGGCATGTATATTCAGGATCTTAATCTACAGTTCAGGTTAAAAAAACTGTCTCTTCATCTACCCCAAGCCTGTGGGCCTAATTAGCTTCCCCATTCAGTGTAATAACATTCCCATAATCCTTTTATCCTATTCTTTATTTGAATGTTAGAAAAGAATTGCTTCCCTTTGTGGAATATCTTTAATTTTAAAAAAAACCCTTTCTACTATAAGATTGCTTATTTAATCAGTTTCTAAAACTGGACTTTAAAACCATTTCCACAAATAACTAGGAAATGAATTTTGTTATAACCAGTACACCTTAAAAGTATGTCAAATCTGTTTTAAACCGGAAATCCAATACATGTGATACTGGTGCAGCATACATGAAGACTCTGGGTGGCCTCTTATATGAGGCTTCATAAAAACCTCATACTCATCATGAATGAATCCTCAGTTCTCAAAGGGGGTGGGGGTGAGAAGCAGCAAGGAAGCTGTGACTTATGTGACACTTTGCAAGTTTTGCATGGCCTTGAAGTGTTAACACAGGGTGATTGGCCTCTGCAAAGGAGTAGAGAGGTCCAGTGTATGGCAGGATGCTTCCTAGAACCCCCTTGAACAAAGATGGAACCTGGAGCCCTGCAGGTGATGTTGGGGCTCCCCCATCAGTCCCAGCCAGCATGGGCAATATTCTGGGAACTGTAGTCCAACAACAGCTGGGGGCCACAGGCTCCCTATCCTGGCACCAGACCCTGCTCTAGATTCTGATACCTCACCCCACCCCACCCCCACCAACTCTGCAGGTGAATGACCCCAGGTAGAACCCTAAATCCTTCAACAACTTCTAGGCTGGGCAGAATTCAGCGACAACTTTATAGCTGACAGGTAAATCAGCCTACTGGCTAGAATGGGATGCATAGTTTCCATGTGCATACATACTGCATCCCTGGGCCACCTTAGCCAGAGGCCTTTATAAATTGTGTTCATATTTTTCTAGAATAAGGCATACTGAATTAAAGAGATTTGCTCTTTATAAGAAGCAGCACATTCTCTGCCTTATTCATATGAATGAAATAGTGCATTTGCACATGAATTTCATAGTCTTTAAAGATGCTAAAGTGCTTTGCCACTCTCATGACCATTTTACACCTGCAGCACAATCAATTTGCATATTTTTTTCTAAATCAAGCCAATTGGTCTGAACATCTTTGCTGCACATCCTTTTCCTTGACAGTTCAGTAATAATAGTATATCATTTAGAATAGAAACTTTTCCTTTTTAAATGGACCCAGCTGTACCAGTATGATAGCTACATTTTTATACTTTTGAATCATAATAAAAGATGTAATTCCCAGTGGCATTTAGTCAAGTCTACTTCTACCAACAGCTAGAATCCCATCCCAATTTATTTAGTTAATCGTGCAGTCACTTGAAGTAGTGCATCAAATCTCTTGCTTTCCCATTTGTTTCCTTTTACATTTATTTAGTTTCATGAGGTCTAAGAATGAGAATCATGTAATTAAAGGCTTGTGCTGATAGCCTCCCAGCTGCAACATTCTTCAACATTATTTACATTCAAATATAGGTCCTACATTTAGATTTTCTTTCTTTCTTTCTTTCTAAAAATATTTTTAGATTCCCCCCCCAAAAAAAACCCTAGATATCTTGAGATTGCATCAAAGGCTAGCCTCTGTTGTTATGGTCACAACATCGAACATATTAGTTGAGCATATGTTCCGTTTATCTAGCACCTTGCATACTATTTCTGGAATCAATTAAAACAGATCAGTGACAGTCTGAAGCAGTTTGGCAAGGTAGAATATTAACCTTGCGGAATTTAGTAGTTCACACATGCAGTAATATTTCTTATTCTGTCATCGTTTAGTTAGTCAGCATGTAATGACTTAAAGCTGCATATGAAGAATTTATCCATTGTAAAGTATTGTGACTGAGGTAACTGTGGCTGCTAGTATGGAAGTTCTGTCTGTGATGAATTATCAGTGATGGCTTATTGGCACATGTAAGACATCATGATGCTACAGTCAATAGCCCTATCCATACAGTCAAAAGCCCAGTTCCACTGTCAACACAGCGAACAAGGCCCTACATATGACTAATGACTAGGACTAATGACAAATTAATATGAATGTGTTAATAGGTGCCTTTAAATTTTTACCTAAAGATGCTTTGAATGTGTCCAGTTATTGTAGACTTATTATCTACTGCCATATTTTGAAGACTGCATTGTATCACTGCTTTACTTTTGGGTCAAGATAGAGGCAAAACAGATGCTGAGCAGTTCTGCCTTCTTTCCGTCATCCAACAGCATTCCTCTCTTCTCCATACAGAGGACCTACTACTTGCTTGTTCTTATTGTTTTGAACATAGCCAAAGAAACCTTTTAAATTGTTTTTAACCTCTCTTGCAAGCCTGAGCAAATTCTGAGCTTTAGCTTCACCCTGCAACTGTTGGCTATGTCAGCAGAGCATGAGATTCTCAATCTCAGGTTTGTGGATGTGAGACCCACATTGGGGAAAAGATCCCTGCATTTCAGCAAGTTGGACTAGTTGGTCCTCATGGTCTCTTCTACTCCATGATTCTTTCTTGATTTCTTCTTTCTTCTATTTCATTCCCTTCTTACATCTCAGTTCATCTGTAAGCTCATTATTCAGCCACACTAGTTTCTTTAGGTACCTCTCACTTTTCTTTCTTGTTTGAATTGTCTGCCTTTGTGCCTTCAATATTTCACCTTTCAGAAACTCCCATCCATCTTCAACTCCCTTCTCTCTGAGTATTTCTAAGAGTCCAGAGTGCATGTATGACTACATTCAGCTTTCCCTTGTCTGGGTATACTGAAACCCAAGAGGACATGATCACTTCCTCTCAACATTCCGCGTACTTTCACTTCATCAGCCAGTTCCTCCTGACAGATGTGGGGAGGTTAATATTCTTGCATTCTGGGTGCAAGCAGCAGTAGTGAAAGCTGGTGGGTTCAGACTGGGATTATGATCCTTTTTCCGCAGCCACCAGCAGCAGGAACAGCTGCCACCTCCAACTGGTTCCTGCTTCAGGCAGCTGAATAAATGAAATTGTTCAGCCATTTTGTTTGTTTTCAGCTATACAATGTTAGTTTCTGTTTATATACTGCTTTGCAAAGAAAGAAAGAGGAAAAAAGAAAGAAAGAAAGAAAGAAAGAAAGAGAAAAAAGAAATTATAGAAAGAGCAAAACTATAGTCTTTCTGATTGGCTAATGAATTAGGAACAGTGTATATAAGTGACTCTTGCAAGCAACATAAGAAGAAGTATCTGCTGGATCACGCCAATGGGCCATCTAGTCCCAGCAGCCTGTTCTCACGGGGAAACTTGAAAGCAGGATTCAAGCAAAATAGCACTCTCCCCTCCTGAGGTTTCTAGCAACTGGCATTCAGAAGCATTGCTGCCTCCAATAGTGGAGGCAGAACATGTTTAGTAGCCATTGATAGCCATTCAATGGAGGAATGTGTCTACTGCTCTTTTAAAGCCATTCAAGTTGGTGGCCATCACTGCCTCCTGTAGGGGCAAGTTCTGCCTGCAGAATGGAGTGAAAGAAATCAGAGGAAAGAAGCCAGATGGAAAGCACGGCAGAGGACTTCCAGGGACCAAAGAAGCTGAGCTGAAAGCAATAAGGTTGGAAGCTGCACCATCTATAGACTAGGATGAGCTGAAAGAAATTTCTTTATTGCTAAGACTTGGCTAAAGCATGGAAATGGTTTAGACAAGGTTTGTATGAACACCCTTACCTCTGCTATTTTCCACATTGCTCTTAAACTACTGACGCTATTTCAAAACTCCCACCCACACCCCAACAATAATTAAAAAAAACTTCCATCTGGATAGAAGGTTTCAAATCCTTCAGTAAAATTGGAATTTATTATTGGCTAAGCATTGGTCTGGTGTTTTGATCTTCAGTCATTACCATGTCTGATTCTTAGTGAGGTAGCTGGGATTAATATCAGAATTACAGATTATAAATGGCTGCTTCGGTGAAATCAGTCAGGAAATAAAGATGTTCATTAGGTGGCACTAACAAGAACCACAGGAGTGGTTATGCTTCCTAGAGTTCTTGGCTCATTTCCTTCTCCCAGTGAAGGCTACTGCCTGTTCCACATAAAAGGAGTTTCCTTCTTGGATCTATTTTTTCATATTTGCCATGGAATGCCACATCATGATGATTACATAATTAAATAATTAATCATGCCCTCATAAGAAAAGGACTCCACTATTATTGAACTCATTAGTATAACGATTGTCTACAGATCGCGTCTTACCTATAATTTTTGGCTTGGAGTATTATCTTGGTATTTTAATTATTATTCTTCAACTGTAATGTTGCTCATATTTAATACTAGCATTTTATTATGTTTCACCATCACGGAGTCATTTTTTATACCAATGTTATTCCCTCATGGATACTGTCCATTTAACTAAATCTCTGGCAGAAATTGCAGCTTCAATTTCATGATGAGATGACATTTATTTAAGTATCATTTGCATCGGTACAAGAGGTTTTATCCAAAGATGACCAGAGTTTTATAATAGCTAGGAATTAAATATGAGGAAAAAGCAATTACAGCAAACTGATTTAAATGATTCATCCATTAGTTTGTTAAAGTAAGTAAATTGTGCATCATCCTTCTGAGTGAAGTGAAACAGCAACAGCTGATTAATCAACAAGTGTGTGTGAATATCATATATGAAACATTACTCCTTAACACTAAAATGTCCTCTTCATGAGAATTATTATTACATTCTGACTGCCTCACTTACAACTTGAGCATATAAAAATTCACAAAGCAGTTTTGAAAGCAAAAATGGGCAGAAGTATACACATTTTTTTCTGATAAAATATGTGTGTGTTTGTATGTCTTTGCTTTTTTATATCTGGTATTCACAACATGTGATCAACAAATATTTCCCACCATCCATGTATGGTGACACAAATTAAGTTCCTGTTTTTTGCCTCCCTGACAATTTATGAATTGCTTAATTTAGATTGTTGTTGTTGTTTAGTCATTTAATCATGTCCGACTCTCTGTGACCCCATGGACCAGAGTACGCCAGGCACTCCTGTCTTCCACTGCCTCCCGCAGTTTGGTCAAACTCATGTTGGTAGGTTTGAGAACACTGTCCAACCATCTTGTCCTCTGTTGTCCCCTTCTCCTAGTGCCCTCAATCTTTCCCAGCATCAGGGTCTTTCCAGGAAGTCTTCTCTTCTCATGAGGTGCCCAAAGTATTGGAGCCTCAGCTTCCAGTGAGCACTCAGGGCTGATTTACTTCAGAATGGATAGGTTTGATCTTCTTGCAGTCCATGGGACTCTCAAGAGTCTCCTCCAGCACCGTAATTCAAAAGCATCAATTCTTTGGTGATCAGCCTTCTTTATGGTCCAGCTCTCACTTCCATACATCACTACTGGGAAAACCATAGATTATCTTAATTTAGATAATCATCGATAAACACATGGTCTTGGTTACCTTTCAAGATTAGCAATATCTAATCAGTGTATAGATTTGCCACATTAAAAAAAGGGAAAGTAATGAATAGATTGAGAAGTGCAAACTGACCCTGAGATGTCTCAGTAGTCTTAAGTCCAAGCAGACAGGTTCCATTTTATCAGCATGGGGGTAGATTTCTCCCATGTTGTGCCTCTTTAGTGTAGCAGTGACCTAGTCACCAACGCAGTGGCTGAGAGGTCCTTGGTACTGGTGAAGGATGCTCTGAGTCTAAGCACCATCACGGAAACAAACACCTCCCAAGCTCAAGCTGGTAGAGGTCCCCATAATGCAGATGCCTGAGAGCCCTGAGCTTGGACCAGAGACTGTAACTCAGAGAGCATTTAAGGCCTCAGTTGAGAAACTTTCCTCCAAATAAGTTGCTTGTTCTCTGTCCATGGTCCTGAAATGCATGATGCTATTTTTCTGCATCTTCAAGGAAACTATCTTTGAATAAACAGTGCCAACCTGATTCCCACTTGCCTGTTTCCTTTTGCTTGTCAGATTCTGACTTAGCGATGTGCACTGCTTTTACACATGCACACCAACAAAACTTCACACAAAAAGAATGGTTGCAATCATGCAATCACATCAGTTGAATTTCTTCAATGTTTTATAAATGCATATATGCACATTTATTATGTAAAGGGGGTCACAATACAAAGAAAATTAAAGCTGCATCAAAATCTGCATGTACTGCAATTCCATCTCCGTAACCACTGGCCATGCTGGCTGGGGATGATGGAAGCTGGAGTACAGCATCTGGAAGGCCATAGTTTTCTTATCCTTGATATATGATAGGGTGGTATTATGTCCTACTTTACAAAGGTCAGTCCTCTATTTGAAGGTATCCTCTGATTTAAAAATAAGGACTCATTAAAAAGAAGAAGAGCAGGATGCATTAAGTCACTCATCACCAGTTAGCAGCCTCCGGTCAGAAGACTTAGCAGGTCCACAGGTCACCTGATGTCTTCCCCTCTATGGTAAGATGCACACACTATATTTCTATTTAAATTATAAGAATTCTTTCTTAAAATGCCCTTCTCTATAAATTGCCACACGAACATTTATCTCCTCTTTTCTTCTCTGTTTTGGTAAAGAAAGCCAGGATGCGGGATGCTAATGCTCTGCATGAAAACAATAATCTGTAACGTTCAAAAGGCAGTATTACTAATCAAGGTGAATGATTCTTCACTGCAAAACATTTGGTTCTGTTGTTACCATGTAACATTTGTACAGTTAAATGTAACACATACAACTATGGAAAGCAGTTTTCAAGGAATACATATCTAAAGAAAGATAACAAAAAGCACCACTTCTTCTGGTGTTCTGTAGGGAAACAAACGATATTCTCAACCAAGAAGGTAGGGATACTCTGAGCTCCAGAATAAATGAATGCTGGCTGGCTTTGTAAAGCTTTTCTGTTTGGAATGCAGAGATAAAATCCTGGCCAGGATTCCAAAGAGATGGGGTGTTGTTGTTGTTGTTGTTTTATAAAGGCCAGTTTTGTTGGAACATAATTCATTTAAAAATGATTGGCCAACCTGCATGTTCTCTTGTCTACAGGTAGATTTACAGTATTTTACTTGAAAATGTGTGTTTTAGATAGTGTGTTTTACTAAATGGCATTAGTGTAGTCCTTTGTAGCAGAGAAATAATTATTTACCTCAAAAATAAAAAGGGAAATCATAACTAGGGGGAGGAAGAATTCCCTGACTTTGTCCTATATGCCTCCTGAGAAAGTAAACCAGCCATGCGAGAATGGTTATTAGCAACATTACTTGATTGTGAGGCTGTTGCTGTCTTTATAATGACCTTCTAATGATGATAATGTCAGGGAACTAAGGAGAAGAAGGTGAGATATTCAATTATAGCTGCAATCAATCTAAGCCAAGCTGTTGCTGATAATTAAAAAAAAAAAGCCCAACATGATTGTGCCGGGCCATTTGGTTACACTTCAGAAGTTAAATAATGACTTTATGGTTTTAACTTGACACTGAGAAATAGATTTAAAGTTGAAGATAGGACTACTTAAAGCTCTCAGAGTCAGTTCTCATGTTGTGATTAGCTACTTATTTCCACTTTCTGTTATGAGGTGCAGCCCTGCATCCCCTGCAAAATAAAACAACATATTTGGGTGCACTGTCGGATTCCATGCTGCTATGCAGAAGTCGGGAGTTGTGATCCGTATTTTGCATCTTGTTGCAAAGAATCTTGAATATTGCTTGCAAATACTTGGGAGTAGGCAGCACTGGCCTTCCCTCCAAGTTTACAGTATGAAATAACGCAGTCTTTATTTTTTTTAATCATCATCTGCAATCAGCCTGTAGAAGGGATCTCCCCTCCCCCACTCCATACTGTAGGGCGGGTCTGGAGAAGTCAGATTGATTAGTTTGGTCACTCGGCAGGTGTGAGAAGGAAAGAGAAGAGGCTGGTACTAATAGTGAGTACTCTGAAGAACTGTTCATATGAATCGTGATTCCAGAGACTAGCACACAGTGCTGTGGGACTAGTGGTGCATTGTATGGATTATTTGTGACTAATCCATGTCAGCCTCTGAGTTATGCGTCTCTGAGAGAACGTGGTGTAGAAATGTATCCTTCCTTACCTGATGGGGTATGGCATGAGAAGAGAATTGGAGTTATGCCCACCTTTCCTCCCTACAGCATGGGCTTACCCAATAATGTCAAACCTAGGAGCCTAGTTGCTACAGTATATTTCCCACATGTAGAGAATTCTCCTATCAAGATTGTCAGATCTAGTAGCCAATGTTCTAAGCATTCTTGGAAAACAGTTAAACAAAATTCCCCTAGGTTTTTTTAAAGAAAGCTTGGAAATGGCAAGCTAATTATGATACTGTATAAGACAGCGGTGGGCATCACCCATCACTGTTATTCATGGCATCCATTTTGAATGTATGGGTTAAATTATTAGGAAAACATTGTGTATATATGCAATGAATAAATCCAAGTAACAGGCCTCACTGTGCTTAATATTTCAGCTGCAGAATCCATATATTCCCACACAGAAAACAGCAAATCCAAGGTGACCTCTTAAATAGTTGAGTGGTATTTGACATTTGTGTGTTACTGTTGGCTAAACTCTATTATTGACATTGAACTCTTGAGATCTTTGCTCTTAAATTGGTCAACAAATGATTGCTTTTAATGCACACTCCCCCCTTCAAAGTGACATGTTTGTAGTGCTACTATTTCACATTACCAGCTATGAAAATCAATTTATCTGATGCATGGTTGCCACTGATGTATCCCATTTACTAAAATAACTGCTTTGGCTAGGAGCAAACTCTGTACCATTGTACTAGGTTCAGACATGTTTGATCACAGTTCACTTCCCAGACTGCCATGAGTCAAGGAGACTGAAGGTGTGTGTACTTCAGCTGAAGTACATAACTTCAATAAACACTATGTGAGGGAAAACTGATCCTTCTATCATCAGTATGTTATTTGAATGCTAAACATGCATATCTCTTTTTAAAGAGGATCTTGTTCTAATGAACAATGTACATTAGTAATAGATCCAAGTTCTGTTGTCCTGTCAAACATGGCCATAAAGTAGAATGATAATGGGCACAGCACACATAGTCAGAGACAAAATACCCACAAACATGCAGCATACAAAACTAGAACTCTAAAGTAAAATAAAAAATAAAACCTCTGTAAACTTCCATGAGTTTCAGCAATATATGTGGTGGGACAGATTCTTCCCATTCAGCACATAGATAATCATATGAAAATATAGCACATAGACCCCAGCAGTTATTCAAATGTCAATCTCATGTGATAAGAAAACTCTCATATGGATCCTTTATATAAAAACTTGACATTAATTTGTTTTCAAATGATATTTTCTTAAAGGTAAGGGTTTTAAGGTTTGATCTTTAGTTCTTTGCATTTCTGAACTACCAGTTCAGTGATTCTTAGTTCATACATTTCGGAGCAGTCCAGGTAAAGAAACCAATGGAACCATTGAAGAGTAAATTGAGGATTGCTTGCACAGAAGAGTAAACATGATTAATGCTACAAAACCTCCCATCTGTGATGTCCCCTTCTCCCATCTGTGAGGTTAGTTGAATGCAGAAAATGCTCTGTATATTAGAACAATTCCCCCTTCTGCCTCTTTTAAATGTAGCTCTTGTTTGAGATTGGGCAATTTTTTACTTCAGTTACAATGAAACTCTACTTTGGATGCCTTATTCCTTTACAATGTGTGGATTTATTCCTTCAAGAAAGACAATGCTTTGAGAAAGTTGCTTTTTGTCTCTTGCAAGGTTGCTCCAGCTTTTAGGAACATCTGTAGTCAATGGGTTGTATCCAATGCTGTGAGCTCCACACACTACTTGACTTTCATTTCCTCTCCTTTTCCTGCACCACCACCACCCCAAATCCAAATGTTTCCAAAATACGCGTGCAGACCCACACATATTTTGGTTCATCACTATCTTGAATATATATCTTTCTTCACTGGACACGGATGGGGCTCAATAAAATGACTATTCCTCTGAGGAAGGAAAATCACCCAGTTTTGAAAAATAATTGCTGCAAGCAGAAAATCTCTGAAAGCAGCAACAACTATAGAAGAATAGAAACAGACACAGTACATGATACAAGAGATAAGCAACTAATTATTGGAATGTGCAATCGGTTCCCAGCAGTGAAAACGTTATTCAGCCAGTATAACAGAAGCTTATGCTTATCTGCACCTAAGGAAAGAATCTTTTCATATGCTATTATGTTTAATCAACCAAAGAGGTGAGATCTTGGTGACAATCTGCTTGTGAAACTAGTTATACTGAAGGCTAATTCAAAGACTTAAGTTGTCAGGATTGGTTCAATGAAGTGTTACTTCCCCCCTAAATTGGTACTTCTAAAAAACAACCCACATTGCATTAAATGCCACTTTTAAGTTCTTGTAAAATTACAGATAAGCTTTAAAGATAACTTACATATACACAAGTTGCTCCAGCATTACTAAATACAACAATGACTGAATGAATTTTATTTTAGAATTTAAGTACTTATATTTGAAGAACTTGTGTATTTCTATTTAAGTTACTCCAATATATGTATTTTGTCCAGTTCTTTTAGCTTTTCCTTTTCCTTTCTTTTAGTTTGTCTGTGTCCTTAGGTCAAAACATTGATAATTCTTCAAATCTGGAATTGAATATATTTCTGTTGAATGCTTACAAGAGGAACATTATTTTCTGTTTCCGAGATAGAAAACAATATCTGCCCATGTCTTTCCTGTTCTCCCCCTCTTCCATTTTTTATCTTCTGCAAAAGAATGTACTCACTCAATAGCATTAGGGTTTCTCTTGCCGACAGACTGAAAAGTCAGTGTTTTCATGTTATAAACCAGCCACCCTGAACCTGGTGCCTTCCAGATGTTTTGGACTATAACTCCTGACATCTCTGCCAATTAAACATAGTGTCTGGGGCTGGTGAGAGTTGTAGTCCAAAGCACCTCGAAGGCAAAAGTTGAAGGAGGTTGTTATAGATCATAAGCTATATAAAGAGAATCCTGAAATAGTTTCTGATTCAGGCTTAAATCATTTCAAGAATTCCTTGTTTACCTTCTATGTCTAGTTTTAACCCAAAGTAGCTTGAGGCAAACATAAGAAAAAAGCCAAATGTGAGTGTTTCCCCCCAAATTCAAAATATCCCTACCAAACCTGTGTTTTCACTAATAGGGTAAAGATACTCCCCCCGCCCCCCAGTAGATGAAAAAGCAATATAGGAAAGGTGATTTTGAAACTCAACCAGAGAAGGGACAGCTATCTTTCATTTACATAGTCAAAACAAAATAAAAAAAATAAAAATAAATCCTTCCAGTAGCACCTTAGAGACCAACTAAGTTTGTTCTTGGTATGAGCTTTCGTGTGCATGATACACTGAAACAGAAGTCACCAGACCCTTATATATAGTGAGAGAGTGGGGAGGGGTATTACTCAGAAGGGTGGTGGGAATGGGTGATTGGCATAGTCTACTAAAGATGCTTTGGGTTAAAATGACAGAGTATTGTGGCACCTAAAACACTATCAAATCTATTAGGATAGTATAAATTTTTGATTAGGAACATAGGAAGCTGCCTTATTGTATTGTTTGCAGACTGTCTGGCAGAAGTTCTCCAGGATTTTAGACAGAGGTCTCTCCTATTCCTCCTACCTGGGGATGCTAGCGATCAAATTTAGAACCTTCAGCATTGCAACAAAGATGTTCTACCACTGAACTACAGCATTTCTTTTAAACACAAACATGGAGAACCACTCAGATAACTACATAACGCATAGGATGAGCCTGGTGTGATTTTTTTCATTGTGCTGCTGCCTGATTTTATTTATACATATTTCAGATGTGTGCCAATGGCTTGAACAAAATCAGTAGAGAGGAACCAATACGCAATAATGTCTAATGCTTGGCCACAATCATCTACCCACTCTATCCCTGTGGATGAAAACCCTGTGTACATCAGATCATATTCTACAAGGAAATATTATTTTCTCACAGGAAAATGTTGGGTACAAAGCAGGTGGTGATGAACAACCAAAGACAGCAAGGTGTTGGTAAATCAGGGTGAATTCAGACTAGAAACAGATTCAGAAGCAGGCTGGGAATAGGTACCATTGAATGGCTATTTCCTTTCTGTCTTGCTTGTCAGTTTCTATAACCATCTGACTAGTAGCTGTTGAATATAGAATACTGTGTTAGAAGGGTCATGGTTTGGTTCAGCTATTCATCTGTGTTTTGATGCTCTCAGTTCCTTTCATTCATTAATAACACTTGTCCACCAACTGTGAAAGATAACTGTAGATCCACCCAGCACTCATGGGAAAATGTGGAGTAATCTCTGAGAGTAATCAAAAGAAACTTTAACACATGGCATGGTAAAAGTCTGTAATTTTGTCAGGACAACTTATTTGTCATTTACTGTTGTAGCAATTGTTTTCTCAAAATTTTTCTTCTGTACCAGTATCATGAATAAAAACAGTATTTTTAAAAAGAAAATAAATCTGTAGATAATATTCTTTCTTGGTTATAAACCTTTGATGTCATGTTCCTGGTGAGCCTTGAGCAGTAACTGGATCTGTGCAAAAACAGCTGGTGCTGTTGGGCTGGAACATGTTGAAAAGGAGATACTGGAACCAAAGACTGGTATTCAACTGATGTTTCTGGGTGACAAAAACATCTTTCCTTGACCATTCCAAGTCTGTCTGAAAACAGAGTGGAAGCTAAAGCAGGCCTTGTTCTCCAAGCATTTTTGTTCCAGTTTGGAGCTGGAACCATTTGCCCATGACAGATGACTGAAGATCACTACAAACCTTTCTCTCTTGTGAATGCATTGCATCTGCTTTCTTCCCCAAGGCCCTGTTCTCTTTCCACTATGTACTTTACTAGTTCTGTTAAACAGAAGCTTCTCAGAAAGAACAGATTAAGGAGACTTTTTGTTTGTCCATCAGGATGAAAGAGAGAGGGAGAAAGGAAAATAATGTCCTAATGTTAGACAGATGTCTCAGTAGATAAGCTCTGCGACAAATTTGAAGCAAATATTTGAGAGTACTTGTGATTAATGCAGCAAGTATTCACAAAAATACACTGTAATAAGCATACAGGTATGTTATGTACAAATATGTTACTTGCTCAGGAGAGCTCATCATTTCTTTTATTCTTTAGGTTTCTAGCATATTCTTCAAGTACATTATCAAAGCACTTTGTAGTAATGTACATAAAACACATTAAAAAGTTAAGCTATGAAAGTAGCATGAAAATATCAAAATTATTGAATTAAACCAGGTGAACAAAAATTAAAACAATGCACCAGCTTTTTGTAATGCTATAGAATACCTCAGAATAAAACCCCCAGTTATCCTACTGGCATCTTCTTCCTACTCTAATGGAAGGTTTGAATCCACAAGCCATGGTTAGAATGCCTCCATAGCCAAAGACAGTTTTTGAGATAGGCATTTTACCCTTTTATGAGGAGTCTGCACCAAACACATGCTTCAGTCCATGCACTTCTTCAGCACTTTGGAGAAGAGTCTATTGTTCATGCCTACTTTTTAGAGCTCTGTCAAGCTCTACAACAGACTATCCCCCCAGATCTACTAACATGGAACATAGGATCAGCTGCATTTTACAGAGTCAGACCATTGGTCCATCTATTGTCTACACTGACAGGAAGCAGCTCTCCATGGTTTCAGGCAAGAAGTCCAGCCCTACCTAGACATGCTGCAGATTGAGCCTAGGATGCTCTACCACTGAGCTGCAACCCTTCCTGCTACCAATGGACTAAGTCAGGCAAGTCTCCTACAAGCTAAGAAAGTCACATGATTCTCCTATAGAAAAGCTGACATTTGATTACACTGAGGCAAATTAAGAAAAATCTTCAGAAAGCAACCCACAGTGCATACAATTCCTCTCAGAATGAAGATGAGACAACTGACAGTCTTCAGAATCCAAGATTGCACACTTATTATATAATAGGAAATAATTCAATAGGATAGGAAAAGGATATACAAGGTGTTTCTGTAGCTCAGTAGACCATATGACTGGGTCACATGGGATTCTTATATTCTGAAAGAAAAAGGAACTTAACCTTCCACTCAGGTAACTTATTGCATGCATCACCTGTGCATCAACATAGGAATGACCATCTCAGTGCTCTAAAAACACAATGCAACACAGATGAACACTTCACTAAGTAGCCATGTTGTAACAAAATCGAAAATTCTTTCTAGTAGCACCTTAGAGACCAACTGAGTTTGTTCCTGGTATGAGCTTTCGTGTGCATGCACACTTCTTCAGATACACTGAAACAGAAGTCAGGATGAGCCTGGTGTCAGGATGAGCCTGTATCTGAAGAAGTGTGCATGCACACGAAAGCTCATACCAGGAACAAACTCAGTTGGTCTCTAAGGTGCTACTAGAAAGAATTTTCGATTTTGTTTTGACTATGGCAGACCAACACGGCTACCCACCTGTAGCCATGTTGTGTATTTCTGCCCTATTTGTCTTTGATTCTTTCACTGGAAAAATGAGACTACTTGCTGTTACAAGGAGGTTGAGTCTTTCCTATTTCCTTCTACAGAGATGCCAAGTGGAAACCTTTAAGAACTCAAAAGCAACAGATTTTAAGAGTATTATAGTCTAGAGGGTCTAAGCACACAAATCAACTAAATTTGAAATAAGTATTCCCCATGAAGTGGTACCTTGGTAATAATAAAACAGCAGGAACACTGACCACTTCAGTAAATCTACTGGCTATTTGTCCTTTAGTGAAAAGTTCAAGTTTAGCTTGAAGCAGCTGCTTGAGCTCCCAACAGAAGAAGCAATATGTATCAGCATCTATTCAGCAAATCCCTTTCTTTAATAACAACTAATGGATAGTGCTTCTCTCCCCCCCCCCCACCCTAGGAAGTGATTAATGCAAAATATTGGGGCTGTCATTTTCGGGTCAATTGGAATGGGAATCACAACCAGTAAGTTATAATTAATTGTATTATGCACTGACTCAGCTAGTTTGTCCTAACAATTTTTTTAAATTAAGCATTTCACAAAAGGGAGGCAGGAACATTTCCAGTGAGTAGAGTTAGAGGCATAACATGTGTGCTACACAGCAGATTAAAATAAAGTTTGCCAGGTGTGGTATACAGAAAATGGAGAGAGAGCATGTCAGGAGCTGGAAGATCCACAGTTGTTTTCACCCTGCTCACATGAGTGGTTACCCAAGTGAGGGCATAAAGGTTGTAGGCGGCATGGGAACTCACTATGTTGTGTGGGAAGTTTCACTATGCCATTCAAGATGGCCAGGGAATTGCAAAACATGGTATGTGGGGTGCCAATAATAGGATGAGGAGGAGAAGTGGCACTTCTCTCAGCAATTGGGCCCTGGGGTGGTGGTGCAAAGTATGTGAGGTGCATAAGTGTCATGCTCAACAGGAGACTTGCTTTCTTGATGTCATATGGCCCAAGATGGTGTATTTGTTTCTAGAAGGAGAAACAAGGTCTCAGGGCAAGATGAGGTGGACTGGCATTGACACAAATGGCTGTCAGGTTTCATGATCATTGTAGGCTTGGTCCTACAAATGCTGTCCTGACACAGTGCAGCACTGGTAAAATATATAGATATCACCAGCCATTCTGGATACCATTGTGGTGAATAAACGTCACACAATGCATAATCTTGCAGTGTTGGGCACTTAGATATTACTTCCAGTTGTATGGGTTGTCTACATCATGTTCCATGTAAAAACCTTCCAGTTTTTTTCTGATTCTACCCCAGGCTCTCTTGTGACATGGTAGAAAATGAACTGCCCTGATAAAATGCAGTTCCTAAAATATATCAATAAAATAGTAATGATAATCAGTCAGTTGGCTAATATTGGCGAGTCTGCTTTTATTTTTCATATGTAGCACAGAAATAGCGAAATTGTTTAAACTGATATGTTTTCCTGTGTTTTCCCCAGAACTCTTTGGATTCAGTCAAATGTATTTTCTTCCACTTCACACATTTTTAAGACTAGTAATTTATAGAATGAAATATTTTCAAAATATGATTCCCGCCCCACTGCTCGTTCAAATGCCAAGAATGATGAGGGCAACCTTAGTATGGTTAACTTTCTTTGCAGGGGAGAATGTTGGAATCTTAAGCTACAATCTACTTATTGAAAACATTGAGAAAGAATGACAGGAAAGCAGAAGCCAGCACAGGCCATGCAAGGTTCAGGTCCAAAAAGCTTAA
The DNA here is from genome assembly GCF_009819535.1 of Lacerta agilis. Lineage (NCBI taxonomy): Eukaryota > Metazoa > Chordata > Lepidosauria > Squamata > Lacertidae > Lacerta > Lacerta agilis. The sequence continues at coordinate 60,498,478 of NC_046315.1, forward strand.
AGTGTATCAGGCAGCTGGTGCGAAGCCTTTGGTTCCTACTTCCAAGGCAGCCAGTTTGAAACTGCCAATTTTTTCTCTTAAGCAAGAATTTTTTTTTGTTATAGGTCCAAATACATTTTTTTTTGGGGGGGGGGAGAAACTATTCCAGCTACCTAGCTTTTTCCAGCCTTTTGGCAATATTTATCTATGTATTTTCTTTGTGTACATTATGTGAACTTTTAAATATGATTATGTACACATTGTTTACAAATACTGCACACGTTGGCAGTGTTCTTAGACATCCTCTGATTAATCTAATGAATCCCAGAGCCCTGGGGCTAAATACTGTATCCAAAATAGGAAACATACATTGTGTATTCTGTGAGGTGTTCAAAAACAATGATCACTTGCCCTACTGCTGTCTATTACTAGACTTACTCTGGATTTCATGAAATAATAGTTGGGGTGGGGGTGAATATATCAATCTAGGCAGTGTGGCAACACATAAGAGACTTCGGATATTGGATCTCAGGTGGCCATAGAATGGGATCCATATTTTATCTGGGATGAGGAACAGAGATGTTGTTAAGAACAGCTGGATTTAGACAGTATTTTGGATTGATATTTTGAGTCTCAACTGGTAAATGACAGATGCAGTCTAACATATCAAATGAGATTTTAGCAAACTCTGAAAGGAGGGTAGAGGGAATATTCAGTCATGCAGGGTGGGATCATTTGACATGAGTAAAATTGAAACAGGATTCTATCAATGCTTTCAATCTGTGTGGCAAATGCATTGGGACAAAGGCAGCTGGTTTAGATACCCCAAAAGGTTTTAGAGAATTGAGCCACATGGAATTAAAGAGATTTCAAAATGGATGAACACAAGTCTTGTCAGAGCCTTCCTAAGCCTTAAAAACAGTTCAGCGTTTGGGTAGGATTGAGACTGTGGGGTTTGCTTTTGTTCTTTCATAGAGAAGAAAGTGTTGCCTAAGATGCTTGCTCCTCCTCCTCCAGTCCTCAGATATATATTTTCCTATAATACGTTACGATTTCTCTGTCCTTGAAAGAAGTTCAGACCTGACATAGTGGGTGCTCAAGGAGTCAAGCAGGTGGACAGAGATGAGCTGTCCATGAACCACCTAAGTAACAGGACAATGGAGAAAAGACCAGATGGAAACCTTGAATTACACAGTCCCTGCCAGTAGTGAGTGGTGGGGCGGCAGCAGTGGTGAAGCTGCATGCTCCGGCACCGAGGGTGGAGAGCAGGCGGGGGCATGGCTGGCGCACATCCTGAGTGTGTGGCGCACATCCCGGGGCCTTGTGCGCATTCTGGGGGCATGGCACGCCACCCCACAGGGCGGGGCGCACTTCCCAGGAGCACCACACTTCATCCACGGGTGTGTCCTGGGGGCGAGGTGCGCGTCCCAGGTGTGTGGTGTGCTTCCTGGGGGTGTGGAAAAGACCCTGATGCTAGGAAAGATTGAGGGCACAAGGAGAAGGGGACGACAGAGGACAAGATGGTTGGACAGTGTTCTCAAAGCTACCAACATGAGTCTGACCAAACTGCGGGAGGCAGTGGAAGACAGGAGTGCCTGGCGTGCTCTGGTCCATGGGGTCACGAAGAGTCGGACATGACTAAACGACTAAATAACAACAATTTTCCTTGGAGAAATGTTGGAGGGTGTGGAGTTATCCGACCCCCAGGCCGTCTGAAGGCAATCCTGTATAGGGATAGATAGATAGATAGATAGATAGATAGATAGATAGATAGATAGATAGATAGAATGTTTTATTATGTTTTTATATATGTTGGAAGCTGCCCAGAGTGACTGGGGCAACCCAGTATGACGTGTGGAGTATAAATAGTAAAATTATCATTATGGAACGGGACGTCCCTATTTGCATTGGAGAAATGTTGGAGGGTATGTATGCAGTTCAAAGATTTCACTTGAAAACAGAAAGAAACTAAACCAGCTTCTCTACCTTCTTAAGCAATAACATATTAAAACACACACTGACATACACGTGTGTTTAAACAGAAGCAGTTCATAAAGAAATCCTGTTTAGTTATGTACCAAGAGTCAGATTTTGCAGTTGTGAACAATATAGGCATGACTGCATTTTACCACATTTGTTTGTTAAAAGGGGGGGGGGGCAGGTTCTTTCAGTAGATGCTGAGGGTTTTCACTGCCAGCTACCATAGAAAAATGAATGGGCATGAAATCTTAATCTCCCAAATGTTTCATTTGGTAGCCTAATCCCCTTTCAGATGTCAAATGACCTGAGATAAGCAATGTCCAGCAACACACAAAAACTGATTCCAAGTGGATGATTAGTTAGAATTATCCCCTTCTATTTCTGAATGAACCTTTGAAATTAGATACATCCTTTGAATAAATATGATAATGAGGGGCTCCTTGCTTGAGATTGCCAGAGACAAAGGAAAGCTCCTCTAAAAGCACACAGACATGTGAAAAATGAACTTGTTCCCACAGTTTGCTAAGGAGATATTAAATGAGATAACTGTTTGTAGATTATTTCTAGTGCATATAACAGAATTCATTTGTCTTATTTTTTAAAAGGGCTTTTATTGAAATTAAGATCTTAAAAACACTCTACTGAGGTGCCTTACAAAAGCACCAAATGATTGAAGGGTGACTGACTGCCTTCTTTCTGTGTTCATGATTGTTTTATGTCTTCTTATAATTAAATGTGTTGCTGATTAATGCTTTGCTGGGTTATCATAAACTGTGGAAAACATTGAATTAAAAAGTGCATGCAATTATATGGATGAACTGGTAGCATTTGTTACATTTCGATGGCACACCCATACCAGGACAAATAGCTAAAGCTATTTAACTTTTATGGAGGGTAGGGGAATCAACCTGAATGACAAAGCTAGCACCTTGACGACTTTACAGGTATTTTCACAATAGAGCATATTATGAAAATGATTTTGTGCAGCCCACAGTGTATCTTTAAGCCTTAATAGGACATTGGGGAATTCTTTCCTTATAATAGGAGTGGGAATAAAAGAGGCCCAGAATGTCACAAGATTTATCAAGGCTATTTCTGTCAGGAATAGTTTTTCATGCAAGTGTTATGATTTGGCATTTGTGGTGGTCATTCTGAGGCTGCTGAAAAGCAAGGAAATTGCCATCCATTAAAGTATTTATTTTTCAGGAGCATTAGGAGCCATTTTTCCAATTTTATGAGTTCTTGCCATTTTAAAAATATAATGTGGACAATGTTTTGCTTTTACAGTATCATTAAAAGTGATTCCGCCCCACCCCAGGCAAAATCATTTTCATTCAATTTGTAACAACATTGTGAGCTAGGTCATTTCATTCATTCATTTAATCAATGTATTTATATTACACTCAGTGCTTTTTTTTCTGGGAGGACGCAGGAGTACACATATCCCTAAACATTTTGGGAATCTTTGTACTTTTGTCCATTTACTGTATTTATTTTTCCTGATTTGAACTATAAAGTGGTGATTTTCTTGAGTCAAAATGAGAGTACCCCTAAACATTTTTTAAGGAAAAAAAAGCACTGATTACACTTAATGCTTCAAACAGTCTTAAGTGAACACACACACACACACATAAACATATATAACACATATTTAAAATAAACAATGAATATGAGAAACTGCAATACAGTACAATGCAATATTAAATAAAACTACAATACATATGTTAGAGAGAGTCTCCCTCTTATAAAGGCACATCCTGACTCACAAGCTACTACACATCATACTCAAATTCTGATTTACATGTACACAAATCATAGAGAAGAATTCAATATAGCGTTCAGGGGATAATTTCCCAGACATAGCAAGAATACGGTAGTCAGAACCAGTGTCTGGGCGGAAACTGCTTGAATGTCTGGGAAAATCCGGACTCATGGCAAGATTTTGTTGAATTCACCTTTTGAAAAACGGCAATCCTAGAATAAAGTGCAATCATTTCAGCTTGTTGGACAAAATGATCTCCCCTCTCCTGTTCCAACACACCGATCTAGGGCCTCTTCCAAACCCTCTCCCCCAAGCCAATGGGGGCAGCATGGAAAGTACATAGGAAAAGGAGAGGAGGGAAATCTGTATTGCACCAGGGGAAGACCTTGCACTGGCTTCTGCTAGCAGAACTCCTTAGATGAATCTGGCCCTTAGAATATCTACTGTTCAATATTGCTCACCCCACTCTACTCCCACATCTCCCACACCTTGACTAAGGCACACAAACACACCGTCCACCCAATCACTCCAGTATTTCTCACTCAATCATGAACCACTATCACCGGCAATTCATTTCATCAATGAAAATGCAATGCAAAAACCAAGGAGACAATGAGAGCATTCACTGCCATTACAGTATAAATAACAACACAGCACAATACAATTGCCACACAAGTGCACTGTTCCCAGTAGCAAGCTGGCTCTCAGCCAGGCTACTGGCTCTCACCCAAGAGTTTCATCCAAGGATGGATTGAACCGCACACATACCCCTTCCTGGTACTCCTTCCTCTCAATAAGGAGCACCCTCAGACAATTCAAGCCACACAAGAGGCATCCGCACAGAACCCCACCCTTGAAGTAGACACTCATCATAATCCCAACACCCCTTGCCTCATCAATGCTGGTTTTGTAGTTCTCTGGCCACAAGCAACATCTGGATCAACTTACTTCCTCCACAGTTCTTCCCCAACTAGATAGCTTGCAGGACCCACAGATGTTCTCATCTCCCATACCCCTTCCTCCTTACCACCTGTCTAGAAGTGTCTCCGTAAGAGAAGCAAACCCCTGCATATGAGACGCTGAGGTAAACAGATATAGTATTGGTACTGCGGTGAGGAGACAGTTATGTTATCAGGCCCACAGGATCCAGACATGATGGGATGAATTGTGACCACAACCTGGACAATGAATGTAAGGGGTTGTGGAGCATAGACCAAGAATGCTTGATGTGATCAGGAACAATGGGTGAACGTCTGTTTGTTTCCACATATATATGCTAACTCTTTATACATTTTTGCACGTGAAACTGTAGAATCATGTGGCAACTAATGGAAGGAATGGAATAGCATATGGCTTTGGAACAAAAGTACCATGGTGGGTTTGTACGTGTTTTGACAATTATATCTTCCCATATATATAGCATACCTATAGCATAGATTTATTGACCATTTTCTTTGATAGATCCATATTCACTCAACAGTTTAATGATGCAGAGTGTCAGAAATCTAGCAATGTGGTACCGTTTGTTTTGTTTGTTTTATTTTGAAATAAGTATGAAAAGATACTGTTAACTAACAGTGCAATCCAGTACATGACTACTCAGAGGCAAACCCTAATGAGTTTACTGGGACACACTTTTAGGTAAATGAGTATAGTGTGTAAATGAGAGCCAGTGTGTTGTAGTGGTTAAGAGTGGTACACTCGTAATCTGGGGAACCGGGTTTGTGTCTACGCTCCTCCACATGCAGCTGCTGGGTGACCTTGGGCCAGTCACACTTCTCTGAAGTCTCTCAGCCCCACTCACCTCACAGAGTGTTTGTTGTGGGGGAGGAAGGGAAAGGAGAATGTTAGCCGCTTTGAGACTCCTTTGGGTAGTGATAAAGCGGGATATCAAATCCAAACTCTTCTTCTTCTTCTCTTCTAGGATTGTAGCCTGAGTCTGAATTTCACTTGTTTTGCAGCTTTATTAAGTAAGTTTTTTTAAAAAAAGCAATCAGTATTTGAGCAGCTGATATTTCCTAGTAACAAACAACTAGGAAGGATTTTTTTTAAAAAAATATTAATCTCAATAAATGTACCATCCAAGCCCCCAGCATGCTAATGCGTTTTCAACATGCAAAACAGATTTTTATATAGGGATCACTGCATGGAGATCCCCTGCCTTCTAAGGCACATGGAATAAATCATAAAAATATGCTAACATGCCAAATCAAAGTAAATATCTCGAAGCAAGAGCTCTTTGTTCTGAAAGCTAGAGGAAGATATGTTTTTTCTTCTTCAAAAAACGGTGAATAATAATTTTGAGATGTAGGTCACATTCCTGTTCCACTACAATTGGCCCTGGCAGTAAAAGATACTGAGATGCAGCTACGGGGAACACAAGTACCTATTCTAGAATTGATGTAAATAATATATAACTTCTAGTTATTATGTAAAGCGCATTTTTATATAAAAAAAATTAAAATACCATTTTTATATGAAGGCTTTGCAAGCTTAGGAGTTAAAATGTAGCACCCTTCTTCATGAATATAAAATAGATTAAAAGTGAAGTGTAAAGTAAGATTTACTGTGCAGTCTAAACTGCAGATACATCAAGCTGGGAAATGTGGCATATCGGTAGGGGCAGAGAAGTGGGGCTGAACAGGGCCTACACTAGTTAAGTCCCAACCTCCCAGAGTAAACTTCTACATCTACTGGCAGGCTGGAGATAGCATAAATGCCAGAAAGGGGTGTGCCATGGGTGGAGAAGGTGCAGGATGTGGTAAGGCTGGGCTACACCACATTCAAGCCCTACTCAGTTCAAGACCCCACATCAACAAGGCAGAAATTACACTAGTCAATGGGATTATATATGTCAAAAAACTCCATAGAATTCAATGGAATAAGTCTGATTGTGAAGCACACCAGCTGGTCACACCCACACCAGCCTGAAAGTGATCTCTGGAAGCAGCTTAAACACTAAAGAACCAGAGTGCACCATCACCAGGTTATAAAATGCAAGATCCAACATCAGTTCAAATGCTGCCTCTTGTGGCATGTTGCAACATGAACTCCTCATACTTTGCATCCTGGGGGGGGACTCGGAACAACAAATGTCAGGTGGCAATGAAGTCTTGACCTGGACCAATCAAGGCATGATGTACCCAGATGATGTATGAACATGATGTATCCAGAACCACTGTCCTTCGGTTCTCCAAGACCACTGTCTACACCCAATATGACATCCCTCCCCCAGTTAAGTGTGTACACCTTTTCAGCTGAAAAGTCAATGCCCCTCCTTCCTGAAAGTTCATGTTTGCCTAGATCTTTTCCTTTCATCCTTTTGGGAACCCTTGCAGATGCTCACCAAAGATACCTTCTCACCCTAATGTTATACAAATAAATTATCCTGGACAACTGGCTAGTCTTTGCATTATCCATAGTAAATATTATTGCTTGTGTAGGGTTGCTGCAGACTGGTTAATGCCAACGAGGATTCAGTTCCTGCTGCTATTACAGCTAATATGATGCTATGTTCTCTACCATGTTTGTACCGACAGTAGCATGCTTTTCAAGACCCATATTCCTCAATCCTGTTCAAGAGATACAAGTACTATTCATGATTATGAATAAAAATATGTGGTGTTTCTCCAGGTTGAGAATAAATTCTTTATCTTGTACCTCATTATTTGACAATACTTTTGAGCTAAGACCGTAACCTGCACCATAGCCACCAATCTCATAACTTTACAACCCATTCCCAACATATTTCTCTTCTCATCCCCCCATTATTATTTTATCAGTATTCACAACCTGAGGCGCTGCTGTATGCATCAATTTATTCTGCTCACTCAACATCACTATAACAGGTCCATCTGTAACTACTGCAGTGACCCAAAAGATCTTTCCACCTCTGATTTTATATGAATAACTGCTGTGAATAGATGTATTGATCTTCTTCAGATGCCAATGGATAGCCTATTACCAACTTCTGATAGATAATTTTGGAGAACAACTAATGCTTCTTTGTACACTACTTCAGTGCCAAGAATATGCATCGAGCTAAACTAAACTAAATGGATTCCATGGTAGATCAGCATAATATACATTGATCTAGGACAAGTGTTGCCTACTTGAACCAGAATTGCAGGAACAAATCCCTCCACTTTTGCAAAAAGCTCCTTCATGTGTAACTATCCCTCAGAGCAGTGAATTTTGACATCCAGCCATGCATAATGATTTCATTTCTGTGTTAGGCATATCACTGGCTACATTCCCTAATACATGCTGAGTTTCTCTATCTCCCCCCCCCCCCCCCACTTTTTTACTTTTTAAAGAAGCTTTAGTAGATGTAAGTTGAAAAAATTATACTGAAGCCTGCTTAGCTTGAGCAGATTCATGCCAGGGCTTTTCAGATACTCATATGACTGGAATATCTCCCTCCCCCTCTCCTTTAAACCCAATCCAGATTTATAGTGCTACTATTGCTCTGTTTCTTCCATCTCCAATAAGACATAAAATTCTGCTTCAAAAATTTTAAGGAGTATTTGATGTACTACCAACTTTGCATGTAGGAAAGTTCTGGGAGTGCTTCACCACTTTGACAGCCCCATTTTGGGACTGTGAAGGTGGTTAGATGCCAGACCCAGTCCACTAGATTTTGGCACCTGAGGCAAAACACAAAATGTGCTCTCCATGCAACCTGACAATGATATTTTCCATGTGTATACAGCACCAAGCTCTCACCAGCAATTACGACAATATTTTTGCAATTATAATAAAGAAAGGAATATTTACACATTTGTACAGTACCAAGCACTCACCAGCCCCCATGGCCAATTAGACAGGGATGACATAACACTGAAGAGCCAGTGTGGTGTAGTGGTTGGAGTGATGGACTAGGGTCTGAAAGACAAGATATCATCACTTGGTTATGAAAGTCACTAGGTGACCTTGGGTCTGTCTCTCTGGAATGAATGAATGAATGAATTAATGAGCAAGAAAATGGGCAGGCAAGGAAGGAGAAGCTGGCAAACCTATTTGCCAAGGCTGCCTGGGTGGCCTTGACAAATACATAGGCTATGAGAGCAGCAAGCCTATTCGCTGAGGCCACATGGAGAGGAGCAGCACCTGGAGAAGGAGCAAGAGGAAAAGAAGCCACTGCCCAGCCACTGCCTTACACAGCAGTTACAGCGCAACCGCCATGTAAAGCAAAGGCAGGGCAGCAGCTTCCTCTTCCTCGGTGCTGCCCCTCTCAGGTGCTGCCTGAGGCAGCTGCTTCATCCTGCTTCATTAGTGGGCTGACCCTCTTAGATGTTTCACGCAATTGCAGGCTAAATAAATTCTTACGATTTTCAGGAGTGAATGACTTCCAGTTTCATCAGTACATTAGTCAGTTTCAATGGATTCTTTGTTTTGTTTTGTGTGCCTTTTGGGGTGAAGTCAAACTGTAATTATTATTATTATTATTATTATTATTATTATTATTATTATTATTACCCCACTGATCCGGCTGGGTTTCCCCAGACACTCTGGGCGGCTTCCAACAGATTAAAAACAGAAGAAAATATCAAGCATTAACAACTTCCCTAAACAGGGAAAGTTGTGGTGCCTACTATGGCTGCAGAGACTGATACGGGAAAGTTACAGTTGGAGCAAGTGAAGGAGTCTGGTTGGGCTGCAGCAGAGGCACTATGGCATTTCTTCTCCCTGTGCTCCTCTCAGTGGTCATTCCTCCTCTGGTCACTGCTATGGATCTACGATCAGAGATGGTTTTAGGATAGCACAGCCAGTTTGGCTGCACTGGGCTCTGAGTTGCAGGGCACACCACAACAATGCCATAGAATAGAGGGCAAGAGGCAGGGGGTGCTGAATATTAGCGTCACACAGAGTGCCACTGAAATTCAAGAGTCCAAAGTCCGCCACTGCTATGATATATAGAAGATCTGGGATTTAGGACACAGCAGAGAATTCTGAAAGAGTTGAGGACAGTTATCTCTTTTCTGTATATGTAATCATATCTGAAGTGGGAAACCAAAGATATGTGCAAGGAGCTAAAGGAGCCAAATAATCTTACTGCAGTAATTCTTAGTTTTAAAATAAAGTCTGTATCCAGGTTATGTAAGGAAATTTGCTTGAACTTCAATATATTAAAAGAAAGGACAAGCATATAAATTATGAGGAATAATTTCCCTAGAGAGCCAGTGTGGTGTAGTGCTTAAGAGCAGTAGATTCGTTATCTGGGGAACCGGGTTCGCGTCTCCACTCCTCCACATGCAGCTGCTGGGTGACCTTGGGCTAGTCACACTTCTCTGAAGTCTCTCAGCCCCACTCACCTCACAGAGTGTTTGTTGTGGGGGAGGAAGGGAAAGGAGAATGTTAGCCGCTTTGAGACTCCTTCGGGTAGTGAAAAGCAGGATATCAAATCCAAACTCTTCTAGTCGAATGTGCCGCATGATAGAAGGAAAGAAACTAAAGGACATGCAGAGAATAAAGAACTATGGAGAGACAAAGAGAGGAAAATATGGTTTCCATTGTGGAGTGGCCATCACTCAGTGACATGGCATCTTCTTTCCATGCAGAAAGTTTCAGGTACAACCCCCACCATCTCCAGGTGGGGCTAGGAATGTCCTGTCTGAAACCTGAGAGTGCTGTTGCCAATCAGTGTAGGCAATATTGGGTTAGATTGACCAATGGGTCTGACTCAATATAAGGCAGCTTGCTATGTTCCTAAAGTTTTTCTCAAAGAAAGACAGCTTTTGTCTGGTCTAAAAGGAGATTTGTTGCTCAGGCAAGTGCTCTATTTCCTAGGAAGGAGCAGAGGCCAAAGATTGCTAAAGATCCATGCCATTATTGATGAGCACCTCATTTCCAGATGAGTAGTCAAGTCAAAACATGATATAGTTTTATGAAAGCTGGGTAGACTATCTATAGATACTTTTCAGTTGTGCTCCAGAAAGCTTAATCTGTCACTCTTACAAAAGTGTATATTTTAGTCCAAAGAAATCAGCAGTTTCCTAAACGTCAATGCATCACCATGGATTTACAGCAATCATTTATAAGCAGATGGCACACATAAATTTTCTGACTGCAGCCAATAGATTCCACTCGGTTCTGGTCTTCTTTTTCTTAACACTCTTGCTGCTGTTTTCAGTGGTTGGATAGGAGAGACCATTGTCAGAAATGTGACTTGTTTCAGCTGACGCTGGCAGCTCAGGAATGCTTTAAGAATAGCCCCCAGCTATCCTCAGCCAAGGCCGAACCACTGTCAATATTCTGTCAGTCTTGATTATGCCGGGGGGAGGGGACCTTTTTCAGAAATGATAAAATTAAATTGCTCATTGAAGAAGAAGAAAACAGAACTTTTAGAACTTGCTGTCCCCTTAAACTTAACTTACCTTTTCAGCTATCTCTAGAATGAACAAATTAGCCAATTTTTGTTTCAGATGTACAGTCGTACCTTGGTTTTCGAACAGCTTAGTTCTCGAAAGTTTTGGCTCCTGAACGCCGCAAACCTGGAAGTGACTGTTCCGATTTGCGAACTATTTTTGGAAGCCAAACATCCAACGGGGGTTCCATGGCTTCTGATTGGCTGCAGGAGCTTTCTGCAGCCAATCAGAAGCCACGCTTTGGTTACCGAACATTTTGGAATTCCGTTTGACTTCCGAGGTACGACTGTACTCACTCTTTTTGTGAATTTTTTAAAACAAGCCTGAACAATTTCCATTTTTATTGTACTCTTTTTGAAACATTTTATGTTAATTTTATATACATTGCATTTTTATACTATTTATCCCATCAATTTTTATTTATTTCATAAAATTTATACACAGCATGATTGTAAAACAACAACCTACAAAGCAGTTTACAAAAGATCGAACAATAACATCAAGATAACTTTACAACTCTACTTTAAAACATGCAAAAGTTAAAATAATAAAACAGATTAAGATTACCTCAACCTTCTAAGCATCTGGGCAGCCTTGTCTAAACAGGAATGTTTTTAGCAGGTGCCATTTTGTATACTTTTCTAAAATCAAGACTGCACCACAAAATTCAGAGAAGTGTGTAATCTGAGTGACAACGACATTCTGATCCACATTTTAATGTAGGAATGATGAATTAAGTTGGTTTGCTTTAAAATGCAAAACTTAACCAATTTCTCTTCCAGCCTTAGCTTTCTCTCTCAATGAGTCTTACTCCAACCTTACATTTAGATAATAGCTCTGGTTGGTTTTTGCATGCAGATACTTATATCCTGCAGCTGTATGCAAGAATCAAGGTCAATCAAGGTGAATGGCTAATAAAGGAACAAAGGTGTATCTTCTATTTCCTTCCTTCCTTCTCTCTCTCTCTCTCTCTCTCACACACACACACACACACACACACACACAAAAGAGCAAGAGAACCTGCCCAATGCATCTATCTAGGCATTTATCTAAGATCAGCCTGTTCCTCCAGCAGGACCAAATTTGCCTCATCTGATGAAGGAAGAAGCCTCATGAGACTTACTCCTGAGGTGAGGAGGTGAAAGGCAGAGTGACATGGCCTGCTCAGGCCATCAGCTTGAAGAGAAAAGTCACAATAATTCTTCCAGCTTGCAATATTTCCCAGGGGATGAAGATGGGAACATATACAATGCAGATAACATTTTGTCAAAGTAATGCTGAAGTACATTTTGCTTCTGGGAAATCCTGATTAACATCCATTCCACAAATGAGGTCAGTGCTTGGAGTTAATAAGTATGGATTATGAACTCAGATTCAATGTTAAATAATTCCAGCAAATAAACATATATTTAAATAAGCTTATCTTTTCCCCCTTCTTTTTAATTTTAATTATAGAATTAGGGTTTCCAATTTACATTATTGCAAGACACTGAGTGCATATAAAAATATTTATAGCTGACTTGACATAGGAAAGTAGTTCCACCCTTGTCTATCTCTAGAGCCACAAACCAATTACAAGAAGAAAAATATGAAAAAATCCCATGCTAGAAAGATTAAACAAAAATCTTCATCAGAAGAGCAATGAAAAGAATAACAATCTACTTGCGGAGGAAATAGGCTCTACAACCAAGTCAGGAAAAGATGCCTATTGAGAATATAAATAAGGGAAATCAAATACCTCCAGATGTATCTGAAGAACTGTTTTGTCTTCACAGATAATTAAGTTTGTATGTGTGTGTGTGTTTGTTGTATTGAAATAATAATGAATCCATGACTAATGACAATGATAACGTCGATGCTCAGAAATTGTGAACCCTTTCTCTGGTGGAAGAATATGCATATATTCACGGCATGAAAAAAAGACTAATGAAGCAGTAAGAAAACAGGAGAAACATAATCACAAAGGAATTAATGGATAATATTTGATAGCAATAAAACTGAAATGCTTGGCAGGTGTTGGGGTAGAAACAGTGGACAAGGTTAAGCAATTTCAGTTGAACTTCAAGTGTCACATTGCTTAAAGAAAGCATCAACTTATTATGCATCTTGCAATTTGGAGTTGCAACTCTAAGCACTAAAAAAGGTTCCAGGTTTGATCTCTGGCATTTTCAGTGAAAAGGTGAGAGGGATTTTCCTTTATGTGAAACAGTGGAGAACCACTGCTAATAAGATCAGGCAATACAGGACAAGATGGATAAATTGTCTGATTGGTATAAGGAATGCTTATGTTTCTCATTTTTGTGTATTTTGTGTTAATGTTGGCTGAGTGTGTTGTTGTTTTTCCTTATTGTTTTAGCTGACTGATTATGGAGGAGAAAGCTATTTTGAATGGATTTATACATGGGCTTTTATGATCTAAGAAGCAAAGCGAAGTGTGGGGCTAGCTTACAAATGGTTAGGCAATCATCTTAACCATATTCTCCGGCTCTAAAACTGTTATTGAGGTTGGTATATTTGTTAAATAAATACAAATAAACAAACAAAATCTGAAAGACATCCAACCAAATAGGAGCAGATGGTGCCCAGAATACCTCCTGCATGATCACAAACAAATCACTACATGCTACTAAGAGTTGCTACTACTATTTACTGTTATGATTTATTTCATCTATGAATCATTTCTAATCAACCAGCCTGAACCCATTTACAATATAAGAACATATATAATCGATTACATGTATAAAAACAGTTTCAAGCAACAATTACATATCTAAAAACTTTAACCCCCCCAAAAAAAACCTAGTTTTAAAAAACAGCGGTACATACATAATATCAGTTCGATCAGGCAGGCAGGCTTGGATCCAGTACCTGATAGGCACACCTAGAAGGTGAGTGGCCTTGCTTTAAAGATGTGCTGCAGGCATGTACTCACACATACACACAATTGTAGGAGCTGCAGGTTGGATGATTGTCCATTTTAAATATCAAAAGATATATGCATTGCATTTGTTTTAACTGATCGGAACAAATGTTCATTAAGATATTCATTTAGGCTTATATGCTGCTTCAGCATTCATAGTGGTCTGCTTGCCACTAGCTGATTTAAATAACTCAAAGTACCGATGAGGTTTTTTTCTACAGCTTTGTAGGCATTTCCTCATTAACATCTAGCTAGATGGAACACAAAGGTGTGCTATTTTTATCCAGATTTACCATTTCAGCTATGAAATAAGCCTACAGCTGTCTGGTAATTAGGATTACAATAATGTGCAGTTCTAAGTACAGTCCTTTCATGAAAATGGATCTGCATCAAATGTTGTTTTGTTGCAGTTTTTTAACTTTAAAAGGAGACCTTTTGGAGAGGGGGGGAAAGTAATTTCCAAAACAAACAATTCACTTTTTTTTTTTTTTTTAGTCCTGCACACTAACATGGATTCCCCTAACTACCACTGCTGCAATGGCAAGATGAGAAATCCATATGTTTTTTATGTAGCTCAACAGTGCCACCTTGAGTGTCTGGGATTTTGCACCCTAGCTGAAAAAGAAACATCCAGGGCCTTGACCCCACCCACTCCCCACAAAAAGGCCATCTTATCAGAATTTGCTATCTCTTTCTATTTATCTATTTAACTTTTAAACCACATCTATATACCACCTTTATTCCAGAGTGCCACCAGCCTAAACATTGAAAAATTATGATGCTTAAAAAAAGAAAAAGCAAGGACAGAAAATCAGAATAATAACAGAGCAGTTGAATCCCAATTTATGGACCAAATACCTGGGTGAATAATTATGTTTTTAACTGGAACCTGACTAATAAGCACATTGGGGACAATCACACTTCTCTTGGGAAGGAGTGCCACAACATGTGTTCTGCCACCAAGAAGGCCTTGTCTTGGACAAACACCCTGTGGCCATTGGGATAAGAAGCAGAGCTTCCTCTCTTTCAGAAAAGAAAGGGTGCATTCAGCTTTTAATTTTGCAGTACATGATGTATCAATTACCAGTTAAGACACTGCTTGGCTTCGGGATAATTCTGCCATGCTATGAACTTTCTTGTAGAATCAGAGTCCTAATTTTCTATAGTATAGGGTGAGCAAAAAGTATCTTTATGCCGTTCAACTCGTAGCCATGGGTTGAGGAGAAATTGAGCTTCGGGTCATGAAGAAATAAAGTTTTGAGTTCCTTTGTTAGAAACAATTGCTAAAGTGGATATTGTATAGCGTATCTTGATGGTAAGCTACCCTCCTGCAACCTTTCCTGCTGTTTGAAGTTAATGTGGTTATATCTCTGAGGGTAAAATAACTACATGGTGCTTATGTTACCCTGACAATGCAGCTTTCATCTCTGCTATGTGGAGGTCACCAGAAATGACATTTTGGTTCATCAAATGAATACTCTCTGTTCCATAGGGCAGTGAAGTCTAGAGCAAATAGACCTCTGTCTGATATGCAATGCATAGCAATTTCAATTAGTTTAATATAGATTTACAGTTAATTGCCATTCCTGAAATGGTTGAAAAATTTAGATAACTTTATAACCCTGGATTGGGAAATATTTAATTACAATTCTTATTGCCTCGAATATAAAAAAGTAAATATATTCAAGCTGCATATCACAGAAGATAAATGGGTGGGGCTTCCTTTGGAGCTTCCCTTGACCCCCTCCCTGTTGTCCTTCCACTGGCAGATGATGACTTTCTTATTCCAACAGGCTTTTGGGAACTAACTGTTTATAAGGAACAGGTTGATACTGTGATGTTTTTATTGTAATGATCTGTATGTTTAAATATATTATATAAATTCATATACGTGTATGTGTGTGTATTAATAATAGTTCCCCCCATGTGCTTAGCTGTTTCTATTTTAACTATTTTAACTGTAGCAGGATATATAGAAATAACGTAAACCGTGAAACCATTCAATCATGTATATATGTGCAACCGGAGGGGATGAAATACATAGCAAATGCAAATGTCTTTGAAGAGCCGGATAGGCTCAAAAAGTGCAACGTACAATGTGCAAAGAGTCCAATGTAATAAAGTGCTAAAGTTTTTCAAGCGTCCTCGTCTGTCCTCCAACGGGCAGCTAGCTTATGTTATCACTGTTTCACTAGTGTAGTTTCTTCAAGGGACGGACTTCATCAACATGTTTATATACTAAACTTAACAAGGCTGAAACGCTCACACACCTCAACGGTTCCTGATAGGTAAAGCATTGGACTCTTCAAAGACATTTGCATTTGCTATGTATTTCATCCCCTCCAGTTGCACATATATACATGATTGAATGGTTTCACAGTTTACGTTATTTCTATATACCGTGTTTCCCCCTTTTTAAGACGTAGTCATAAAGTAAGCCATAGCAGGCTTTTTTCACAGTTGTGAAAAATAAGCCGTACCCCGAAAATAAGGCGTAGTGCCATCTTCGTCCCCGTCGCCTCCTCAGCCACTCCTACCTGTTCCTGACGTGCAGGGAGACAGCGAGTGAGAGGCACGGGGGGGAGGAAGCCTCTTGCCCGAGTCCTGCAGCCTGGTGGGCAGGGAGACAGCGAACGAGAGGCACTAAAAAATAAAATCCTCTCGCCTGAGTCCTGCCCTGCCTGTTCCTGGTGCACAGGGAGACAGCGTGCGAGAGACACGGGGGGGGGGGGCAGGTCTCACAGTCATGAGTGGGGTTACATCTGAGTAAATGGGCATAAGACTGTCCTTACCATTATGCTTCATTTACTTATATAGCACTGATCCACATATAGTTCATATTTCCTGGGAAAGCACATGGGCATAATAAATACTTTTAATGTCCTACATCAACATAAAAAATACATTTCTTTATAAGAGATTTTCCTAATCTAGACAAGAACAGCCTTCAGCTACTGCACTAGAAGCCACCCAGAATGGCTGCGGTAACCCAGTCAGGTGGGCAGCATATAAATGATTAGTAGTAGTAGTAGTAGG
Source organism: Lacerta agilis (assembly GCF_009819535.1). Lineage (NCBI taxonomy): Eukaryota > Metazoa > Chordata > Lepidosauria > Squamata > Lacertidae > Lacerta > Lacerta agilis. The sequence continues at coordinate 60,515,522 of NC_046315.1, forward strand.
CTATTACTATATCCGATATGAGGATTTTGCTTCATCTTTTAATATTAAGAAGTGGGATCTTGTGCCTGTGGTACTTGCACAACCCATATTTTCCCCACATGTGAATCACAGCTGATTTAGAGTGAGACCTAAAAAATATTAAGTTGCTAAGAAAAACAAGTTTGGAGGTTGTTCTGATAAAAGACATGGAATTGTATTCAACAATGTTGCTCAGCTAAAAAGAAATCTATTAGTGAAATGGGGAAACAAATTTTCAACAATCTCCCATCTTCCTCAAGAGCCTATGCACCCCTTAATCTGTCCCAGACAGTTTCGGACCCTTCAAAGCAGATTTATGGGGATAAAACATTTGGGAAGCCTTGGGAGAAAATGATGGCTATATATCTTAGGAGGTAAAGAAAATGGAGGCATTCTAACCCTCAAACATTAATATTGGAGCTGTTTCAGGCCAAAGTCTTAGTGGGTTAAGATCAGTAAATTGTAGAAGTATAATATCTTCAATCTGTGATATTGGACAGAGGAAGACATTTGTTTCCTGGAAAGGATACATTTAAAGGTTAAAGGCTAACACAGAGAAAACAAGTAAAATGCCATTTTGTTGTATGGAACTTTTGGAACAGTAACCAGCTTTGTGCCTGATCAAAATCCTGGGGGGGAAAGGAAGAATTGATTTCTATCACAATGCTAATAAATTTCACTACATCTTCATATGAGTCAACTTGAAAGCTGATTTCATTTTGGCTGCTGCTCTCATTTTTCATTCATCTTTTGTTAGCCTCTTAACAACTGCCATACTGATCTGCCTGCATCATGTTTTAGCTTGCTGTCATGACCACAATGAATTTTGCAATATACTCTAATTTCCAAATTAACATGATGTAGCTTAAGGCCAGTTCCCCAGTAGTTTACACCTAAGTCTGCAGTAAGACCTGTCCTAATATGCTACCAGGGCTCCCAGCCAACTGAAATGACATATCTTATGTTCAACTTACAAACATAGCTCCAATGCATGGAAGAGACAGAATGGCTGTGTCTCTGGGCTCTGCCCTGAATGTGCTCTAATTTCCCTAAAATTAGTGCTTGCAAAGGGGTTCCCTTGAATAGCTGCTCAGACATCCAAGGTCCATCCTGTCAAGACACACCTGATTTGTGTATCCTGATCCTGTCTAGCACCTAGGAACAAAGTACCGGTAAGCCCTTTGCAAACATCCCCCATTTTTTCTGGGACACTTGGAAAGTGTTGGTGCTGACCTTTAAAGCCCTAAACGGCCTCAGCCCAGTATACCTGAAGGAGCATCTCCACCCCCATCGTTCAGCCCGGACACTGAGGTCCACACCGAGGGCCTTCTGGCGGTTCTCTCACTGTGAGAAATGAAATTACAGGGAACCAGGCAGAGAGCCTTCTCGGTAGTGGCACCCACCCTGTGGAACACCCTCACATCAGATGTCAAGGAGATAAACAACTATCTGACTTTTAGAAGGCAGCCCTGTTTAGGGAAGTTTTTAATGTCAGATGTTTTATCGCTTTATTATTATTATCATCATTAATTCTGTCGGGAGCTGCCCAGGGTGGCAGGGGAAACCCAGCCAGATGGGCGGGGTATGAATCTATTATTATTATTATTATTATTATTATTATTATTATTATTATTATTAAGAACCTGGTAACTATCACTAAGTTAAAACTGTCCTTAAAGGCATGAAGGGACAGGGTCAACAAGATTCATAACACTGGGCTGAAGCTAGGATGTTCAGGTTTTCTTTATTTTCCATGCACTAGCCTCACAAGTGTTTAAGTGGCCATTGCTTTTCAGTGCCTATTAGATTTTTCTGATGTTTCCCCCTCTAGTCCTTCTTTCTCAGAGCCACAGAGCAGCTCTTAGGTTCAGAATATTCCTAGTAGTTCCCTTACTCCAGGGTTTTGGGAACTCTTCTCATCACAGAATTCATCTTGGCTGTTGCCTGCAGTGTAAGTTTCTTTACTTGCCTTGCTTCCTTCACTTGCTGGAACTTATCACTGGGCCATAATGTCCTTCAAACTGTTCCCTCTCTCCTCTTACCAGTTCTCTGCCTTTTACCCCCTTGGCTCTCGGTGGAAGTAGGATGTGCTTCAGCCCAACTCTCTCTGTGTGTGTCCTCTTCTGTGCATTTCTCCACTGCCTTCTGATTGACAAGTCTTTCTCCTGCCCTCATCAACCCTACTTTAAATAACCACAGTGACCATCTGAGAATGCTCACATGTGACACTACACCACTTGAATTCTGGCCTGCCTAAGTTTACTTTGAGCCAGGCTGACAGAAGGGTGGTGTAGGGGTCAGCAGTCCCCCCAGCAATCTCCTCATGGTGCTCCTTTCAGAAATGAACATGACTGGAAAAACCAAGTGCAAGTTTGTGGGGGGGGAGGACCTAGATCCATTACATGCAGATCTCTCACCTTCATTTGCCTGGGTTTTAAATCCCAGATAGCATCTGAGAGATGAGAGCCTGTGACTTCCCTGCTCTCCTCGAAAGTGTTTGAGTATCCACATTCCACTATCAGAGAACTAGGTATGGGCTTGCTGTTTCGTCAGATCTAGCATCAAATGTGTTGCTCAGTGATTGCTGATGTGTTGCTCTAGGCAATTGCCTAGAGATGTGTGCTTAAGAATACATGTATTATTGTTTCTATATAATATATATTTGAATTTAATGTCACATTTAAACTCTTTTTGAAACAATTGCATATCGGCTTTCTTTTTACAGTCTGAATTATGTCACCTTGAAACTGCACTAAGTTAAGACTAAGTGGAAGTATTCTAACTGTAATAGGCAGAAGTGCAGATGAACATACAGAAACAAACTTGATGATAGTTGGGCAGGCTTCTTCAAGTTGGTGAGGCAATAAGGAAAACTTGGCATTTGTGGCTAGAAAACAGTAGGTACAACTGACTCTGCTGAAAGAACAGAATAATTGAAGAAAGAAGTGCTATTTTTAAATGGCACTTCTCACAGCAGAACTGCACTTTAGTCTTACCATGACTTAGAAGACAACTGCTGCCTCAACAACAAAATCCATACTTAAAATTATGTTCGGGAGCTCTGAAAAGTCTTGTTCTGAACTCGCTGTCGTGGTTTTCTAGTGTATAACAAAACTCAGTCACATAAATCCACTCTCAAAGGGGAAAAAAGATAAAAGCATGTGTCCGATTCCCTCTTCTACAGAGATCCAGCTGACAGGCTCCTGTGCTGTATCAATCAAAAGCAATTGAAAAGTACATATGTTTTATTGGGGAGGGTGGCTTCCAGTTGCTGTTACCAGGGTACTACATTGCCAGGATGATAACATGGCGCAACAGCAGCATTGTGCTCTACACAAATGCTTTAAATACTAGTGATTATGTTTCTGTAGAGAAACATACACTATTTATTGTATACGTTGGAATATACTGTGACCATGAGGTTCTGAAGCTGAATAGACTCAAATGAGAGATAATAGAAGAAGAAAACCACAGGATAACTTAAATTGTTGCCTGGAGAGGTGAATGCGGTTGCAAATATAAGATATTGAACTTCTTATGCCTGCAGTGCAGGGATGAGAAGGAAAGAAACCAACACAGAGGAAAGGAAGCTGGGAGAAACAGGCTTTAGCTTTATTGCAAACCACATTTTAAAAAAAAAATCTCAAAAAGGTGCCAAGCAAATATCCAGGCAAGGAACCCCTTTCCCATATCAAACTGCCTGACTGCAAAAGAATGGCATGTAATGCAACAGGAACAGATTTAATTCCATGACCCTTATACTCTCAACCATCTAATAGGCAGGTCTGATGAAGGAAAACACTGAGGACTGACCAATAGCCTGAGGGCTACACACCAGAGCTTTCCTAAGGTATGGATTGCCACCCTAATTTAACAAAGGATGGTAAAGAAGGAAGAAGCACTAAGGAGTCATATGCAGAAGATGGAAGTACCTAGGCTGTAGGCCAGTGTTTTTCAACCTTTTTTGGGCAAAGGCACACTTGTTTCATGAAAAAAATCACGAGGCACACCACCATTAGAAAATGTTAAAAAATTTAACTCTGTGCCTATATTGACTATATATAAAGTAATTTTCTTGATTTTTTTCAATTTTTCCCACGGCACACCAGGCAACATCTCGCGGCACACTAGTGTGCCGCGGAACAGTGGTTGAAAAACACTGCTGTAGGCTGTACACAAGTGTTGTGTGCCACCACTACACACCACTGCTGGGCAAAAACAGAACTTATAAAGCGTGAGGAGTGGCAACTGAAGTAGCCAAAGCAAATGGAAATCAAAATAATAGGTGATTTAAAGTGTCAGGGGACCACCTTAAAAAAAAAAGAAACATACTGGAAAGATCTCCCCCACACATACAAAAAGGGGAGGAAATAAAATGACTGAGACTCCATTTTCAAATCTAATTTTACAACCATACACTTAATTGTTGCTGCCACCGTCTTTGAACAGTAAGATACATTTGAAATGTGTGACTGTGTCCCTTGTGTGTTTTGTTTTCTGAGCCAATATACTTTGGACAACAGAAAGTACCACTGGCATTAAAGCAAGAAAATAAGATTGCCAAGGCATGCTATTTTCCACTGTGTATTGCAAAGAATGCTAAATGTAATTTCTATGGCTTCCTTTGGTCATGTTTAAAAAATCATTCTTAATAAACAGTGCTCACCCACACCCAGATAGTCACTCTGGATAAATGCTGAGGGACTTTTGTTCTGCTTATTCAGATGGAAGTTATGGCAAGCTGAGTTTTTTAAGATCCTAATGACTTTTAAGATGTGGCAGATGGACATAAAAGACTGGAGATGCAGCTACTGTGGTATGTGGACACTCAAACAGAGCCCCACCATCTCTGGTGGTTCTGTGGGTGAGATTCACCAAACAAACCATATCAGAGGAAGCCCTGCACAAGGACTTCTGCTTGTACAATGACACTTCCCTGCCTCCCGCCTGGGTGCCCCCTGGCATTGGCTCTGAATGGGTTGGAGGAAAAACCCAGAACGCAGAAAGAATGTTCATCATATCACAACATTGAATTCTACCCTGTGTCTACAACCTAAGACCACATGAAAAATTCTTAAAGCACATTGGGGAATATCTGGTGATGACCACCTGCTTGCACAATGGAAATTTGCTCGCATAATGGGATTTCCAGTTTCGCTTCTTCCTGCTTCTAGCCCCCACATGACCCTAAAATCTGTTCTAGCAGATCCTCTAACCCTGTAGAACAGATTTTGGGGCACTATGGGAATTGAATCCATTTTGGTTCTCATTTGTAGCATTGGGACTAGTGGGAACTTGGGTTGGAATGGAATGTTAGGATGTATAATCAGAATATTATGACAATAGAAGAGGATCGATTCAACATGTAACATTTGGAGGAATGCTATACTGTATTCTCAGCCTCTTCCATTGGATCAATGATGATGATGATGATGATTGTTCCTCCAACAGATGCTTAATACTGCCACCACAGCTACTCTCACTACTACTGCAATAAAAGAACATGTGGCAGGTGGAATAGATTGCTTTTGTTTTTAAATATTTGCAGCAACTTTTTGCAAGCAGACATGCTGATATAGGCAAACAGAGATCTCCCATCTATCACTTGTCATTGCATCATAGGACGGAAATTGTTAAGCAGCAAATTGGGAAGAGCACATGCTGGCTTCTGAAATCAAATTAAAGGATTACAGGCTTGGCTTCTAATGCTGACAGGTAGCAAAACTTATTTGAAGAGGTATGCATTTTATTGCCAATTTGGAAACAATGGTATTCACTGTGCTTAATGAAACTGTCTAAATAATGTGGCACCATATAAATTTGCTGTATAAAATCAAAGGCGAACCATCATTCACCACCTAGCACAATATAAAGTATGATGCTGAGAAAGTTGTAACAATAGTCTGAAGCAACCAACCCTAAAAAACTGGCACTTTTTAGAATGACTTGCTATTAAAGTATCAAAGTAAATAATTACATGCCCAACTTCATATTCTTGCAGAAGCACATACTAATTATTATGTGAAAACTGTGGCCTTAAAAAGAAGATATTTAGCAAACCAAATTTAATGGTAACTGTGCTATTCTTGTTCTAAAATGCTGATGATGAAATTAAAATGACAATTGCCAAATTCATCTACTCTCTTAAGTATGAAACAAAATGAAAATGATCCATTCCACTAGCTTTGTAGCTGATAAATAAAATACTCTGTCATTTCCCAATGATGCAATACGATCCACAGTATCTGGGAGTAAGGCCTAGTGAACTTAGAAATAAACTCATTTGGGTCTTGCTTCTGAGTACAATATTGGACTGTAATAAAAAGATACTGAACTTCAAGAATTGTTGTTCCAATGGCTAATTAAATGAAAGCATACACCATTGCCTGTGGTCCAACATTAGTAAAATGTTAGGATTACTATAGATCTGTATAAAATGAAGCATCACTGATTGCTTGTCCCTCATCTTCATCATGTTAGGGTTAGTTGTATATCCTACTTTGCAGCAGAGAACTCTATATTTCAAGGGTGGGTAACCTGTGACCCTTCAGATGAGATGGTCCTGGATCTTAGCTTCCATCTGGCTATGCTGGTTTGTGCTGATGTGAGTTGAAGTCAAACAACATCTGGAGGGCCGCAAATTCCCCACCCCTACTCTATTTGAAGGGCTATCAGAGGCCAGAATCCTCTGTTTGAAGAACTGACTTTTCCAAGGCTGGTTTAAGTATGACTGACCGTAAGAAGGGAGAAGTTGTCTTGCAGTTGTCCATGTCTTGAAGTGGTCCAATAATAATGAGTACCTGGAAATCAGACACAGCAGATACACAGGTCAATGGTTATGGTCTTCTATACTATGATGAGCTGTATTATATTTCTATGTGTAGTAATTAATTCTAAATTTTATCCTATAGATAAAATTAACATTTGCAAATTTTATGCAAATCTCTGTCCTCTTTTGTTCTCCTTTGTTGTTTTCTCTTTATTTGGTGATGCAAAAGCGGCATGTTCAGAGGTAGATAACTTGTCTCTGTGATAGATCAGTCCACAAGCTGTCTTTGTTCTGATAATGTTTTGTGTATTTATAGAGTTTCAGAAAAATCATTATGATGAAGCAAGCCCACATCATAAATGTAGGGGTGGAACTGCATGGCAGGTCATATAAATTAATGATATTGCTCTATCAACTTTGCATGAGAGCTTAAGGGGGGAAAAGATGTCAAATGTACCATTGCTTCTGAATGTTCCATTTTTGTGTCTTAATTGTTTTTTAAATTATATTTTGAAGCTTGGATGCTAAGTCAAAGGGGATGCCTTCTACTGAAAGACTAATGCTGCCAAAAGTTAGTCTGCTGCATGGAGGTCTTGACTCCTTGGGGGGAAAGCACATTGTTGTGGCCAAGTACTGCATTTTCTTAGGATTATATTTAGAAGAAAAGCCAACTAACATCCAACCAGACTGTAACTAGGTCATGCCAAAATCAGTCAACTAGAAAAACAAGAGGTGTGAGCTAGGTAAAGGTAAACACTTGTAGGCCCCATTGATTACAAAGGAAGATTCGAAGACCCTACACCTCTTCCCTTGAAATTAATTTTATTCTTTTTTTTTTTTAATAAATTTTATTGTTCTTTAAAAATATTCTTACATATCTCACATATGTGAATGAATATATACAAAAAAAGAAAACACAATCCAAAACATATGTCTACATTCACTGTCCAAAGAAGAGAGAAAAAAAAGGAGAAAAAAGAAAAAAAAATGAAAAAGAAACAAGAAAGAAAAAAGAAAAGAGAAAAAAGAAAAGAAAGAAGTCAGAGGGGGAGTAGAGAAACTCCAACTGACATACATGGTTAAGCTTCACACACAAAAAGAACTTCCACTGCTTTAACAACGCTTCATATTTTAAATAAATTACCTTGTTCTATCTGTCGTTTGTACATACTTCACAAATTTTATAAATCTTCCAAACATCGCTTCACAAACTTTACTAATTCCTTTCATTATTCTAGACACAACCAATATCTTCTATTCTTATCTTGTTTCCCCAAATATTCATTTATATATTTCCATTGATTTTTAATTATTTCTTTAGAAGCACCTCTAATGTAGTTCGTCAGCTTCGCTAGCTCCAGGTATTCTACAATTTTACTGACCCATTCGTCTTTTGATGGTAACTGATCTCCTTTCCAATATTTAGCCACGAGCGTTCTTGCGGCGGTTGTCACGTATAGAAAAATATTTATTCTATCTCTTGGTATTTCATTGGTAATTATTCCCAATAAGTATAGCTCTGGTTTTTTAGTATACGATATTTTGATCAGCTTTTGCACCTCTTCGTGGCTCATCGTCCAAAATTCTTTAATTTTGGAGCAAGTCCACCAGATGTGGAACAACGTCCCAATCTGGTCTCTACATCTCCAGCACTTATTGTTCTTGGAGTTACTTATCTTGGCTGTTCTTTCTGGTGTTAGATACCATCTATGGTGTACCTTCATGAGATTTTCTTTTATTTGGTAAGAGGCTGTAAATTTAATATTTTTCGTCCAGAATTGCTTCCATTTATCATATTCAATTTCATGCCCAAAATCTTTTTCCCACTTTATCATGTTGCTATTTTTTGTATCTGAGGTCTGCTGTTCACTTTTTATTAATCTATATACTTTGGATAATATTTTTTGTTTGCAAACAATTATTTCATCTATTCTTGTTTCTTTATTTTCGAACCCTCTATTTTTTAAATCCTGTTGAAATATCGCTCTCAATTGAAGATACTCTAGCCAGCTTATGCCAGTAGGTCTCAAGTCTGCATAATTTCTTAATTTTGGATTTTCTTTCTGCTCTTCCACTAATTCCTTATAGATAGGCCATCTCCTTTTAGTCGTGTTCTTAAAAGTTGAGGTGGCCTCCACCGGTGAGATACACCAGGGTGTTTTTTTCACTATTTTTGTTTTAATTCTTTCCCAAATTTCAATCAGCGCTTTCCTTACCAAATGATTATTGAATCTTCTATGCATTTTTAATTTCTCATAGAAAAGGTACCCGTGCCAGCCGTAGAGCTTGTCCCAGCCTTCCAATTCTAATGTTTCTTTATTTTCTAATGTAATCCAATCTTTGATCCAGATCCACCCTGCTGCATCATAATAAGTTAATAAATCCGGAACCCCGAAGCCGCCTACTTCTTTCTCGCTTAACATAATTTCTTGTTTTATTCTCGCTTTTTTCCCCTGCCAAATAAAGTCCGCCAGATCTTTTTGGCAATTCTTTAAGTACCTCGTCCCCACGATTACCGGTGCTATTTGAAAGAGGAATAGGATTTTGGGAAGTACCATCATTTTTATCATTGAAACCCGTCCTAATAAAGATAGCTGTAGTTTCTGCCATTTTTTAAGTGTTTCTTTAACATCTTTCCAGAGTCTGATATAGTTGTCCTTAAATAGATTTGTATTTTTGTTAGATATCCACAGACCTAAGTATTTAGCTTTAGTTTCAATTTTTAATCCCGTTACTTCTTCTAGTCTTTTTTTCTCCCATTCCCCCATATTTTTTGTTAATAATTTAGACTTTTCTTTATTTAGCTTGAAACCTGAGTTCTTCCCGAATTCATTAATTTTCTCTAATGCTTCTTGCAGACTTTCTATCGGGGATTCCACTGTAATGATTACATCATCTGCGTAAGCTTTCACCTTATAGTTATAATTACCCACTTTTATCCCTTCAATTTTCGTGTCATCTCTTAATGTGTTGAGGAGAATTTCCAGGGTTATAATAAATAACAATGGGGAAAGGGGGCAACCTTGCCTGACACCTCTCTCAATTTCGAAGCCTTCCGATAGCTCATTGTTTATGATTAATCTGGCTGTTTGTTTGTTGTAAATACTCTTTATCCCGTTCAAAAATTTTTCTCCAATTTTCCACCTTTCCAGATTTTTCACCATAAAATTCCAGGAAATGCTGTCAAAAGCTTTCTCGGCGTCCACCAACAGCATTGCAATTTTTTTGCTAGGGTTTAACTCTACATATTCCCATAGATTGATTATTGTTCTGGTATTATCTTTAATTTGTCTCTCGGGGAGGAAGCCTACTTGATCTTTATCTATCACCCTTTTTAATAATCTTTTTAATCTGTTTGCCAATACCCCTGTAAAGATTTTGTAGTCTATATTTAGCAGCGATATCGGTCTGAAATTTTTTGTTAATTTTAAATCAGCGCCTTGCTTAGGAATTAAAGTTATCAAGGCTTCTTGCCAGGAATTAGGAATCTTCTTTTTTTGCAAGATCTCATCCAATATAACCTTTAACTTTGGTATTATTATCTCTTTAAATCTTTTGTAATATATTACTGGAATTCCGTCCGGGCCGGGAGATTTTCCTGTTTCCATTTTATTTATTACCTCCTCTATCTCTTCTATCCCGATTTCTGCATTTAACATGTTATATTCCTCATCCTTAATTTCTGGCAATTCTTTCCCCTGTAGATAGTTTTGCATTTCCCTTTCTTCCTCCCCTTTGTCCTGATATAAATTTTTATAATACCTCCAGAATTTTGTCTTAATTTGTTCCGGGTCTGTTAACTCCACCTCTCCATCCAATATTTTATTTATCACCCTATTTACTTGTCTTTCTTTCGCTAGCCATGATAACATTCTCCCTGGTTTATTAGCCTGTTCGAAATATCTTTGTTTAGTCCAGAGAATCTTCCTTTCTACCTCTTTATTTATCAAATCTGAGAGGTGGGATTGCAAATTCCTGATGCTCGATCTTAATTCTTCACTCTTCGGATTTTTAACCAATTCCAATTCCTTGTCTCTTATTTGCTTATTCATTTCTATAAAGTTGTTATTCTTCTCTTTCCTGATTTCTTTCATCTGTTGAATCCCAAATCCCCTCATGTAAGCTTTACTGGTGTCCCAAATCACCATATTATCCGTTATTTGATTTTCATTTATTGCAAAAAATTCCTTTAATGTCTCTTTTGCTTTATTCACTCTTGCCTCCTCCCGCCAAAGTTCTTCATTCATCCTCCATCTCCCACTTGTATGTTTCCTAAATTTCATCTCTATCGAGACTGGATTATGATCGGAGATGGATTTATTTAAAATTTCAGTTTTTCCCACATTCAACATTAATTTTTTTGAGACCCAGATAGCGTCAATCCTCCCTCCAGATTTATGTGCTTCCGAGTAGAAGGTGATATCTCTGGCACATGGGTTTTTGGTTCTCCAGGTATCATGTAAATTTAAATTAGTGACCAAATTAAAAAAAGATAGTGGAAGTTTACCAGAGTTGGTTATTTTCTCCCTGTCCGTTCTGTCCAGGTCATTAGATATTACACCGTTCTGATCTCCCATAAATATTATATCCTCCCCTGCAAAATCCCAGAGTTTTTCCTCCAGGTTCCTGTAAAATTCCTCTTTCCTATTATTGGGAGCGTAGAAACCGACCAACACAATTTTTCCAGCTTCCGATTGTATCTCTACAATTAATATTCTTCCTTCCTCATCTTTAAATAATAACTGAGGTTGTAACCCTGGATTAATATACATCACTACGCCTCTTTTTTTCTCTACCCCCGCTGCTATAAATTCCTTTCCCAACCTTACATTCTTTAAGACCCTTGTATGAATTTGGGAAATATGGGTTTCTTGTAAGCAAATGATGTCCCATTTTCGCTTTTTCAATATACATTCCACCCTATTCCTCTTTAGCTTACTGTTTAGACCGTTTACGTTCCATGAGACACATTTCAACGACATGACTATAACTCTATCTTTATTCTCCTTTTATGTAATTAATAAAAGAACTCTAAAGAAAAAAGAAAAGGAGGGAGAAAAAAATGAAAATTAAAGGAAAGGGAAAAGGGGGGAGAGGGCACAAAAAACAAAACAAAACAGAACAAGACAGAAAAAAAGAGAATCCACGGCGCCCAAATTGCAGAAGGGCGACGTCAGTTTAAAAATAACGCTTTCCCTGGTCCAATTGCGATTTAGTCAGTCGGAAGAAACCAAGGGAGGTCAAGTTGAGCTTAGTCCTCCGTTGTTCCGACCACCGCTTTCCTCGTCGTTTCAGTCGTTTGGGATGCTCTTTTCTGGTCGTTTCTCTCCACCCAGTTCCTCCCAATATTTTCTCCAGAAAATTTCGGTGTCGTCTACAGATTTAAAGAGTCTTCTTCTTTCCTTAAAAGTAAACGAGAGTCCCTCTGGGAACTCCCATCTGAACAGAATTCCATTTTTCCTCAATGCTGATGTTATAAACTTATAATTCTCCCTCTTTTTGAGCAGACGGGTCGGAATTTCTTTCATTATTTCTATCGTATTTCCATACATTTGAAGAGGTTCTGCTCTTCCTTTTAGCAAGAGCTTGTCTCTCAACAGTCTTGAATTTAGGAAGATGAGGCAGTCCCCTGGACCTTTCCTGATTTTGGTTTTATTCACTTTTATTCTGAAGATTTTTTCTATGTCCAATATCAGCTCTTCTTCTGCCACTTTCAACCACTCCGCTATTGCTTTTATGATTATTCCTGAAATATCTTCATCTCGATTTTCTTTAATGCCCCTCAGGCGGAGAATCATCTCCTTCTGCCTCATCTCAAGAACAGCTAAAACGTCCAAAGTTTCTTCATGTATCCTCTTTAATTCATCTAGTTCCAATCTATCTTTTTCTTGGTATCTTTTAATTTCCTTTTGTTCTGACTGTGTCTTTTTAATGTTCTCTTCTTGTTTTTGCAGCTTCTCTTTAACCTCTTGCACCGTTGCATCTAGTTCCGTCTGTTTAGCTGTCATTTGGTTCACTTGGCCTGATAATTCCAGGATTAGGCTTGAGTTTTTCTCAATCTTACTTCCCATTAGCTCCATCTTTCCATCCAGCGTTTTGATATTCCCATCCAGCATTGTTAATTTGTCGCCTATATTTTTCTCCATTCTCTCCATAACTGTCATTAGCTCTTTCATCTCCATACTAGTGTCGTTTTCTATAATCGAATTCCTCCGTTGATGACCTAAAGCTGCTGCGTAGCTACTGGATACTGTTGTTTTTTTAGTTCCCATTGGTATATTGCTGCAGCTTATAATTTTTCAGTTCCTTTTTACTTTAACTTTATGATATTAGCTTGCTACAACACCCGTTTCCTTCTTTTTATAGGGAGTTCCCTTTGGGGATATTGCTTAGCAGCTGTCCATATGCACTCCTTATTTTCTTAAGTGTTGATTTCCCCCGTAGTTCTTGGGGCGACCACTGGGTGGCGTAAGTTCAGATAGTTGCTTTGTTTCCAGCTGCAGTTTTGTTTATGGCCGCTTGAGGTCGCGCTTCTCTCTCTTTCTCTTGCCTCCCTCCTTCCTTCCCTTACGGTCTGCTTTCCAGCACCTCTTTGTCTCCTCCTTCCGCTTTCTCGTTCGTCTCCCTTCCTCCTACGATGGCGGCCCTTCCGCTGACTCAGCTTTCTCGAGATATTCCGGTAATTAGAAAGGTTGTTAATTGTCTCACTCGCTCTTTCTCAGGGTAAAAAAGCTTGAATTTGTATGTTTGCACGCTCTTCACCTTCCCGCTCCCCCTTTAGCGGTTTCCTCTCTTTCACTTTATCTTGCGTGCTTTGTTGATTTCCGTTTATACCCTCCCAATATCGTTCAATCCGCAGGGGGATAGTTTACGATACTTTCGCTACAGTCTTAGTTGTTTTATGACAGGTATTTCACGTTGTATCACAGCCCCCCTTGCTGTTACTGTCCGTTTCCGCCTTGCAAATTCACCACGTCCTCTCCCTCCGATATCGCCCCTTTGTTCCGGGGCTACGCTATTGTTTATTTATGTATTTAGTTCTTCTATATTCGGGGGAGTTTGTTCTTTGCAGTCTGTATTTTAATGGGGGAAAGTTCGGCGCCGCTTTGCCGAGGTTTGGGGCGTGTGTGTTGCAGAGGGGTTTATGCCCGTTTGCACGGCGGTCTCCCGGTTAAATCTTTCGCGCCCTTACAAGGTTTGTTTTTTGGGCAGGAGACCCCAAATCGTGCCGCCGTGGGCTTCTGCCCCCAGAATCCCCCCCTGGGGTCGGTTGACTCACGCTTCGTCGCCCGTTTTCGCCTCTATGCAACACTGGTCCACCTCGAGATAGCAGGAGCGCGGATCCCCACCCGGCACTAAGCACGCCGTCCCGGAAGCCCATCGAAATTAATTTTATTCAACTGTGCTTAAGTGCATAAAGAACTGCCCTGTATTCCAGTCCATTCAAGAGCCAAATTCAGAGAGTTGATGTCTCTCTCTTTAAAACCCTACAGTGCTTAAGATCTGAGTGTCAGTTCATATATTAATGCCTGTTCTTGCTTACAGGTATGTGTCCAGGTCATTTGCAGAGATGTGGAAGATGGTGACTGGGAAAGAGGTCCTTTTCAGTGGTGGCACTCACTGGCAGCTCTCTCTCGCAGACAGTATGCATACCCCTAAACATTTTGCGAATCTAAGTTTGGCCTTACTGAGGGGCAGTATTTCAATATGAGTGGGAAAATGAGAGAACCCCTAAACATTTTTATTTTATTTTTTAGGAAAAAGCACTGCTCGCAGCCATCTACTTTTCTCGTTCTCGCCAGCTTCCAAGTTCTAACCTGTATTATCTGCTGCTTTATTCCTGGTTTTATTTTGTTTGGTTTGTTCTGCTATGTTGCATTTGTTTACTGCATGGATTTTTTATTGTTGCTTGCAGTTTATTGTGAACAGCCTTGGAAACTATTTGACTGAAGGGTGGCATATGAAAGCATACTACATGCATACAAATACAGTTCCTTGCTCCAACCTGATATCTGCTATGAATTCACTAAGTCTTTTAACCTCTATCTGAATCAAGAATTCTGTAAGAATTCATATGGATACTCTAACGTGTTATGCAAATGCTAAGCACGATCATTGCCCTCCTCCTAAACCTTGGTAATTATGGCTGAAAGGCCTAAGACACCAGCAACACCCTGCTGCTGACACACCAATTAAGAATAATGCCCTGAGCTGCTGTTACAAAACAGAGCAAATGTCAAAGGCTGTCCACTACATAGAACTTAAGTGGATGGGCTAGCAGATGGTCTCTGCACAGCTACGGCCTAAAGGAAGAAGCAACTAATCCAACAACCAACGTGCAGAAAATCCCAAGTACTCTTAGGCCATGGTCAAAGGAAAAGGAAAGCAAAATCCATTCATAAGTAAGCAATAAACCATAAATAGCAATGGAGTTTGTCCCAATAAATATTCTTGAATATGGCTACATGTGGTTCTATCAGTAGGTGGTTTTACAGTCTTCTGGTGTTTTTGCAGTACAATTTAGTACAGTGGATTGAGTAACTGGTGATAGTAGTTTGATGCCTGAGAGGGAAATATTGGAGTGGCAGGGTGGATGGTGTGTTTGTGTGTATTGGTGGATGTGTGTGAAGTGCTGGAAGACAATTGGAAGGAAGGGAGCTAGATGAGCTAATGGGTACTGTGTGATTTGTGTTTATGTAGAATTAATTATTTCTGTTGGAAGTAGATACAAGGCAGAATAATAGAATCACAGAATTTTAGGGTCACCTAGACCAACCCCTGCAATGCTGGAATCTCAACTAGATCATACATGACAGATGGCCATCCAAGCTCTGGTTAAAAACCTCCAAGGAAGGAGAGTCCATCACTTCTCATGGGAGTCTGTTTCACTGCTGAGAAGCTATTAACGGTCAGAAAGTTCACCCTAAAGAATGGAGTGTGATGTGTATGTGTGTGTGGGGGGGTGAGTGTTGCATAATGTGAGTTAGGATTTGTCTTGGCAAGAGAGAAAGAATAGAGCACTTATTCTGTTGGTTATAGGTAAGAAATGGTATGATGAACACGGGGAAAGGTATGGTTGGAGAACAGCGGGGACAAGATGGCTGTGAACTATCTAATCCTGCATACACCTTACAGGTGACCAGGCTGGTAAGTGATTTCCCTGACTCTTGAGGGTTTCTCAACGTGTGCTGTTATGCTTTTGTTTTTTGAATATTTTACTGTTTCATCTGAAACTTTAGTATTTTAGTTTCATTCTAAACTCTTAGAACTCTTAAACTGTTCTAGTATTAAGTGAAATAGCAACTTATTTCTGGTCATCCATGAGCATTCTGGGCATTCCCATTCATTAGCTAAACTGGCCAAATATTCACCATGTTTGGGGTGAAGCTGCTCCACTGCTTCTATCTCTCACCTTAAGAGATTCCCACAAAGAGGGACAAATCAATTGACTTAAAAAAAATCTATCAATAGATTGTACATAGTGCTAATATATCCATACCTGTATTCTGCTCCCTCTTCCCTTCATGAATTCCAAGATGGTATGTTATTACAAAGAATACACCAACAACTAGACTAGATTGTAACTTCCCTCCTTTCCCAGGGTAAAATCTGATATTTATCATGTCTGAGACAATGATAAACAAGACAATGTAAACCATTATGGATCACGATACCTGTTTCATTGACTCTTACTGATAAAACACTGAAAGAGGGAGGGAAACAGTGATAAGAGACGAAGATATGAGATGAAATAGAACTATTTTATGGCCCTTGAAGCAGAGTTCTTTTCAGAATCAAGATGACGCATTTCCTAGGGCTCCACCAAATGCCCAAAGGGAAGGGAAATGTATGTTCATCATTGAAAAGTAATGATTAATGGTGATTATGGTGATTAAGGCTGAATAATAGGTCCTGGATATTTTTGGGATTCTCATCCCACTCCCAGCTCTTCAGCAGATGACAAATGTAGCACACAGCTGCAATGCTATTTAGATGCCTTCCATTTGCAGAATTAGGAGCTAATGTTAAGCAGCTGTAAACTTCCATAGATTTATGGGTGCTCGACATCTCTATAAAAAATATTTAAAAATCAGGTATTTTAGATCCTTGAATGATAATTTAGTACCCAGAGGCTTTGTATCTCTGCATCTGTTTCTGTCTCCTTCCCACTCTGCATTTTAAAATACATTGTTATTTCAAAACTCCAAAGATGAATTAGAAAATAGATGAATGACTAATGATGAATGATTCTATCTCTTCTTTTTGTCAAAATCAGGTGAAATGGTGAAAGTACTAAATCAGTGCCTGGCCGTGGTAATGGACTAGATGACAACCAATGGGCTGAATTTTGATTCAGACAAGAGAAAGGTACTGTTGGAAGGTGGCCTGTCTTCTCCATGAAGTGGTGGTCATTCAGTGCTACATGTGGCTATAGTCCCACTGAAGGAACAGAATCACAGCTTGAAGGCACTCCTTGGTCCACCTTTCTTGCTACAGCCACAAACTACTTCTGTAGCATTTATCGGCCAGGGTGGGGCACCAGCTGTGATCCTACCTGAACAAAGTTAGCCTAACAGGTATTGATGTTCTGGTGACCTTCAGGTAATACACTACATGGGACCCGTCTATGAAAGATGTTTGGAAGCTACACCCACAAATGTTGCAGCTGCTTTATTATTAGCTGTGACTGGGTTTTATGATCACACTG
Source organism: Lacerta agilis (assembly GCF_009819535.1). Lineage (NCBI taxonomy): Eukaryota > Metazoa > Chordata > Lepidosauria > Squamata > Lacertidae > Lacerta > Lacerta agilis. The sequence goes on from NC_046315.1 coordinate 60,533,017, forward strand.
CCAAAACTGGCCAGCATGATGGAGTGGGAGCATTGAGCTTCCCCACCACAACATAAGCATTCCTGCCACTTACTGTTTTAGTGCAGGAGCTGGGTGGTTTGGCAGCAAGAGCTGGGCTATACAGACACCCCAGCACAGCCAGTGTGCTTGCGCAGCCCCATCCTCACTGCGCCCTGTGACATCCCACCCAGGAAAATGGCAATGTTATTACTGTCAGAAGGATGCTTCCCACTCCCACATATCACACTTGTGTTTGATCAACTGCCCTGCTTCCCAGTCTGTTATTATGCTCAGTTCTAAGTGGTTTTGACCTTCAAAGCCTTTCATAGCTTTGGAACACAGTATTTGAAAGGTCACTTTTATTTAATCCTGCTGATTCTTTTTTATGCTGCTTTTTAATTTTGTGACTTTTAGCTTTCACCCCTGTTTATATATGAATGGTTTTAGCCCCTTAAAAAAAAGAAACTCCCCTGGGAATATGACTGGCATAAAAATAATGCAATTACAAAATAATACAATACATTTATTTTCATAGTCAGCATATTTTACAAAAAGTATGTCAATATCAGAGAAGCGAAAAAGTAGCCAAACTAAAGATTGCTAACAATGCTTAATCAGCTCAGTCATGCTGAGAAGCTGAAATAGATTTCAATCTCAGTTGAATTTCACAGCATATACATTGAACTTTAAATTGGACTTAAACTGGGGAGGTGTTGCATATAAGCTTGGCACATGCACCACGCCCCTGACCTTCCCACATTGTGAAGGAAGGTCTGCGGGGAACTTGATCATACTTTTTGCTGAGTGCTTAAAAGCTTCCCCGCGATTGGAAACTTTCCAAAACAATATGAGAAGAAAAATATTGCCATATTTCCAAATTCACACTTTTCTGAATTTTGCAGTGCAATTCTTAAGCCAAGTAATGCATACCAGAATGCATATGCTAGGGTAAAGTTTGCACCAAAATGCTTATGTTAGTGGAAATAGAATATGAAAAAATTGTATACTGAAAAAAAATGCTTTATAAGACTGCATACAGATAAATGTATAGTAGGAAATTGGAACTAAAATTCTGATGAATTTTCATGAGGACTTAAAAAAAATCGCAAACTGATGTGGAAATTTGGATAACTGAACTTAAGATTGGAAAAATGAGAAACTCTGACCCCATTTGTGCTATACACTTAAGAAACACCTGAAGCAAGCTGCCTCAGGGCAGCAACCTCAAATGGGGAGTCACCCTGAGAGGGTGGGCGAGAAGCTTCCACCCAAAGCAACAAGATGAGCAACAGCACCATCACTCGCCACACCATCACCATCATTCTTCCCCCTCACAGGCAGAGCTGCCACTTCCTGCCCCTTGGCACTCACTGCTGCCTGGTGTTTGCTGCACCTAGGTGTTTCCTTCACGTAAACCCAGCTGCTGCAGCAGTGTGCTTAATGGTGGTTGCAGTACACTCCTCTACTCACCAACAGGCCACTATTTTCCTCCTGCTCGTCTTCTTTAAGGCAGCCCAGGGCCATGTAGAGGAGTGTGCTGCCATCATCCAGGAGCATGCTGCTGGAGTTGAAGAGGAGGAGGCAGCAAGCATCTAGCCCTATTTTAGATCTTCCACCACCAGCTTCAAGTGGTTCAGGATCAGAAGGCAGACCCACCAGGCAAACATATAGAGATCAAGGTTGTGAGTTTACAAAATACTTAACACCTATTAGCAGGGGTCAGCAACCTTTTTCAGGCGTGTGCTGGTCCACCGTCCCTCAGACCATGTGGTGGGCCAGACTATATTTTGAAAGAAAGAAAAAATGAAAAAATTCCTATGCCCCACAAATAACCCAAAGAGGCATTTTAAATAAAAGGACACATTCTACTCATGTAAAAACACACTGATTCCTGGACTGTCCATGAGCTGGATTTAGAAGGCAATTGGGCCAGATCTGGCCCCCAGGCCTTAGCTTACCTACCCCTGCTTACTCGTCAACAAAAGGGAAATTATGCCAAAGTGAAATAACCTGTTTTTCCTAGGACTAAAACCGGTCATAAACCCCATGCAATGTATATGAAGCTTTATAACTACTTGCTCAAACCTCATCATGAGGGCTTCTATCCAGACCCCTGCAGTCAGTGTTTGTGTAGTGGTGAGCTGAGCATGCTCAGTAAACTACAAGCCTCAACACAATCTGTGAGGGCTTGATTTTGGCAACTAACGCAGCTATATAAAGCAAACTGGAAAATGTCTGCAACCCTGTAGAAGAAATGGAGAGTAAGCTACTTGGCAGTGCTAAGGGACAATACACACTTCCAGAGAGAGAGAGAGAGAGAGAGAGAGAGAGAGAGAGAGAGAGAGAGAATTAGAATTACAAAAGCTGTATTTTATTTGTTATATTAAAAATATTCTATTTGTTATGGCCAAATAAAAACCTGTCATATAAGAACACTGAAGTGATTGTAAGCTTAGAACACCCATTTTCATTTTCAATCCCGCTTTGAGAGGTAATGATCTTAAAAATTTATAGGTAAGATTAAACATTTGATATTACTGCAAACATTTTATTTCCAACTTTGTAGAGCTCCTGGGAATCCTCTGTGTTATTCTTCCACAATATGAAGTAAAGCACGTTTCCTCATGCACACTTGGGAAAGATTTTGGGGTGTGATGAAGTTTACAGATTATATCTGTTGCAGATATGATGACTTTATTGTGGAATCAATTGAGATAACAATGAATCCTGCATAACATGCATAGATCTTGCAAGAATGTCAAGTGCAATGTTCCACTTGGATACATATATTGGATGACATGTAAGCCCGGGTAATAAATACAGCTTAAAGGTATACATTACGGTGATAATAAAACTTCAGAGCCTTGCACTAAACAAATATTACTTAAGGAAAGGTTCACACACTGAAGATTTATTTGCAAGGTTTTTCCCCCTGTAGCATTTACTATGTAGTTCATTTGAAAAATATTCATGACATTCCAATATATGAGGTCACTTCCATTAAGAAACTTTTGTTTTGTTTTGTTTCTGGCTTGTATTGGACTGGCTCATACTATCTCCCAAAATGGGGGATTTCCAATTCAATTCAAATTTTTAATGAATATATCAGTATCTCCAATGATCTCAACAGGGATAGTTAGAGGCTGCAGCCCCAAATTGACTGGAATCTGTGAAAACACTAGTCCCAAAGGCTGAATGGGGTATGTTTCTGCTTGCCACTCACTAGCCAGTTGCGAGTTGGCTAGGTGTACAGATAAGCACAGAAGTATTCTGTTGCCAGTATTTTTATCTCAGGGCATAGTTTGGGACTGGTTGTCAGGATATGATAATCTTCATAATCATATTTCACTCACTGAGTTCTAAGGAACATTCCTCCCCCCAGCAGACACAGTGTAAATTATGTCAGCTCTCTGCCCGAAACTATGGACTGGCATGGGAATTGATTGCTTATTGCCTTTCCATGAATGGAAAAGCAAACTGAACGGTGATTCTTAGTAGAAGAGTGGTCAGATGGGATCAGTCAGCCCCTTCTGCACTCATATTATAATGGAAGCGCAAAAAACCCAAACCACTCATGTCCAATTAAATGCAATTACCGGTACTAAAATACCCAGAGACTAAAACTAAGTACATGTATGTCTCATTTTAAATAAAACCTGTATATGTAAAAATCCAATACTATTGTCTATATACTTGCAATATTCCGTAACATGAAATTCTGCTTATGTCTACTCAAAAGTAAGCCACCATGAGTTCCAAGGTTTTGGTCCCTGTCAGCATGTATAAGATTTTAACCTAAAAGTTTCTCAACAGGAAACTAGTCTGATAGCCCATTTCAGTGCAAAACCCTAATCATGAGGATTCAGAGTGATTTATCTTAATACAGAGACATACAAAGATGGTACGATTCTGTAATGTAGCTCTGAAGTGTCACCTTAACACTTTTTAAACCATTAACAACCTAAAATTCTGTTTTATCTTATGTGGTGCACATGTCTTATCTGGGAGGGGGGGAAACCCTCTTTGATAAAATTTATATTTTAGCAATAAATATATTGTACCATCCTGAACAAATACATATTAATCTTAACACGTTTTCCCTACTATTAATTCATACTGATTTTTAAAAGATTATCTTAAGTGTTGCAAAATTCATTATCACCTCAATTCATAAACTGCTAGCAAGAAGTTCCTCTTTTGAATACAGTATTTGTTTCACTTTACATTTTCATTCTTTGCATTTTTCTTTAAATATGCAGCAAGGCGGAATAGATTTAAATTATGGAATAATAATTCACATAAACTTGTGCATGAGCCATAATTCAACCTTTGCCATTTTTATTATGTAGTTAGTATGCCAAAGTAATATTTATGATCTGATTTCTGCACCTAAGTAAGCTCTTGAATTCTCTGACAAAAGCAGATATATGTTCATATTCACTGTGGCTCCTAATCCACAGACCTCCATAGCAACAGGCTGCAAGTGCATTGATACACACGCAAACATCCAGGAGTGGGCAGCCTAGTTGGGCAGGGGAGTGTAGTCACTCTCCTGCTAGTGGCGTCACTGCCAATTACCGGAATAGGTGGGAAGCAAGATGGTGGCTGCACAGGAACACTGATGGGAGCACCAGATTGGCTCTGCCAATGAGCCCTTCCAACCTGCCCTTACTGCTGCCCAACCTTCTCTCCCATCACAGTTGCTGTTGGGATAGCAACACTGCACCACTGCATCACCACTCCAGCCACTCCTGCAAACATCTCTTAATTATTATTTTTATTCATCTATTTCCATACTACTGAAGTTTCTAAGTGCTATCTTCATGGGGTGGTGAGTCTTGGCTTTCACCACGGGTCGACAATTTTTTTTTAGCTGTGGGCCGTTCCACTGTCCCTCAGACCTTGTGGCGGGCTAGAGAAGCGGCACCAGGGGGGGAGCTGGAAGAAAAGGCGAGGGGGCAAGTAGTCCTCCTCCCCACTCCCCCACCCCCAGCGCTTACCTTCCCAGGGGCTGCCACCACCAACACTAACACCACTGCTGCTGCTTCTCGTGGGTAGGCAGAGCGAGTTCATCCACTCCGCTCTCTGGCCCACAGGAGCACCAGGGCAGCAGTGGCGGCAGAGGGAAGATGAGCAGCATGAAAAGGCTGGCTCTGAGAGGGGCTGCTTAAAATGGCACTCAGCCAGCTCAGCCTAGCCCCCTTCCTCCTCTAGGCAGGGCGGAGAGAAGCCAAGAGGAGGGAGGGAGGAGGCGCCGCTGCAGTGTGTGTAAGGGAGAGGGGGGGTGAAATGGTGCAGGAAAAAATGGCACAGCCTGAACAAACAGAATTCCCACGCTGATCCAAGGACAGTCTGTGGGCAGGATCCTGAAGGCAATTGGGCCTGATCTGGCCCGCGAGCTTAGTTTGCTGACCCCTGGCTTTGACAGTACCATTCTTCCTTTGGATTTAAGGAGTATAGTCTCTGGATTCAACTTCCTTTCTCCCAATTGTGTACTGATGCAAAGCAGTCCGAAATTTTGTTAGGGGAGTGATCTTTAATAGGTAGGTGGCAGTCACAAGGACCATGGCAACCACATCAACTTAAGGTGTGCTGCGACAGTAGGATCAACACCATGTCCTTTCTTTACTGAGGGATTTTTAAAATAAAGGTTTTCACTTGAACTCATCCATGCACTTTTCGCCTAGATTGGGTTTTTCTGATCTTGAACCTAGGTAGGAAAACAAACATCAGAAATAAGAGAGCTAGGGAAGGATGTAGGTGAGAGTACTGCTCCTCCCAGCTAAATACCTCATTTCTTGTAAAACACAGACCTCCCACCACACACACACACACAGACAGACCACAATTTTATTTGTGAATGGGGCAGGCTCATGAATAAACAGTGCCTGCTGCCATCAGGCCTGATCTGACCCTGAGAATGGAAGTATATTCTTTTGTGTAATTTCCAAGGAATGAAACAGTCCCTCCTAGTCTCTTTATGAAACTGAAACTTAAATATTAGCATGTAAGAATTGCTCATCGGGGGTGGGGGAAAATGAGGTTTTATTTTAGGAACTTTTAATGGGAACAGAAATGTTGCATTATGAAGTAATGCACTCTGTAGTTATTTCAGGGTGCAAGTAAATGCTAAATTTAAATTTCAGTGAAAGGAATTAATGAATATTTCTCCTCCTTATGCAACTCAGACAAAAACCTGTTAGCACATTTGGATTAATTACATACCAAGAAGACTGGGTTAAATAAACCACAATTCATCTGCTTTAAATGCTTCTCTCTATATAATCACAGTATGCTCATGAAATATTTCAGGGCAGAATGTTCGTTTTACATTTCCTGAATCACAGGTAGCTTTCAAAATAACACAAGTCTCTACAGAATAAGCAGCTCCTTAACAATGATGTAGTTTAAGCTTTTGTTATGCAGTATATTTGTATTGAAAAAAGAAGTTGAGTGCAGTTTAAAAAATACGGATGGTTTTAGCATTTCACAGTTTTATATATTTTTAGAAATAACTAACTGATGTTTCTTGGAATAGGTGGTATTTGGATTCACAAAGAATGAATGACTGAAGATTATAAAGTGGCTTTTATCAGTTGACAATGTGTAATACATCACTTTCTTCAGGTGGTTTTTCAGGGGTACCCTCTTTAGGGGGGAGCATGTACTATGTCACTTTCCTCAAAGAGTGATAAGCTAGCCCTGTTGCATTTATGGTGTCCTGTTTATTCTGGTTGACCTTTCTCCCAAAGTCCTGCCTGAAATGCACCATTGACAATGCCCTCATCCAAAAATAGTTAGAATACGCTCCTATTTATCACATGTATCTGAACATTCTGACTAAACGAAGATTATGAATGACATCCAATGATGTCCACCAGCTTGGGTAACAGGACTTCAGATTTCTTCCACCCTCAAGCCTCCTGCATCCCTGAAATCTGTTCCAGAAGAGTCTTCAACCCTCCAAGCAGATTTTGGGGTTTTGAATGGGGGAGGGGGCAACTGGAAGTAAAGCCACATTGTTGCGCGCGTGCACACACACACTCTCTCTCTCTCTTATTGGAAAATATATATGCAATCAAGATGATCAAGTGCCTGGAAGGAAGTTGGGCATGTTTAGCCTGGAAAAGAGAAGACTGAGAGGAGATATGATAGCCATCTTCAAAAATTTAAAGGACTGTCACATGCAAGATGGAGCAAGGTGGTCTTCTCCTGCTCCAGAGGCTAGGAACCAAAACAATTATTTTAAGTTACAAGAAAAGAGATTCTGACTAAACATTAAGAAGAACTTTCTGATGGTCAGAGCTGTTCGACAGTGGAAAAGACTCCCTCAGAAGGTGGTGGACTTCCTTGGAAGTTTTTAAGCAGAGGTTGAATGGCCATCTGTCATGGATGCTTTAGTTGAGATTCCTGCATTGCAGGGGCTTGGAGTAGATTACCCTTGGGTTCCCTTCAAACTCTACAATTCTATGACCTTGAATTTAACCCTTCAGAATCTTCCACTGTTAGAAGTAGATGTATAATACTGAGTTAAAATTACAAACAGGTCCACTCTGGTTTTCTTTTGGATTACTGATACAAACGCTCAGTCCTTGATCTATATCAGGAATGCTTTAATAGAGATTTTAGAAAGATGTGCATTAAATACTTTGAACACTTGAAGTACAATGTGTAAATACATATTTACTGACTCACTTCCACTTTGGAGATGCTGGAAGAGAGATGCATACAAGCATTAAGGATTTATCAGTGTGTCTGATATTTCATACATGGCTTGAATATATAGTTTCATGCTGTCACCCTGTGATAGGTGTTTCATGGGTTGTTTTTTTTTGTAAGTGATCATTTGTTTTATTTCCAAACTATGGCTTTGGGGCAAGTATCCCTTGGGCTAAAAACCTGAACAAGATTTACATGAAAGATGCAGCCATGCAGTATTAAACAGTTTTGTTCTCTTATCTTCAAAGCTTTTTAAATATTTGCCTTCAACTTCCAAATGATGTACAACAGGGAAGCTCCCTCAACTAGAAATATACAACACCATTACTGGCCCCAACAACATCAAACATACCATCTCAGGACTATTTAATTGCTCATCTTCTAACATTGTGTATGCCATCAAATGCCAACAGTGCCCTTCAACTCTCTATATTGGACAAACAGGCCAAACCCTACGCCAAAGGATAAATGGACATACATCTGATATCAGGAATCACAAGACAGAGAAACCAGTAGGAGAACACTTCAGTCTCCCAGGACATTCTATACAAGATTTCAAAGTAGCTGTCTTATTACAAAGGAATTTCAGAAATAGACTGAAAACAGAAGTTGCTGAATTGAAACTAATTACCAAACTTAAAACCATGGAGAGACCTGGTCTGAACAAAGACATTGGATTCTTATCTCATTATACATGACAAAGCCTTGCCTTTTCCAGTAAGACCAATTGCAGTCATTAACAGTCATCAACAGGTTTTCCACACCTATCAGCCAATCACCCATTCCCACCACCCTTCTGACTAATACCCCTCCCCACTCTCTCACTATATATAAGGGTCTGGTGACTTCCGTTTCAGTGTATCTGAAGAAGTGTGCAGGCACACGAAAGCTCATACCAAGAACAAACTTAGTTGGTCTCTAAGGTGCTACTGGAAGGAATTTGTTTAATTTTTAATTTTGTTTTGACTATGGCAGACCAACACGGCTACCTACCTGTAACTAGAAATACACAATACATAGTTTACAAACTTTTACAATGTTATCACAAAGACCTCAGCCAATAAAGCAGGGAAGAAAATAAAATTTACATTATATTTTTGGCAGAAAAAATATTTTTAAATATGAATACAATGATAAAATCCTATGCAAATTATCTATATGAGAGTATGCAATTCTAATCCTACTCATAGTAGACTTATTGAAATCAGTGGATATGGTTAACTCAGGATCATTAATTTAAATGAGTTAATTCTAAGCAGAATTTAGTTGTGTGGAGCCCCAAGGGTATGCACAGGACTTGTAGCATTTGCAAGATTGCAAATGAATCACAGAGAATGTATTAAAAGAATCAAACTTCACTCAGCCATATGTTGTACCAAACTATATACAAAACTGCAACCCATTAGATACCCTTAGCATCCTTTCCCTGCTGATGTCACCCAAAACTGATTCTCCACCCCCCACCCCTACAACCAGTTCTATATCACTTTAGTTCCTGCTCACATTACAAGAGTCATCTTGTCTTTGTATTTGTGGCACTAGGAAGCAATCCTATCTGGGATTCACTCAATGTCTTACTGATTAAACTTGTTATTCAGACTTAAATCAGATCAGAAAATTTCCAAATTTGTTTTCCCTCTCCCAGTTGGCAGCAGATAAATCTGGATTTTCTTTTTGTTTTTGCAATTTTGCCAATAAAGCTCAACAGCTTTTCTGTCCGAATTTTCACTGTTTGATATATGACAACCCTATTTTATATAGATGTTGTTGTTTCCCACCCTGGAATAGCTTCTTACTATGAAAAGTGCGTTAGAAATGCCTTTGAACAAACAAATCCCATACCGACCAACATTCAGTGGGGGGAAAGGGGATTAAAATGCCCTGTGAAAAAGAAGAAAAATAGAAGCCTCTTCCAAAGGACAAGAATCTATTGGGGGGGAGGGGGGAATGGAGAATATGTTTCAGTACAACACTTGCTCATGCACTCTGTTATAAGCCACCAAGGTATACATGAAGACTCTTATTTATGTAGATAATATGTGTAGATAATATTATGGGTGCTCATTAGAGAACCTTTAGTCTCCCGCATTGGACAATATGGGTCCTTTAAAACTCTAAAATTATATGATTTCATGAAATGGTCAAAGCATGGTATTTCACAGTCAACAGAAATAATGTCCAGTATCTGGATGATATTCTAACTATCCCTATACCATTTTAGTAACATCTCTATTATCATTGCAAATGAATGTAAAGTGTCAGTAGTACTTTCCAAAAGCATGAGGTCATGGGAATGTCGTGGTTTATTATTACTTTGAATTATTATTTTTATGCCTTCCTCGGGTTCTCAGCTGTTGAACTAATGCACTTAAGTGGTTTTTTTAAAGTACACAAATCTTTTAGTGCATGTCAGTGTACTCAATTAGGTTTCAGAACATTATGAGTTCAAAAAAAAATGCTGCTACCTTTTATGTCCATGAAATTAGCAAATTGATGCATCTTCCTAAAGAACAGTGCATACCAAGTACAGATGTCTTTGGCTTTGTGTTGCATTATTATACTTAGCTTGCGGGGTTTTGTCTCATTACAGGCCAAGTAATGTGTGTTTGGTACAAAATATTAGGTGACCATGCCATGTTATACAGTACATAGTTAAATTATGGGATTCACTACCACAAGATGTACTGATGCCCACCAACATGGATGGCTTTAAAGGAGAATTAGACAAATTTAATATCCAATATTTGACTTGTTGTGTCTCTGAACACCCGTTGCTGGAGAACACAAATGGGAAGACTCCACAGTTAACTGAATATTGTTAAAAGTAAACAAATCTTTGCAAACCATAGTTCCTGCACCCATATCTCTTAAATTCCTTCATCTAATATTCTACAGTTCCCGACTGCCATATTTTAAGAGGTAAAAATCCAGACGCAAAAAGTTGTTGAGCTTTTTTATAGCCCCTCTGCCCGAGCTGCCCATGCCACAGCCGGAGCCAGAGCCAGAGCCCAAGCCTGAACCAGAGCCACTCGTGCAACAAAAAAAGGTAAACCCAAAATCCAGGACATTTGCTTTAAAATGTAAAAGTTTCCCAGATGGCCATGTAGGACCCCCAAAAGAGAACATGTCTGGGAGTTCCTGGACGTATGGCCACCATATACCTGGCAAAACAAGCAAAGCATTCTGCAGGAATGATCCACGTTTTCATTAGTATATTCTAACTGCTCCCCAGTTTTAGTGAAACGGTTCCCCCTTTTGCCCAGGTTTTGGAAATCTCAGCTTTAACTAACAAAACAGTTTAATGCTGAATTCCAAGGGACTGACTGCAAGTGACACAGCAAGAGAGGGTAGATCAGGATCCATCTTGCTGCTTCTTTTTGTTCACAGCCAGCAACGATTTTTGTCACAGGTTAACCATACAGGTTTATACATTACAATATGTATACACATAAATCATAAACACTCAAAAATGGAAGCATGCCCTGCTTTCCTCTAATCAGATTCATTATACACTGTCCAAATTACATGTCATCAGCCAGCTTGCACAAAAGCCCAAACCAAGTTTTATCTCTCTTATGGAGATTCATTTCATTAAAGAATATTTCCTCACTCCAAAGAGATGGGACAGCTTTTACCAGGTGTTGCGACTAATTGCCTGAAATAATGGTACACTGTCTAAGAAGTGTAAGTTATAGCAGAATAGCTCCAATTAACTGATAAAGACCAAGGTCATGATTAAAAGAGAAAACTAGTTCCAGAAATATCTTATTTGCAAGCTTACACAAAAGATAAATAGGTAATGAACCCTTCTTTCCAATATGATTGGTTAATTGCCACTGCTGATGGGTGCCAATAGCCCAAGGGGGGAAAGACTCATCTCACTTAAGATAATAAATACAGGTATCAGATTTAGGCCACTGAAACTTTATATTCACAATATCCACTGAAGACAGCACAAGAAGAAATCAGTCCCGCCAGAGATTCCCTACACCTAGCTAGCAAGGAAGATCAGGATGACTCCATAAACTGTATCGACTTAAATTTCAATAAATTAGCTTCATATGTGTCAATTATCTGTCTTCGTCGCTCTTCTAAGATATAACATATGTGAAAAGGGCTAGTGATAGTGACAAAAGAAAGCCTTCCACAGATTTTGTGTCTGTGCAACATTGGAAATGTGGGAGTCATGGGAATGTGGCATTGATAGTATGGTATTTTTCCCAACATCATGCAGCACAGATACCCTTCTCTGACTGGCTGTTTTCACATGTGTTTTGTTTACTTTAGTCAAGCATGCAATTTTCCTTACTTGTCCCAGAGTAAGGACACCATGAAATGTAGTTTGTTTGGGTTCATCAACATCATTTGACATGTGATTGTCTCTATGCAGCCTGCAAGAGTTTGGGATCCAGGTGGGTCAAGCGGCACAAACTATTTGGTGCCAAATGAAGATGACCTTATTTGTCCAGGTATTTAAAATGGTAGATGGTTTTTGAAATTAGGTACCATTCTCTTTTTAGGTTTCAAGTTCTAATCTTTCCTTATGCCTTTGTTGGTTGCAAATTGTAATTGTGAAGTGGTTGCAAATTGTAACTATATGTTGTGCAGATTAATTTTGTTCACACTTCCATACACCACCCTGGAATATTTTGATGAAGGATGGCTAATAAATATTTAAAATAAAATGGGAGGAAACTTTGCTCTTCCTACTGGTTTCACCTGCTGTCACTTCATCCATTGCTGCTGGCCTGCCACCTGTCTGGAAATGATTACCCATCATGTTGCTATCAAGCACACATGTAAAAATGATTTTCATTTCTAAATGAGCACAGTGATACCCTGAAAGCTGCCCCATGTTTGAATATGTGCACTGCTCTTTCTTCTTTACATGCCTTCAATTCAGAATATTGGGTAGCATAGCAGGATGCAATGGTGGGTAGCAGTGAATTTAGGAAGTGGGGGAGCAGCAGAACATAATGTGGGGGTTGAATCTCTTTGGGGGCATGATCAGGGTGTGTGGGTGGGTGGGTGGGTGTATTACTGCTACTTGGCTAACAAATGTTGGCTGTGGAATTGATCACCTTGATGGGCCCAAACTAACAAAAGATTACGTGATCCCAACATGTGGCAACTGCAAATAGCAAGTCATATTGAAAAACAGGCTGTTCTTATTGGATGATCTTTGCTTACTGAAGAAAATATGTGTGCAGTTTCATGCCCATGAGTTCATGTTCTTATGTTATTGTGAAGCATTTAGGATAAAGCACTCCAGGCTACAATTAAAAATGAGATATGAACCTGTCAAAAGTTTAATATTTTGGTAGTGGAGTGGAAAGATGTGCCTATCTTAAAATATTATTCCATTCCTAGCTAATTCTGTTTTCTGCTCAGTGGGTATTGATTATGGAACAGTAGTCAAAACTTACAGCATTTCTTGCTAAATTAATAACAATCAGGAGGAATTAATTGTAGGCAGTGATTAATTCACTAGGAAACAACCCACACCAAAGTCAATATTGCTTCTATCAACTCTACAATCGATGCCCCTTTCTTCCCCTCAGTGTCATCAGTCTTTTAAACTATGCTGCCATTGCAGCATAGAAGTATTGTGATATGTGGTGTTGTGGGAAAGCAGTGCTGTCTTCTCTTTGGGGGAGACAGGAGTTTCCTATGGTTACAATTAGCAAATCAAGACAGAGTGGCTCTACAGATTAGAATTTTTTTTGCCACTTGTTCACAAAGTGAATGTACTCCTGAGTTATGTTATAATCTCACAGGGCAATTCTATATGCAGGAAGCTGGTGTACTCTGAAGTTAAGACAGAGTAAAGTACACCAGATTTTCTGGAGCTGTCTAAGCTAGGGCTAAGCCTGGCAGAGGGAAAACAAACCTTTAAATAGAGTTGGAATTATGCTCCCCACCCCCACTTTTAACAGTTTAATTTACACTGGGTTCCCAAACCATGTGACTATGCTGAACAGGCTTAGGATCCACCCTAAATCTCCCTCCCTCCTGTCTGCCCCTCCTCTGGGATTGCTCTTTTTCACAATTTATATAGGCTTTTTATTCCAGGGTTAAAACAGTATACAGCCTCACATGGGTTTCAGATTCATCATTGCTGAGCCAGGCTGAGAAGATACATCAGCAAATCTCATTCTATACTGATGATGGGGAGAGCACACCACCACCAAGAACCTTCTGCCTTACCCACATATCCAGTGGATGATCCTGGTGGATTCTGCGATAGAATTGCTTCCTTTGATATGACAAGGAGGCAATTAATTTATTTCATGTGGTTGCTACTTCAGTATACTATTTTGATACGTTTTCTGATATGGAAAAATGGTAAACTCACCTTTACTAACAGCAATATTGCAGATTGATCTACAAACTCATTAGCTATTCAATGTTAAAATAAAACAAAATTGAGAGAGACCAACTGACAACAGTTGTGTGTATAAACTATTTATACACACATTTCTACCCTTTCCAAGGTAAAACTATATATCTATAGATAGATAGATTAGATAGATAGATAGATAGATAATATATCAATATTGATATTGATATATAATATATCAATATTGATATATTATATATATATATATAATATCAATTGAAGGAACTGAGGGTTCTGATGGTAAAATGAGTTAAATCACTTGTAAGGAAATTGAAAATTGTTTGTTCCAGGTTGACCCATGGTATTCCAGAAAGAACAGCGTGGGTGGGAAGGAAGGGAAAATTTTGTCAGGGGCCTACTCTTTCTCATTTATTACAGCTTTTCCATAAGCTGTTTGATTGATAATTTAATATATTTAGATGCTGTATTTTAAGAATAAATTATTTTCAGGGTAGCTTACTGTTAAAAATAATTAAAACATCTCATCAATTTACAAAAATAGCACAGCATAGAAAGTAACCAAACTAGCAACAATAAAGTAAACCTAAAATAAATCCCTGTAATAAAAAAAGGTTTTAATATATTCCTCCACACTGATAAACCACTGTACAGCTGGTACAGGTGGGATGGACAGTAGATGACCAGTGGTCTAACTTGGTATAAGACACCTCAATGGTACTTGAGGAGAATGTGCTCCACAGCCATAACCGGCACTGCCTGAAAACCAAGAAACGTCCCTTCAGACAGACAAAGGGAAAGGCAGAAGCAAAAGGCACAGTGTACTTCTTGCCAAAGACTGTGGCCAAAACTACACGTCCTGGTGCTCCTGGCAGGAAAGTGACACTGCTTGCTTTATCCTTACTAAGGGAAAGCCTCCTTGGAGGTAGCTAGCCTAAAAGACACATCCCAAAAGCCAGTGTCAGTTCCAGACTTGGTGGGCAGGTAAGTCAAGATTACCACAAGGGAATCCTTTCCTAACCCATCTGCTTTCCTTCTATCTCCAGTCTGCATTCCCACTGCTGCTCAGATTGTTGTGCAAAGGGTGGCAGCTGTTGTTCCTATTCCTCCCTCAGGAAGGTAATGGGAAAAGAAACAACACCAGGACCAGGATGCAGCAGGCCTCCTGCTGAAATATGGACCTTAACAGGTACCCAGCAATGCCAACTCCTGACATTAACCCTGCAAAGAACCTTTCAACAAAACAGTGTGCTTCTGATATGGAATTTTGTCATCTCGTTTCTATGGTGAGAGGGGCACTTGAAGAAGCCAGATGTTGTGTGGTTCCTCTTCAAAATAGACTGTACTTCTGGCCAACACAACAGTTTTATACACTTAGGTCTATGCAAGTGTTTACGGCAATAGCCACTATCAGGCTGGTAAGCATGCCAAAGACTTAAAGAGAGTGGGGAGTTCATATAGTTCTATGTAGTATAAAAAGAAAATAATACCATGGATTAAAAATGCACTGCTGTATGAAGAGGAATCGTTCAGCAAATTTCCACTTAGGGTTGATTTGTCTCTGTGGCATGTCTTTGAGAAAAAGCAGAAAGAGGATAACTACTCCAATCCTGGTACTAGATAAGAAGAAACTGATCAAGAGCAGAAGCCTCTTCTATGAATCCCCAGTAAAGATAGTTACCAAAGCCACATATAAACAAATAAGATCATTCTGGACAGGTTTTAGAAACAAAATGTCCCAGTACAGAAATTATATGTCCGATTATACTTCCACATGAAGATACAAACCAGGCTTTCAGATTGGAAGCTGTTGCAGATCTTTGAATATATCAGAAGAATTACTAAAAGGACTGCTATGCCAGCTAATTAGTGGCTTGGATCATCACTTCAGATTGCGAGGTCACAATGAGTTTGAAATCCAATTAAAGAAAATCACTTCTTGCTGACTATACAATTGAAAACAGATCTGTATATTGACCTCTCCTGTTTGGACACCTTGTATAATTTCTATGGTTTAATTGCATGGATTACCCCAATTTGAAGAGCTTATTAAATTCCAGACTTCAGCTTACAAGATGTCTACTGGAAGATGCCCTTTTTTCATGGTAAAATAAATGGTTGTTATCACATTTGATAGGAAGTGAAGCAAGCACCCTGATTAAGTAGGCTGGAAATGGAATTGCTAGAAATATGAGTTGTATAATGAATTACAAGCTCTTCAACCAAGGGAACCATAATCAGGACTATAGCTCTAATACCACCAATACAATTCACCAAACCTAAATCATGGGTAGGAACCTGTGGCTCTCAAGATGTTCCCAGACTACAGTTTCCATCATCCCTAGTCACTGGCTGTGGTTGATGGGAGCTGTACCCCAAAAGCATCTGGAAGGGCATAGGTTTTCCATTCCTGGCCTTGATCAAATATGGATTTCAGTTCTGTGGTGCTACACAGTGCAGGAAGGCAGAGCCCCACCAGGGGGTGAGGCAAGTGACAATGATCTTTGAACATCAATAAATAATACTGCACGCCCTATGAACAACAAACCAACCAGACAATTTAAAATGTCAACAAGCAATTCATCAGATTTTAATAAAGGATGCAAAACAATGCAACAACTATTTAAGCATGAGAAATCCAAAGAAGGTAAATATAGTGACCTGTGCACATATATACCTCCAACAAGACAGAATACTGATGATAAAATGCTGCTGGTATAGCTCAGTCGCTGGAGCATGAGACTCTTAATTTCAGGATCATGGGTTTGAGCACTACGTTAGGCAAAAGATGTCTGCATTGCAGGGGGTTGGACTAGATGACCCTTGTGGTCCCTTCCAACTCTGTGATTTCAAAACATTTGATCTACTTCCTACTCCAAATATATAGGGTAAGAGGGTAAGAGCTCCATTGTTTAACAAGAGTAGGATACTGTCTATGCATATGGATAGAATCCTCTATTGAAAAACTCTATTAAGAAAACATTTCTGGTGTGTTTTAGAAAAACTCTGCTGATTGCCTGGTAATGATGAGCAAATCTACCACTTTCTCTGGAATCCAAGCTTGGAGCAGTGCTGCTGAACCTGCACCTGTCCATGAAATTGCAGATGGCTCATGTAACACAGGCTATTGCCTTCAAAACAGGAAGGAGGAGAAGCAGCTTGCTTTTGTGAGATGAACACACATTTCCAAAACACTAATTATTTGTTCTCCACAATATTATGGATGTCTCATGCATTTACAACTGGGATTCATCTTCATGCATCATTAAAAGCCTAATGTATACCTTTGGAAAGCAAGCAAGAGAGAATTGGGGGGAAATAAGGAGAGAGTGCTGCTCAGAAATTACAAATTCTTTAGTTATTTTGCCAAGAGACTTTCTGTGGTATTCATTTTCTAAAGTCTTCCGCTGAATTGGAAGAATTAGAGGCAGGGAAATAATATATATCCATAACAGATATGCAAATAGCCGGTTTTAGAATGTTTGTTAGAGAAATCAACAATTGTCACGTTATGCGAATCTAACATCTCAATCATTCAGAGAGGCAAGAATCTGAGAGCCAATATCTCTTCCATGTCAGTGAGCTGGTTCTACAACATCCCACATCGGTTTCAACACATGTACACATGTTGAAATAGATGCAAGTGGTCTCATCGTATGTGATGGTGTTTGCATGATTTCTTGAGACAGAAATTATCTTTGTAACAATTGCCATACACAGAGAAACTCAGCTGGAATTCAGTTAGAATTCAGTAACATTTGAACAAAAAAAATTATACCCTTATGCATTTAAGAAGCAGAGTAAGGCACAATTAACATGGTTGACTGTCAAAACTATAGAAATTGAACAAAAAAGCACACAGTTGTGCAATTAGTATATCACTGAAATTCTCCTACTTCTTTTTGAAAGATAATTTGGAGTTGTTGTTTTTAAAGTCAACCTTTTTAAAATAGGCATTCGATTTCTGTCACTTAAAGCAATGTTGTTTTGGGATCAAATAATAATTGAACTTTCATAGCAAATAAGAAACAAACAAAAGGAAGACATTGAGCAGCTATATTTGTACTGCACAACATCAGTCAAGAGTCCCCTGCAATCTAAAAAAAAAACCACATGAAATTTAGATGTACAGGGCTTCCAAGTTCACTTCAAGGGAGGAGAAAGCTCCGTACATCCCTTCCTTTGGAACATGGAGTTTCACATTCTGCAGAACTGATGGGGATATGTGGTCTCAGTCATACTGAATGACTGCTATATAAGAGCAGACTTCAAAATTATAATTCTTCATCTAATTATAAGTTTATTATTACTATTATTTGTTATGGAAGTCACCTCCACCTCTTACAGAGTACTCTTCCCAGAGTAGTTTAACAATCAACCCCTCTTCCTAGGGAACTCTGGGTACTATAGCCCTGTGAGAGGAATACACATCTCCTATCAACTCTCAGCACCCTTAGCCAACTACACCTCCCAGGAATATTTGGGGGAAGCTATGACTGCTTAAAGTGGTATAATACTGCTTTAAATGTATAGTGAAGATGGGACTTTGCGACTTCCGGGGCAGCAAGATGGCGAACAGCACCTAGTCAGCGTGAGCTCTCTGTTTTTATCTTTTAAAGACTGTTTTAATGAGCATAGAAGCTGGATAAAATTTAGGCACTCCATAGCACTTTTTAGCATTTTTAGTTTACTAATTAGGGGGATTCCTTTCGTTATTGTGGGAGATATCTACTGACCTTGAAGCTTTGAGGCGATTGTGTGAAGAGAGAGATGACTCAGCAACCGCGCAGCCCTGCTGATAAGAGGAGAGGAACTGGGAAACGTACCAGAGAATCAGAGGATATAGAGGATATAGAGGAATTGTTGTGCCTGCCTCTTGCCAAGCAAACGAAAATTAGTGAATTTTTCCCTGGGAAAACAAAGGATATTTTTAATATCCCAGTTTCAAACACCTTCTCCCCGCTAGCAGAGATGACTGACGAGGATGTTATGCTGAAAGAATCCCTTGATAAATTGCTCACTAACCCCTCAAGCAACAACACCACTAAATCAAAAAGGTCTAAAAAGGATATAATCTCTGGTATCCAACCGAAAGACTGCATTAGAGAAGGAGAAAGCTGCCTCTCTGATATATTATTTGAACATTCGACTACTTTAGACCTAGTTGCCAAAACAGTGGACTATATCTTTAAATTCATAAGAGACATCCGAGGATCCCTAGAGAAGATTATTACACTTGTATCCTTAAAAGGTAAAGACAGTCCTCCAGATGCCTTACCTGAGGATAGGACTATACAAATGCCCAGAGCACCTGATTTACCTCACATAATTTCTCAGGCCGCCTGCAAACATGAGAATGAACAAATCAAGGAAGAACAACTGTCTATATCTTCTCATAACCTTTTTCTGCAAGCTACTAAAGTCTGCCTAACTGTTTGCCCCTTCAGAGGCCAGGTGATTAACTGGTACTCCAAGAACGATGCAAGGAGGCATCTAGCCAGACTTTTGGGGGTAAATCCTCGCTCCATTGATCTGAAATATATTGATCACATAAGCAGCAGGTCTCATACGCAGAGAGTCCTGCTCTCCTTTGAATCCAAAAAGTTCCCTGCATTTATTATGTCTTTAAGAAGCACTTTAATTAACTTCGGAATCTTTGCTACAAGAGTTTTTACTAATACTAAGATTTGCCCTCTTTTACCTAATTGCTTGCCCAAAAAGAAAGTAGTCAAGCCTGAGGGCCCTCCAACTACCACAATTTCAACTTCTTTGGCCACAGATCTAATCAGCTGGACTGATGCCCCCCTTCCCCCACTGACAAAGGCCACCCATCTGGAGAACTCCATAGAACATGAACTACTTTTATCTTTCTCCCACCTGCCAAAACCTGAACGAGCAGAGATAACAGACAGATTGGATGAGTTACTACTCTGTCTCCGTAACTCAGAGGATCATGCTCATATAAATAAGACGAACTCCTCCCCTAATCTTGACCAGCCTACACAAACCCAAGTGAATCCTGCTGTAATGATCTCTAATCCTCAAAATGGCTGCACACTTCGTATGGATGCCAAGTCAGTTCAGGATACAGTGGGAGATTCGACAGCCCTTTGGTCAAACTCTGAGGCAGTGGCAAGGTTGAACGCCCTTTTGGAGGCAAACCGAAAAGGATGCCCCCTACCTGCCATGCATTGTATGTTCCCCTCAACAACCGTAGACCCAAAAGGTCCATCTTCCTCAATTATAGAGCATACCCTAAATGCAGACTCTATGGACCTGTCATTAAGTGATACCCCCATGCACCAAGACCTATCCCCACAGTTACCAACAAATAAGCCCCAGTCATTGACTGTTGCTGCGGCAAGTGGCGCCCAGAATCTGACTGGCAAGCAATCTACAATTACTTCTTTCTTTCAGCCTATTGCTGCTCCTCGTAGCATGCATCCCCGGGTGGATTCCTCTGCGCTGATTCCGCAAGGGTCAGCATGACCCGAAGGGGAGACCATGAGGACACTTACATTTTTATCCTGGAATGTAGCTGGTATTAAATCTAAGTTGA
Organism: Lacerta agilis; assembly: GCF_009819535.1. Classification (NCBI taxonomy): domain Eukaryota; kingdom Metazoa; phylum Chordata; class Lepidosauria; order Squamata; family Lacertidae; genus Lacerta; species Lacerta agilis. The sequence continues at coordinate 60,553,653 of NC_046315.1, forward strand.
TGGATCCATCCTTTGTCGCTTATATAAAAGGCAGCGGCATCCTTTTACTGCAAGAGACATGGGCTTGTGAGGATTTCTTCTTATCAGGGTACAAGGGCTTCTACCTGAGTGCGAAGCAGGATCCTTCATCACCTGGTAGACCGCAGGGTGGGTTGGCTATTTTTGTCTCTTTGGCCATAAATCTCCAGGCAGAACAAATCAATATTAAGTCGCCATTCATGCTAGGAGTAAAGCTACAAATAGCAGAGGAAGTGTTTGTGGTGATCAATGTTTACCTGTACCCAGTTTACAAGAAAAACCTGGTCGACCAGAGATGGAAGGAAATTCAACTGACACTCGAAACTCTCCTTGAGAAATATCCTGAAGCCACCTTCCTGGTCGCAGGAGATTTTAATGGCCGATTGTCCTATAATGATAAATCCTTATTTACTAAATATGAGAAGTACCCATCATTACCCATTATAACTACAGATCTTTTACCCAGGAATTTTAAAGACAGTGTTGCCACATATGCAGGCTTTAAATGCAGGCAAACCTTGTTGGCTCTTAATTTTTACCTGCTAAATGGAGCTCTCAGCTCTGATTACCCAGCTGAATTTACTTTCTGGTCAGGTTCCCGTGCCTCTACCATTGATTTTATTTGGACATCATTAGATTTGATCCCTAAAATTTCCAACTTTAGGGTGGTAACGAGACTGGAAAGTGATCATTTCCCCTTAGAACTCTCCCTGAACCTGGCTGGAGAACTGGTCACGTATTCCCATGTGCACTTAACAAACGATCAGTTGCAGATGAGGCCTACTGCCTTAAAATGGACCGATAAAATGGCTCGACGGATAAATGAACTCCTTTGGTCTGACCAACTTCAAGTGACAAGGGACTCCCTTATCCAGGCAGAAGAGCCACTGCCAATATATGAGAACTTAGTAGAACTGCTAAAACCAACCATGGCACGGGCCCCGGTAATGAATAGTAACCGTTTTTCTCATAAAAAATGGTTTGATGAGGAATGTAGGTACTTCAAGAACTGTCTATATAATGAATTTTTGGCATATAGGGCATCAAATGATCCCCTGCCTAGTAGTCATCTTATGAACCTCAAGAGAAGATATAAAGCATTATTAAAGGAAAAGAAGCTTGCGGCAGAAAGAAATAATTGGAATAACCTTTTAAAAGCTGCGGAGAATAGAAATCCCTCCTCCTTTTGGCACCTAATTTCCCAATATTTGGGTAGACCATTGACAAGAATAGAACCCCAAATTTCAGCCGACACCTGGGAAAGTTTCTTTTCCGACCTATATGCAGCCCACGCTGTTGGCGGAGGAAGGATAGAATTGGGCCCCTTGCCTGAGTGGGACCCAGTTACCTGCTCTGAAGTGGAAACACTTATAGACCAATTTAAGGCAGGCAAGGCACCTGGAGATGACCTTATATCCATTGATGCCATCAAAGCCAACAAGGATTGGTGGTGCCCACTCTTAGCAGTACTCTATACTTATATTAACAAAACAGCAAATTTCCCCCCAAGTTGGAATTCCGCGCTAATTGTATTAATACACAAGAAAGGTCCGCGCACTGATCCGGCCAACTTTAGGCCAATCAGCCTGCTGAACGTTATTGGGAAGATTTACTCAAGATACTTGCTCAACAAACTAACGACCTGGATGGAGAACAACAATATCATCGCAGAGGAACAGGCGGGTTTTCGCCCTGGAAGATCGACAACAGACCAAATTCTAATCCTGAACCATTTGGCAGACAAGTATGCTGGCAAAGGCCCAAAAGCTCTCCATGTCGCCTTTATTGACTTTAAGCAAGCCTTTGACCAAATTCCCAGGAACCAGCTATGGACAAAACTGGCAGCGACATCTATCGACCGCCGTCTTCTTCTCCTGATTATCAACCTGCATACAAATACTTTCTTGAGAATTAGGTTAGATAATAAGGGGTTAGTTTCCAATCCGGTTGCCACCACTAGGGGGGTAAGACAGGGCTGTTTGCTTGCCCCTGCCCTGTTCAATTTTTATATTAACTCGCTAGTGGCTCATATGGCCAATGCTGCTTTCCATCCTCCAAAATTAGCAGGCCGAGCTTTGAATGTCCTCCTGTATGCGGACGATGCTGCCCTTTTAGCTATTTCCCCCATTGGGCTGAGGAGGATGCTTCGAGCACTTCATGAATACGAGATCCAACATGAGCTCCAACTTAATTATGCCAAGACCAAAATAATGGTCTTTGCTGCTCGACCGAAACTCCATTCGTGGTCGATTAATGGTATTCCCCTAGAGCAGGTTAGCTGCTTCAAATACCTGGGCCAGGTAGTACGATCAAACGGGTCTTTCTTGGCACACAGAGAATATATAGCCACAAATGCATCTAAAGCAGCCTTGCTGATTAGATCCCTGTATGCCAAGAAACAGGCACAAACAGTGGAAGTTGCCCTGAGACTCTTCCAAATGAAAGTCCTTCCACTATTACTGGTGGGCATTGCTTTGGGCTCACGTAGAGACTTTGAAAGATTGGAATCTATCCAGTCACAATTCCTTAGGGCCATTCTCAGGATCCCCCCTTCCGTTGCGGGTGCGGTCATGAGACTAGAGACCGGCTGCCAAGCCTTTAGGTATGTGGCCCTGAAGGCAAAATTATGGCTATGGCTCAAGTTGTGCTTTAGACCGGTGGGTTTGGCCCCCCTGATACTGAAGGATAATTTTAAATCACCATGGGAAGGGGAGGTGGTGGAGGAAGTGCAGAAGTGCGGACTGTCCTCCCTCTATATAGAGTCCATGACTTATAAACACGCTAAAGCAGTGATTGCTCAGAGATTGGGGGATATCGCCAGACAAGAGGACATAGCCCGCGTGAAACCTGGGATGTTTCTGGGGGAGCAGGTGTATCGGGCTGCACCAGCCTGTTACCTGGCGGATATCCACTATGTGGAATACCGCAGACTTCTCACTGCGGCCAGACTGAACGTTCTTGATTCGGCGGTTTTGAGGGGAAGATTTAGAGGAGTTCCATATGATCAGAGAACGTGCCATTGTGCTTTAGGAGAGGTAGAATCCACAGAACACATTCTACTGAGTTGTCCCTTTTATAACGATTTAAGGCAGTATCTCATAGCCCCATATTTATCCCAGTTTAGCTCTCGTTTAAGAGAAAGGCAGGTAGCATATCTGCTGAATAAGCCCACTGGGAAAATAGCCTTATCTGTGGCTAAATTCCTCTTCCTGGCACTCAAGTGTCGGAAGCGCAAAATCGAATGTCTCGATGTGGGTTATCTGTATGAGGTTTACTAGTGCTGTCCTATTTTTAATTTTTAATTGTGTATCCCTCTGATGTTTTTAGTTTTATAATTTTGTATTGAGAAATGTTTTTCTTCCTTCTGACTATCGGTCGAATAAAGGATTTGTATGTAAGATGGGACTTTGCAGCCTCTGGATGTTGTGAACTACAACTCCTATCACCCCGATCTGGCATGGCTGATGAAAGCTGGGGTCCAAAACATCAGTTCGGCAGACACTGGTTTACAGTCTAAAGTACACTCAACACAAATGAAAAGGGGATTGGGAGTGATGAGAGAAAAGGCAAAGTCAAATGTTGGTTCTTAGGTACAAAATTCAGGAGGTAGGGTTCATCAGGTCACTCTGGTGACCTTAGTGGTGGCAGTTGGTATATGGATGGTGTTGGGCTCTCAGCTCAGCTGTAGCTATATTCAGGCATGATGGAAGGTGCCTGGCAGCTGCTATCTGATATCAATGCTAAGTCATTATAAATATAGCTAACAATACAATGGCAGTCATTTGTATGTATGATGCATCCCTTTAGAAATATTTTATGTGTGATTTAAAATATAAATTAGGTACACTCTGTGCAGATTTCCCCCTAATAATAATTTTAAAATGAACATTGACATTTGAAACGGAGTTGAAAACAGACCTTTTTGTTGATAAACTCCAAGATCATTTCAATTAAAAGTGCATCCTTAAGAAAAGATGAAAGCTGTTGCTCTTACTCTCTTTAAACCATTTGCGTTCAGTGAAGCCTTCAAGCCACAAGGCTATGATTTTGCTTTCATTCTGTATCCCTGACAGCTACAGGAATTAACATTTGCCTTCTTCAAAACACTAAACCTGAGTGTGTCAGTATTCAGCTAGGAGAGCTAAATAAGTGTGCATCCAATCATGTCATAATGTATTCTGGCATTACAGCCCAACCTGTCATATCACAAGCCAGCAGGTATGCAGCAGAGTGACAGAGCTGGACACATACGCCACTACATGTTGAGATGGGCTAGATATAAGAATGGCCCTGCCTGATAATAAATCATGCTGCATCCATGCTGTTTACACCATTCATTTTTGTCATGAGATAAAATGCCGGTCCTCTGTAGCAGCAATTACATTTTATCAGCCTAGTAGCCAAATAAACAAACAGTAATTGTCATGTAACATCATGTAAGATTACAATAGCTGGATAATCGTTCCTTTAATCAGTGATAACTCAGTTCTCTTACCTGCTTTAGTGTGCTCTCCCCCCCCCCCCAGTCACAGCATTAATCATGAACTGAGGTAACACAATAAACTGAGAAAGCCAGATTTCTTAGCAGAGTTTTTGAAAAGAGTCATGGAATCATGTAACTGTAGGGTCGGAGGGGACCCTGAAAATCATCTACTCCAAAGCTTTGCCATGCAGGAATCTCAACTAAAGTATCCTTTCTTGTAACTTGAAGCCGTTGATTTGTATCCTAGCTTCTGGAGCACGAAAAAACAAGCTTGCTCCATCTTCCATGTGACAGCCCTTTAGATAATTGAAGGTGGCTACAGTGGCGGAGTAAGGCTCCGCGGTACCCGGGGCGGCAAAGGAAACGCCCCGGGGGCGGGGCGTCGTGACATCACATTGTGACGTCATGACGCTCCGCCCCCAGGGCAGTTCCGGGGGTGCCGGCGCCGCTTCTGCAGCCCTCTTTTAAGCCGAAGAGCTCGCTTTTAAGCTCTCCGGCTCAAAAGGAGGCTGTGGAAGCGGCGATCCGATGACAGAGTGCGCCTGCGCGTGCAGGCGCACTCCGTCGTCGGGCCGTGCGCTGCCGCTCCCAGGGTGACGGAGGGAGCGGCAGCGCATGGGAATGGTGGGAGGGGCTGCCTCTTGTCACCCCCACGTGCCGCCGTTCGCTCCGTTGTCCCAGGAGCAGCAGCACCGCACACACCGTGCGCTGCTGCTCCCGGGGGGACGGAGCCAGCGGCAGCGCGTGGGGCTGACAAGCGCCAGCCCCTCCTACCACTCCCCATGCTGCCGGTCACCCCGGGAGCAGCAGCGCTGCACGGACGGGGTGCTCCCTCGGCCGTGCGCTGTTGCTCCTGGGGTGACGGAGGGAGCGGCAGCGCTTGGGAATGGCGGGAGGGGCTGCCGCTTGTCACCCCCATGCGCCGCCGCTCACTCCGGTCGTCCCGGGAGCAACAGCGCACGGCCGAGGGAGCACCCCGTCCGTGCAGCGCTGCTGCTCCCGGGGTGACCGGTGTTGCCTGGGGAGTGGCGGGAGGGGCGCCGCTTGTCGCCCCCACCCGCCGCTTCTCGCCCCCACCCACCGCTTCTCGCCCCTGTCGCCCGGGGGCGTACCGCCCCCACCGCACCCCCCTAGCGACGCCCCTGGGTGGCTATCATATATCTCAGTCTCCTCTTTTCCAGGCTTAAACATACCCAACTCCCTCAACCATTCCTCACACGGCTTGGTTTCCAGGCCCTTTAGCATCATGGTTCCCCTCCTCTGCTTGTCAATATCATTCTTAAACTGTGGTGCCCAGAACCGGACACAGTACTCCAGGTGTGGTCTGACCAAGGCAGAATAGAATGGGATTATGACTTCCATTGATTGGGACACTACTTCTGTTGATGCAGCCTAGGATAGAAGTACTGTGGATCCTCAGTAAATTTTGCATTCTGTTTAACAATGAAATTGTATGCATGTCTACCCAGAACTAAGATCCCATTAAGGTCAATGTGGCTTATTCCCAGATGAGTTGGTATAGAACTGTATCCTAATAAGACTAGAATAGTCCAATGCTATTGTCCTAGCATTTCCAGAAAGTCAGCAACTGGGCATCAGAACAGGAAAGGGTGGTGAGAATATGTGTATCATGATGGAGGCAGCTTTGTCTTCTTTCAGTGGAGTTTCTCCCCATATTAGATCCCTTTTCCAAGGAGGATTGGCCACCCTACTAAATAACAAAGGAACAGAGCAATCCTAACCATGTCTACCCAGAAGGAAGTCTGTTGAATTCAATGGGGCTTGCTCCCAGATGATTGGGGTTAGAATCCCAGCCTAACGGATTATCTTGTATTGTCTAATTACATTGTGAAATACAGAGATATAGCTGATAATATTTCTCTTTCGCTAGGTCATCGAGTTTCAATAATATATGGAAAGACATTTATCTGTATTCTTAATGAATATAGAAAGTAATTAACTTGCATGCATTTTTTTTTTTAAAAAAACTAATTAAGTGTTTTCTTATTGCTGTTCAATGTGGGTGTGTGGGTAAAGGTGTTTCTATGTGTGTAAAGTACAAGAATGAGCTCCAACCCAATGCCGTATGTTTTATATTTTAATGATAATGCTCTTTTTCTAATTTGGCCTTACTGCTTACTGTGATATTCAGTGTCACGTTCTACCCTTCTGGAATTTGCACACAAACTAAAGAAAAGAAAATAAGTCCTCTTACTATATATATTATCCCTCACACTATGAGTACATGGACGATAATGTAATGGAACAGAACTGGGTGGAAAGGGATCTGTGCTATGGGTGGGGAGCCTGTCATTCCACCATTGTTGTTGGCTTACAGCTACCATCACCCCTGGTCACTGGTCATGCTGGCTGGAGCTGGTGCAGGGTCACAGGTTCACCATCTCTGCTATAGGATTTGGTGTTTAAGTTTTTTATGGTACTTTATTAAAATTCTAGTAGTTCAATCCTATACATGTTTTCTTGGAAGCAAGCCCAACTACTTTCAATGAGGCTTACTCCCTATGCAAGTGTGTTTACAACTGCAGCCTTAGCTGCAATCATGACACACACTTATTAGGAGTAAGCCCTATTAAACACAGTGGGACTTAGAATAGGCATAAACCTTTATTAGATTGCGTTGTAAAGAAATCCCTTTTGGATTTGGATTTCCTTGTGCATTTTTATTGTATTGGCATTATCACAATGCTAGTTTTGGAGAGAGAGAGAGAGAGAGAGAGCATGCAAGATTAAAGGCTATTGTAACTCTTAACAAAATTATACAATTACAAAGTCAAAATCATCTTCAAATTCAGTATCACTTCATATTTTTATACCAGAATCCCCTTCCAATTCATGATTTTCCTTGTTAACTGATTGATTTTTTTCCCTTGGTCAAAAGGTGATTCTCACATATTTAAATGCCATTCTCTTATATATCATAACTGCTTGCCACAGAATTAACAGATAGGGGCATCAAAGCAAAACAAAATTAAAGTAATTATTACAACATGGGAGAATGCTTAACAATATTCTACTGCTATTTTGTTTTGACTGAATGAATGAAAAGGAGTATTGGTTTAACTCACAGACTGAACATATTTGGTTTGCTTTTAATTCAGTGCATGTCTTGTATTTTTATTGAAAGATAAAATGCTAAATCATAACATAACTCTGCATGGCAACCTGTAATATGATTCTGATCCCCTGATCTGTATTGAAGAAGATAGGTAATAAATTTAGGTCCAATTCTCCACGCATCTCTTCAGAAGCGAATCCTATATCGTTCAGTGTGTATCATTGCAGCACTGCTTGTCTATTCAGAAGTGAATTCTACTGAATTCAGTGGGGCTTACTCCCAGGTAAACAGAATTAGAATTCCAACTTTTAGCACTTTCCTAGCTGCACAATTGTTGGCTTATTTGAAACACACACACACACACCCCGCCCCGAATGAAGCGCTTACATATTTGGGAAGAAAATAATGTGCTTATTATATATTAATAAGCAATGGTTTTATTTATATATATATATATATATATATATATATATATAATATTATATAGTGCAGTGTTTTTCGACCACTGTTCCGTGGCACACTAGTGTGCCATGAGATGTTGCCTGGTGTGCTGTGGGAAAAATTGAAAAATTACTTTATATATAGTCAATATAGGCACAGAGTTAATTTTTTTAACATTTTCTAATGGTGGTGTGCCTCATGATTTTTTTCATGAAACAAGTGTGCCTTTGCCCAAAAAAGGTTGAAAAACACTGATATAGTGAAAGGAAAGCATGATGATAATAAATATGTAAATATTTGTCTGCAGGGTGAGGGGAGAGATGCGAATATATGGTGGGAATATATGTAGGAAGTGAACAGAAACAGAATGCAAACTGTCCTTTCTTTAACAAATACATGCCAGGATAGAAACTGACAATATGTTACATTTCTATTTATATTTACAGATACCATCTTGTCTTAAGAAATCTCAGAAAATCTACACCTAATAGATTATTCTAAAAAGCTGATGGTTTCAATTCATTCCATGACCTGCCTGGTACCCCCTATAAAGAGTTTATCAACTCATTCCTGCCCATTACAAGGTCTTCTTTAAATCCTTGTCAGTTTTCTGATTATATTGTTACGAATGTAGATGTCTATGCAAATGCATCAGTCCCTTATTTTATGAAGAGAGCTACTTTCTTACCAAATGAGTGATATAAGGATTTCTTAGCAATACACAGTACTAAGAAAATTGGTTTTATTTCAGTCCATGGAACTAAAATGGATTCACCCAACGATCCTATGAAGTAAGATGGTGTTGCCACTGTTATCAATGGAGCGTTCAATGGTGTAATCAATACGTGGATAACACTCAGATCATCTGAATCAGGAGAGGTAGTCCAGCAGCTTGATTAGTGTTTGAAGGTTGCTATGGGTTGGATGTGGGACAGTAAAGTGAAGCTGAACCCAGTTAAGATGGTGGTGTTGTGCACTCTGAGTTCTCAGGTGCAAGAGATGGGGAGATAACTTGTTCTGGATCCAGTTGCACTCCCTGGAAGGAGCTTGGGGTACTTCTGGAACCATTATTGTTACTGGAGGACCAGGTGATGTCAGTGGCTATGAGTGGCTAGTTTTAGCTGCAGTTGGTTCTTCAGCTTTGTCTCTTTTGGACTGTACTCCATGCTCCAGCAACCACCAGATGGCTGGCAGCCTCAATATGGTGCACTAGCATCACTATTATTCAGCTTCTGTTTTGTGCTGAAGATGCCATTTTGTATCTTGGTCTTTAACAAGTGAAAAGTAATTTTCGGGACCTTCCTAAAAACCTTTTTATAGTTGGTTGTTTTTGTTTCAAATTGTACTGTTTTTGTTGTTGTAGCCCACCGAGACCTTGAAATGAAGGATGGATAAGAAATCTAATAAATAATGCTAATACTAATAGAGTTTACTCAATTACAAATAGCTGGATTTGCTCTCTTTCATTCTTAACCATCTAATGCTAATTTAGCATTACTGCAGGATCTTTTGCTAAGATCAACCTACCCTGTGCTCTCAATTGTGACATAATAGTGGCGAGTGGGTTATTTCCTGTATTAAGAACTACGTGTCTATCACAGGATATACAAGTGATAACGAAGGTTTTTTAAAAAGTTCTGCCGTGGTGGTATTCCTTTTTAATCTACTTCATAATATATACAACTACTATACTCTCTTCTGCTACCATGCTTTCTGTTCAAGATCTAACACTTATCTCAAGACATTAAAATAGTCAATAAAGTCAGGAATTACCCTGACCTTCATCTATAGCTCTTCTGCTCAATTCAGCATGCTGCATATTGATGAGCTCTGCTCTGTAGCATAGTTCACTTGGATTTTCTAATATTTGGATATGTCTGTAGGAGCTATAAATGGTAAGTGCTTATTGATCCAACATCATTTGTTATTCATTACTGTGATGAACTTCATCATACCTTTGATATAATAGTTCTAAAATCAGCCCAATTCTATACAGGTCTACTCAGAAGTAAGTCTCCTTGAGTTCATTGGGACTTATACTCAGGCCTGTGTGTATAAGATTTTAGACTTACTAATATAGGATTTTAGATTACATTTCATTCATTTCTTCAGTTTCTGTCTCACCCTTTCTCCTGAAGGAGCCCATGGTAGCAAACACATCAAGAATAAGAATAAAAATAATTGTAAAGGCATTCTAAAAACAGTTTAAAACATTCTAAAAACAGTTTAAAACATTCTAAAAACAGTTTAAAATATTAAAAACCAGCCAGTGATTTCCAGATTGCCAAGAACAGTATCTATCAGTCATCCAATGTTTGAGAAAACAGGAATTTTTTTTCAATTCCTCCTGCAAGTCAATAATGAGAGAGATGAATGCATCTCACTAGGGAGGACATTCCACAAATGGCCTCTGAGATGGCTCTGCTTTGGATCCAAACCAACCAGGCAGCTCCCAGTGGTAGAACTAGTGCATAGATATTGGATGGATAAGTGTCCCTTCAGCATAAAGATTATAGACGTTCATTAAAGCATAAAAACTGTGTGATTTGGTTAAATATGATTTTAATCTATTTCATTTTCTGTGTCTCTTCCTCTCTCTTCTCTCCAAAGTACAGGTAATTTTGGGTGGTAACCACTAATACAAAACATGAGTGGTAATGGAACTATTAACCAATTAGAGATTTAAAAGCATTTAAAACATTAGACAATAGTGTAGCAAGTACAAGTTGTCCTTGCAATTCAGCACCACACTGTAATAATGAAACCCAAACAGTGACAGGATTGATACTGTCTCATAACTCTGAAGATTTTTTTAGTAATTGTGTGATTATAAAATTTGAAGAATAAAACCATACAGAGCAAAGATAAATGTGGCCTTTACTATATCAACTAGACGGATTAACTAATGCAAGGTTTCATTGACTTTCTTTTCATTTTCATGAAATGATGGGATGGGATGGGATTTAAGATGAGAAATTCTTTACCAGTTCTTCAAACACTGGGCAAATATAGACAATTAAATTACCAAATGCTTAATGTGGGCATGTTTGTTCCATTCTGTGGTGAGAGCTGGGGTCATTTACCTCTATCTGTTGTCTACCTGGCATGGGTAATTCCATTCCAACTTCGAGCACCATAGCAATCTGTTAACAGATCTGTGCTTCTCCTGACCTTAAAGGTGTAGTGAGGAGGCACTTAACCAACCCACTCTCCCCTGATTCACTAGTCAACTGTGAGATACTGGATGGGAAAGTCTCCTTTCACCATGAAGAGGCTTCCCATCCTTGGGACACATTGGTCTGCCCCTGAAACACATGTTCCAGAAAGTCCACCTTTTTGTTTCCTCTACCATCAGAGCATAGCACTGGTCCTTGGGGTGATAACGGGGACAGTACTCCTATCTCTGCCTCCAAGAGCACACTCCTCTCTTAACCCAAATTCCTATGGCCCCCTTGGATACCACACGACCACACCCTTCCAAAGACCACTGGATTACATCCTCAAATGTTATTTTTTAAGCTTAACATGCTGCCCATTTTTTTGAAATTGAACTTATAAAGCGGCCAACACGTAAAAGAGAAATAATTTCTAAAACTCACTACCTTTGAATTCACATTGATTGTATATTACAGAGGACATGAACCTCGATTTGGATTTCCACCACACATTTTCAAAGGAATAAAAATAATAACCATCTTGCCAGGGATAACAGAAAGAAGGCGTTTGAATGAGATTTGGTAATGAGGTAGTCATTGGAGAGCCCTGATAGCACTTCATAAGAAGGGGCAGCCCCTGAAGCAAAGTTAGCTGTTGATTAGCATGCCAAGTTAGAGTACTTAAAGGGAAGAGCAAGTCAGTCAGAAAGAGGCAAGTGGGTGGTAAAGGGGACAGACTAATGAAGAGGCCACTGTTGTGGCAAAATTTAATGCTAATATTTTCTCATTATTTGGAGAGGGAGGATATAGCTGCTTTTTTAAGAGTGTTACATCATGAATACCAATTAGAAGAAGAAATGCAGGCACTTGGTTGTCACCACGAATATGCAATGTTTTAATGTGCCTGAGGCCTTAGCGCATAGTAATTGGGTGGACTGCAAAGGGTGCTGAATTCAAATTAATGCATTTCGAGATGACGAGGGGAGTGTTGCAAATCCTTTTCCTTCTTTAAATGAAGAACAAGGCAAATGCTGAATAGTACACTTGGAAGCGGGATATAGAAACATTCACTCTATGGAGGAGGGACTTGCAATGTAATATTTGTATTGAGGGAGTGTATGAATCTTATTTTTATATTCATACCGTGGAGGGAGTGCTTTATGTGAATGTACAACCACAGAGATTGGATTATCATTTCTTCTCAGCTGAAAAATGACCAGTTGTTCAATTGTGTTCCTTATAGAATCAATCAAAATATAAATAACATTGGCAGCAATTCTTGAACACTAATTGCGATAAATTGAATAACAGAATTATAGAGTTTGAATGGAACCCAGAGGCTATCTAGTCCAACCCCTGCAACACAGGGATATCAACTAAAGCACCCCTGACAAATAACCATCCAAACTCTGCTTTAAAGCCTTCTCCACCTTTCATGGGAGTCTGTTCCACTGTTGAACAGCTCTTACCCTCCTGATGTTTACCCAGAAGCTCTTTTCTTGTAACTTAAATCCATTGGTTTGGGTCCTACTCTCTGCAAAAGGAGAAAACAAGATTTCATCTCCCATAGATTAACTTCAAAATTTTCACCAATTCTTGTAATCTGTTTGCATACTATAAACGTAAGACAAAGCTTTGTTGCATAAATACATTTCAAACGTTTCAAGTCAGGAGAAACACCCTGATCGTAATTAGTTTTAACAATGTTTAATTAGTAAAATACTACTTATTCTTTGCTTTGTGACCAGGCCAGTTTATGTGGAAAAAGTCATTCTCTCAGGTAACTTGGTCCTGAGCTGTTTCGGTCATCAGTGACAGAAATAAATCGATTCATTCATTCATTATAAAAATAAAAAAACACATTAAACTTGGCTTGGTAGCTATTTGGAAGTCAGTAATTTGAGGTTTGTTATTAATTTTTAAGGAAAGACACTTGAGAGAACATTCCTACACCCCTGTCTCTCCAAACTGCTCTTTTGTGGAAACCTCAGGAGGTGTGCACAATTCTATCTAGTTTGATATTTTCAAGTTGTTCTAGAAGGGAAGTAGAAGGCCTATAATACCTGGTGAATCTATTAACATAATTAGCATTCTGCCTAGCAGCTTTCAAGATGGGATGCACTGAAAAAAATACACTTGTGATGAACAGTAAAGTAATAGCAGGAAAGTATATTCATTTTCTTATCTCAAAGAATCATAGAACCAGTGAGAAGTAGGCAAGTGTGTATTTCTGCTGAGCGTTTTTAACATGAGATTAAAGCAGATTTTGCAGTGGCTGGGAAAGCCACACATAAAACATGAGGAAAATGTACATGAGGGTAATGGAAGGAACGCTAGAGAAGAATGTGTGAGAGTGAGTTGCTTGGTAACAGAATGTGTGGGTTGGGAAAGAGGGATTGAATATAAATAGTGGCAGGCGCAAGTAGAATGGCAGGCTCAAATAGCTCTGTATACAGTAAAGCAACAGATAACTGAGATTGCTATTTACCTTGTGGATGATGTATGTGTCCGATAAAAATGTTGGATCCAAAATGTTGGATGCTTTAGGTCTGCTTCTGAGGTGTGGGTGTGGGTGTGGGTGTGTGGTGTGTTTTGCTTTTAGAACACATGAAGTTTGTTCCCACTTTAGAGAACTGCATCTGAATGCTACATGCTTCCTTATAGAAATAACCTAGCAGAAGCTCCTAGGTGAGATCCATTATGGCTATATGGTCTGTCATATATGTTATACCAGTCATCATGTGAGCAATTATTTGGCACTGAGTGACATTCTAAACCCAAGTTAAACCCAACCCCAACCCCAAAATTTGGGCCAAACATTTTAGCAGACACGCCCCGCCCTCTGCACCGCACTTCCACCCTCAAATCTGGAAGCGGTATAGCAGCTTTCCCAGCAAGTTTCAGAGCCTTTGTTTTGCCCCAAAACAATTTTGGAAAAACTTGCCCTGGGTGGGTAATATAGCTGTCCGGGATTGGCAGAGGAGGAATGGTGGAGACCACCTTCCCATCCTGACCCTTCCAGGGAGGAGGAAGATGAAAACAGTATAGATTTACAACAGGGGGTTGAGGGAGGACACAGCTCAGAGGCAGATGAAAGGGAAAGGTCAGAAATCATAGGAGAGCCAGAGCAGCTGGCTGACACTTCACTAGAAAGCATTCCAGACCCACCATCTCCCAGAACCCGTAAAAGTAGGAGAGCAAAGACAGAGGGCACTTAGCAGTAGAGGAGGTGATGATGGTGACAAAGGAGGAAGTGGGAGAGACGGAGGGTGGAGATTCACTCAGGACAACGCCATTATTCAACAGGCTGGGTTCTATAGCCTTTTGCTGTAAAGTTTGAAATAAAAAAGGACTGTAAGAAACTTTTCCTTGTCTTTATACTTTCCTGGGCAACCAGCTGGGAGCCGCTGACAGCATCCAGACAATAGCTTCACATGGCTCTTACTTAGGATGGGAAATTAGTGGGATTGGGGATTCACAAATAAGATCGAGGGAAAGGCTCTTGGGCTCTGTAGCATTTCTGTTTTTGTCACAAGTGTGACAAAGCCCAACAGTTTAATGAGCTCAGAAAAAGAATTGTTGTACAGTGGTACCTCTGGTTACGTACTTAATTCGTTCCTGAGGTCCGTTCTTAACCTGAAACTGTTCTTAACCTGAGGTACCATTTTAGCTAATGGGGCCTCCCGCTGCCACTGTGTCACCGCCGCGCGATTTCTGTTCTCATCCTGAAGCAAAGTTCTTAACCTGAGGTACTATTTCTGGGTTAGCGGAGTCTGTAACCTGAAGCATCTGTAACCTGAGGTACCACTGTACTTAAAAAAAAGAAAAAAGGAAAAATGGAGGAGGGGGCACTCTGCTTGTTTGCAGCTTGATAAATATGAGTTTGCTGTTTCCAGCATTAGTCTCTGACCTGTATGATCACCATAGAGGAGCATGGTGAATCACCATAGAGGAGCAGGGTTGTTCATAGTTCTCAGCATCAGAAACATTATATCCTATAGCAGGCTAACAAGTTCTTCAAAACCATGACAATTTTGTACAGCCTACCTGTCCTACTGGCATTTGAAAACACATTAATAGCAAAGTAACAGCAACCCCTACACAGTGCCTGCATGCAGAGAGTGAGAGAGAGCTCTTTCAAGACTCTGGAGATTCTGGCAAAGCTGCCATAAATCTCTTCTGGCATCTAGTACTCCAGGGTATTTTACCTTTTGATCTTGTGTTGCAACTAACAATCTCTCCCAACAAAATTAAGTGTAGAGCAAGCTCTGGAATTCCCATGCTGCTATTCACAGAACTCCTTATTAAATACAATCAACAGCTATGAACACATGATTTGCCACCAGTACGCTACATTGACGTGGATATACAATGAAATCCCCATTTAACTGATTTCTCCATGACAGAATATAGTTCCTTCACTGAATGCTCATTTTAAACTTTCTGAATCCATCAGCAGCTGGCAGCAATCTTCTAGAATACCTGAACAAAATGAATAAGCCCTTAGATTACAAGAGACAAGCCATCCTAGGATTATGGTTCTAATTATGGCAAAAGTTGACATAAATAAGTCTGAGCGTTTCCTTTTCTGAAATGTGTTTGTCCATTTTGAATCAGATGCAGTTTTCCATTCCTGATCCACTACAATAGTCAATGCTGGTGTATACCATTCAGAAATAATGCAATGACATTACTTCCCCTTAATATATGAACTTATTTTGATAATGTAATTAAAACCAATGAAAGCCTCCCTGGGCCATTCTACTCTAAGTAGATTTATGCTTCTGTACCTAATGTTCAGCACAATAAATTTGTCGGGCAACAACAGCCAAATGATTCTTCACAGCAACAAAAGCGATCTACGGCCAGTCCTCATTACTATAAGTATCTTTCCTTTGGTTGGAATAAGAAGGCTCCATGTCCTCACTATACTACCCTGTGTCACTAGCTTTCGGCCTGGGAACTATTAACTAGCTTCTTTGTTTAGGGAAGTTTTTAATGTCTGATGTTTTATTGTATTATTAATATTTTGTTGGAAGCCGCCCAGAGTGGCGGGGGAAGCCCAGCCAGATGGGCGGGGTATAAATAATAAATATCATCATCATCATCACTATTATTATTAGCAACTCTCCTTGAATTCATCCTTTCTTCTGCTTTCTTGTCTTCTTCTTGTCAAATGACATAACAAAGCTATTATTCTGCATGTTCAATGAAGGAATATCTTAGTGTCCTGTAGTTGCAGAGCAACATGGGAAAGTCTGCAGATGACTGATGACCAGAAGCCATAAATCTCCTTTTAATAAAAATACAGAATGCTATTAAAACTATGCTTTGCTCATACATTAGTTCTGAAGACAAGCAGTTGTATGGGCTGGTAAAAGGGGGGCATCCAATTATAGAAGAGTAGCTGTATTATCCGGTACCAGATTGCTGATCAACCTTCTAGCATCCAAAAATGAAGTTGACTGCTGTCTACTGAAGTACATATTTTAGCAAAGTTAAAATTACTTCTACACAATGCAGCCTGAACTTGTTATGCATCCAACATTCACAAAGACAGCTCATAATTATGAAATCAACATTTCCCCTTCCCTGCCAACTCCATTATAATCTGAGCTCACAAC
Source organism: Lacerta agilis (assembly GCF_009819535.1). Taxonomy (NCBI): domain Eukaryota; kingdom Metazoa; phylum Chordata; class Lepidosauria; order Squamata; family Lacertidae; genus Lacerta; species Lacerta agilis. Next base: position 60,570,450 of record NC_046315.1, read on the forward strand.
TGAAGTTTATATCTAGCTCATACCTAACTTGCCAAGTTGCCACCAGGTAGCCTTTCCTGCTGTTACCACCCTTTCTCAAACAACTTATCTATGAAAACTGGGGTGGAACAGGAAACAGAAAAGGATGTCTGGTGGTAGTGGATGGCAGCCACCGACAAGCTCTCCCTGCTAATGAATCCCTTGCTTTGTTTGAAAGGGGGTAGAAGAAGCAAAGAGGTGTAGTGGGGAGGAGGTAGGTATAGAGGGTTCAGTCTACTTTCAATCTGTGCCACTTTCATGTGGTAAATGATGCGTTCATCCTGTTCCTTTTCTACATGCATCTGTGATTTTTTTTCTTTTTTTAGAAAAACTGCACAAAATATAGTTTTGACAGCATTTTTCACAAAATACACGTTTTTGTATGCATTTCCCTTAAAAGAGGCCCATGTAGAGGGGGTGGCAGTCGGGTACACTTGCCTGAGGCCTTGGAAGGCCTAACTGGCCAGGGGGTGGGTGCCGGAGACCAAATGCTTTTTCAATTGAGTTTATAACTTTATTTTAACAAGACTCCTGCCCTGGGCCTGCCTTAAAATATTATTTTTGGTTTTAATTTCATCTGAAATTGCACATTTTTTTGTAATTTCCGTATGCATTTTGAGAATCGTATCATAAAATTGGGAGACATGTGAAAACTGAAGGATAACGATCTATGTATTTGTCTGGAAAGAGACAATCAGGTCAATTTGTTTACAGGTGTAGATGGGGATGAGGGAGGAATAAAACAAGCATTTGTAGTGAGACATTTCCTCAGGTATGACAAAATTCTGAACCTTCTTGGAAAACTTTTGGTAAAACACTGAGATCTCCAGGAAAGCTATGAAAAGCCAAGCTAAAAAGGAGATGAAATTTGGAAGCCTATGCATCCCTACTTTGAGCCATCCCCAGTCACATACCTGCATATTACCACATGACATCACATGACATCACATGACAAACCTGATGTATGTGCATTCTAGTCTATCAGTTTGGTAGTCATTTCCACAATACTCTTCTCCACTGCTGAATTCACAAGAATTATGTGCCTACTGTTGTATCCATAGAAGGCTGGGGCATATGTTATGCTTTCCATATGATTGTGTCTTCAGGGATGGTTCCAACAGAGTAGATGAAGGCATATTTTGAGTTCCATTTGTTTATGGTGAATCATGCCTCAGCTCATTTTATGGATCTTAATTGAGATCTGTATCTGCTTCAGTAGAGGGTTACCTATGAAAGCCTATGCTACCATTAACAAATTTTGTTACCTGATGTTATTTTATTAGAATGTTTTCCTTTCTTACTCCCCTTTTCTCATTATCTATGTGTAAAATAAGAAAATTTAACAAAGTAGTTTATGAATATCCAATATTACTTCTGTTTTGTCACTCCATCATTGCCAAGATTAATGAGAACCAGTGCAGTAAATAATTGCTCTGAGCTGTTGAACACATCATTCTACTTGCTTATAGGGGAACACATCTTATCATAGTTCTTATACATGATTAATGCTGCTATATTAAATTTTCTTGAGTCTAGAAGGATCTGCTAGAGGAGTTCAGTTCTCATATTAGTACCATGACCAAAATAAAGCAGAATCCAAAGTAGAGCCACTTTTCTCAGTGGTAATGTTGACAGACATGAGCTTAAATAGATCCAATTCACAAAAAAGTAATATCGTTTATGAATGCTATTCTCCTATAGGTATAGTTGTCTTCAAAATTAATGACTTATCCTTTATTTTAAAAAAGAACCAAAATAAGTTATAGAACCTAATCTCCCACATTATGAAAATTAACATTATGAATTCAGAATTGTTCTATTTGGTTACAAACTACCAGAGGTTTTCAAAATGTCATTTTTAATGGCTCAGAATAATCCTTCTCGCTGAGGAATAAAAACTGATGAGTTTTTTACCATTATTTGCAACAGAAAGTTATTTTAGATTTGCATAACATTGCTATTAGAAATAAGGACATCTGACTTTATCCTGGTTGGAAAAATATTTTTTGAGATATTCCACCAGAGAAAAGAGAAGCTATAAACTAACATGGAAGGATATTTGTTGATGACTGTGTCAGCATCATTTTTTGACTAATTTTGTATTTCTCTCTCCCCTACCCCACATTAATATTAGAAACTGTTATCTTGTAACTTCTTTGTTTTAGATACATTTGAACAATAATATATGACTGAAATTATAATAACCAAGTTATCACTATACTCTGTATGCAGTCACTCCAATCCAAATAGTAACAATATGGATATGAAGCTGGCTTTTCCATTTGTATGTATGCCTAACTGGATAGAAAATTGTGCATGCATCATACATGATTTCCCAGGTAATCCAGCAACTGGGGTGAATCCCAAATCCTTAGGTGAAGCACAATGCCTTGGCAGGATTTTGGATTATCAGAGGTGAAGTGGGATTTCTATGAAGCAGCACAAGTTGAAACAGGTACCACTGAAGGATTACACGATATAGACATCAAAAACTGCACCAGACAAGCATCTGCTGCAAGTGAAAGCAATGCCTCTAAGCTTACAATTAGGCCATAATGCCATAGGGTGAAATAATGGGGAAAGGGAGAGTAAATGAGAGAGGGCAGAAGGTGACTCACTGGTCAAGCTTGTCATTAGATGGAATGAGCTCCTTCATTACAAGATCTTGCTTATAATCAGAGGAAATAGTACCGGTGCTCTCCAATATCAATGTTTTGGTTAAGAAATGTTGATGGAGTGCTGAATTGACATCACTGTCAGTGGAGGCTGGGCTTGATAGCTGACGGGGGTGGGGTTCCTCCAGAGGTGAAGCCCAAGTCCTATTTGTTTTCAATTTGGCAGACCTTTCTTGTGTGCTATTTACAGGCCACTTGCCAAAAAAAAAAAAAATACTGAGGAGACAAATTGATTCCGTCTTTTACTCTCCCTAAAACTGTAATGGTTGCTCTTGTGGGAAAACTACTGCTGCTAACCTTCTGAAATTTGGCAGGATTCATGCCCTCAGAAGGAATTACCTTGTCTGCAAATTTCAGCCAATTCTCTCTCTCTCTCTCTCTCTCTCTCTCTCTCTCTCTCTCTCTGTGTGTGTGACATACTTCATCCACTTTTTTCAAAATTCCCTGCCTTTTGACCCTCACAAGTGTTTGTCTTTTCCCCTGTAAGATACTGTAAATCTAGGTTTCTATACAACCGTATTTTGGATACCTGACAGGCTACATGGCTGCTCCACTTGTATTAATGCTGTGCTCCTTGGAGCACCTAGACTAGGGGTAGGCAACCTAAGGCCCATGGTGCACAAGCGGCCCACTGGGGTTGTTTAACTGGCCCACGAGCCGCCCCTGAACTGAGCCGCCCGCTCGGTGAGTCCCTGCACACCAGGCACAGCGTGGCACAGGGACTTGCTTCCGGGGTGCCGGAAATCACATCAGTCCAGCAGATTCCAAAGTAGCCACCATGACCAAGACCAAAGAGCTGTCCAAGGATGTCAGGGACAAGATTGTAGACCTGCACAAGGCTGGACTGGGCTACAAGACTATTGCCAAGCAGCTTGGTGAGAAGGTGACAACAGATGGTGCAATAATTCAGAAATGGAAGAAACACAAAATAACTGCCAACCTCCTCAGTCTGGGGCTCCATGCAAGATCTCATCTCGTGGAGTTGCAATGATCATGAGAACTTGTCAATGATCTCAGGGCAGCTGGGACCATAGTCACAATGAAAACAGTTGGTAACACACTACGCTGTGAAGGACTGAGATCTTGCAGAGCCCGCAAGGTCCCCTTGCTCAAGACAGCACATGTACAGGCCCATCTGCAGTTTGCCAGTGCACATCTGAATGACCCAGAGGAGGACTGGGTGAAACGCAGGAACAGCTTTATTATATGGGAGCCAAATATTTAACTTAAGCAGTTAACAAGATGTATTAATAATATTTAATTGTTATGATGGTTCCTGATGCACCCTCAAACTGGCAGAACTTAATAGGTCAAGAGACATTCATGGTAAATCCTGTTAATGTATGGAAATGACAAGGCTATTTCTCCAAGGTCTTGATTTTTATAGACTGAGCATTTTGCATTTCCAAAAGATCCAGGATCATTTGTCTCTGAATGGTAAATGATCTAAAATTCCCAGTGCATAACATGCTGTGAGCACAGCCATAAATTAATTATATGTGTTTTTATGCTTGAAATGTTTTATCAGTGGAATAATTCTACAGCTGAGAAAAAAGAACAACAGGCCTGATTTTGACCTCTGCTGTAACATTTCGTTGCCATTACTACAGACAAAAGAGTCTAAAAAATAGATGAAAGCTCATAACTTAATGTTTATTCTTGAGTCAAAATCCACATCCAAATTTACCTCTAGTAATATGAGAACTGTGTTCCTTACTGTTCTGATAAGCATCTGGACAAAAATGCTCAAACATGGTGGGTTCTCCTTAGGAATGGACATCTGGTTATTTCCATACCATTTCACATGTTTATACACTTGATTCTGCTCCAATTCAGCATTAATTTGTGGTTATTTTAAAAATGAAACTTCCCAAAATATGTATTTAAATATGCATTCTCTCTCAAGGTACATATTTAAAGGTGTATTTTGATACATTTAAATGGCCAAAAAGTGTATCACAATATATGAAGGAATGGAAAAGAAGAAGGGAAAGGTGGGAGAGAATAATGGGAGAGAAGGAGGTCCTGCTTTTTCTTCCAAAGGAGCCAAGTGCAGCAAACACACTACTGATAAAACATCTAAAAACCATTCCAGTATAAATGCCATTTAGGAAAGATCTCTACTTAAAAGGTTTCTTGGAAGAGGAAGAAAGAGGAAGGGTGCCAAATGGCCAACAGTGATAGCACCTGCCTAATATTTAATAGGAGGGAATTCTAAATGGTAGCTTCTTTTAATCTTCAGGTGCTTATTTTCAGTTATTACTCTTCAGTTAGATATTACAGGTTTCTAGACTAGCTGGTAAACACTTGGATTGTTTCAAGTTATTTCACTTCAGTTCCTTAACTTAGTTGCATGGGACGTCGCAATGTCGCTCGCACAATGTCAGGGCCCCCGATTGCCTCTGAACTCAGCCCTCCAGTTAACTCCTGTCTGAATACTCTCACAAGACACTAAACACTGTCCTTCTATCTAAGCTCAGAGACTCCTTTCTCTAGCTGTCGATATTTTCCTTAGGGTGGATGTTATACACACAGATCAGAACCAACTCTCAACTCCTTCCAGCTCTCTCTGAAACCATCTCTGCAACTATCTGAACATTCTCTTAGAAACTGCTCCTTTTATTTTTCCTCCCAAAGTGCTGTCTCCACACACACACACACACACACAAACCCAACTAGCAGTCTTGGTAGTCAATCAGAGAGAGACTCCAGCAGTGGACCAGCACTCTGGTGGAAATCCGAGTCATTGCTTCACTAGCTCAGCTGTCCGTCACAGCCTCCTATCAGAGATACTGTGGTCGTGACTCAACAGGGGGTTGGACTAGGGGAACTTTAATTATCCTTCCAGTGTCATAATTCTACTTGTCTCTAGAGTGGTGTGGAAGCAACTGTGAAGTCAAAGTCTATCAACACCACTACAAGGAAAGGCAAAGGGGGTGTATTGTCAACAGGCATGTATCCAGCAATCTAAATGTAGTCAAGCACTCTGGTCGCTTAACAGTTCTGCCTCACTATTAAATTGTCGTATACATAAGAGTAAACCAATACTATAGTCTTCTAATCATCCACAGAGCCATTAAAGCAAATGAGAATTGCTAAAATGAATTGTTAACATGAATCTTTAATAATTAACGTGTCCCCCTTTCCTCTAGTTGTGTGTCATATCATGTCAGTACCAGATGATAAATATATATTTTTAATCAGATGTAATTTCTAAAAATAAAATGTGGCAATGGCTGAAAGATGAATGGCCCATTCTGAGCTGGAGAGAAAAATGCTAATAAAAAATGCTGTATATTCTAACAAAAGTGATACTGGCAACTTGATAATTAATTTAGTTAATATGGAATGATATCAATTTTTCCTACAATAGTTGTGTCGTGAACATTAAAATGGGAGAGATTTAAATTTAACACTACCCTGGCTTTATAACGTTTTATTCTAATGTATTTGCTGGTAATTTATTTTCTTGTTTTGCATAAGATTCAGATGTGAATGTATTATATAAAGAGAAATCTATATTTTATTGTTTCAAACAGCATTATAATGTTAATTGCCTTGCCCCAGTGCCAGAAAATTAGCCTAAATAACAGTGCCATCTGCTGAAAAGTTGCAGTGACTTGCAGGAGAAGTTTCACAGTCTGCAAGTGGAATGAACCGCAACAGAGTGAAAAGGATAAAAGAATCAGGAACAAAGTAAAAAGGTATTATCTGTTTATGTATTTATTTATTAAAATATCTGTAAACCACTAACTTATGTAGAATATCAATACAGTGTACAATATAAACAAAAGCAAAAAAAGCATAAGATGTGTAAAATACCCTAAATGGAATAATGATGATGCCAATGAAGGGGAAAGTACAAAGGCGTTACTACAATTCAGTAATCAAAACAGATAGAGAGGCTAACTGAGAGGAACAGTAGGAGACAGGATGGTGGGGTAACACTGCTCACCTGACATCATGTAACTACTGCTTTCCAGGTGATAGAGGAGGAAGGGCAAGGGGCAAGATGGAACAGAGGTAGATGTGCTGCAAACGCAGTAGCAGGAACACTGGATTGTCTCAATGAGTGTGTTTGCATCCTACCAACCTTGCCACTGCCTCACTCCTTCCCATCTACCTCCTGGTAAACAGTAGTGATGAACCAGAGGTCAGGTGAGCAGTGCCACCCTACTATGCTGTCTGCTACTGAACAGTAGCATATTCCACCTGGGAGAATTTAAAATATAGGATATTAAATTAGCAAACATGTAATTTCATACTGAATTTCCTTCTCCTCACATATCCTTCACAGTGATGGATGACCTAGATTCTTTGTTTCAGCTTCCTACAGGTATATTCAAAAGGCTGGTCCAAAATGTGGATTTTTATTCAGATTCAGGATCTGAATTAGTTTGGATTGACTCTGAATCAATCTGCACCAAACCAAGGCCCAATCTGAATCACTAGATTCTGTCCCCAAACAGAATCATCAGTGGGGCCTTGCAGAGGCCATTTGTAGATATTGCTACCCAGCCTGGTCCTACAATTAGTTTACTTGGTTGGGGTACAAGTCGCTAATGGGGCTAAAGCTTCTAAATCAGGGGTCAGCAACCTTTTCCAGCTGTGGGCTAGTCCACCATCCCTCAGATCATGTGGTGGGCCAGACTACATTTGGGGGGGGGGATGAACGAATTTCTATGCCCCACAAATAACCCAAAGATGCATTTTAAATAAAAGCACACATTCTACTCATGTAAACACGCTGATTCCCAGACCATCCATGGGCCGGATTGAGAAGGCAATTGGGCCACATCTGGCCCATGGGCCTCAGGTTGCCTACCCCTGTTCTAAATAGTTTCCAAACGAGTCCTTGTAGACTACTGCATAAAACTTGAGGCTGTGTGCTTTTATCTGGGAAAGACATAAGTAACTGTTTAAAGATATAAACTAGAGAAAAGGTGCTGCAGCTCAAGTTGCTATCAAAGTTCATCAAAAGTGACGAAGCAGTTCCTTCTCATAGATGTTATCTGAGGAATTTCAGGGAATTTAAGAGACTAGAAATATTTCTTGGGGGAGCAGATATATCTAGTTGCAGCCACCTTGTCATGTTCAGTTGTCAAAAATCTGGTAAATGACCAGTTTGGCAATACATGATAATGAATATTCTTGTTATGGGAGACATTGAATGTATTTTACTTACAGTATTCCATTAATAGCTCACATTTCTTCTACAGTGGAACTCACAGCAAGGTAAATAGAGTTCTTAGGCAGTTTCCATCCTGCATTGACAAGACTCGAACTTGTGTAGTTTCTGTGCCAAAAGTGCCATGTAGTTCAGTATACATAGACTGACATAGTTACAGCTGAATGACACAATTTATTCCAATGATTTCAAGGGGACATGCATTCCACCAACCCTATTTACCTGGAAGTAAGACCCATGAATTTAATAGGACTTACTGCAGAGTAGACATGATTAAGATTACACTGTTACTCTGACTACAAATCATTTTATTTAAATAATGGATATCCCAAAAAAGGCACATGGCAGTTGTATGAACATGCAACCATTCTCTCGTGTGCCATGAGAAATGCAATAATCTTTCCTATGTACTTTGCAATGCTATTTAATTTCTAGCTACCTCCCTGACTTCACTCCCCTGGTAACAGTTCAGCACTTACTGTTTGGAGATCTGAATGAAAATGGCTGCTGTGATCTTAATGAAAGGCTTAATGCATTCAATTTTATGAATCAAACAATGTGGCATGTAGCTTTTTACTTCTTTGGAAGACGAATAATAGAGATCCCTCTGATTATTAAGAGATTGGAAGGGAAAGATTTTCTATTTTATCACTCTTTTGCACATTTTTACAACCAATTTATTTCCTGGTGATTTAAAGATGGAGCATATTGTCTGAACATAAATAGTGTTTTTGAACATTTGTGAGATACTAAACATTATCTCTATTATTCCTGTGAACATATCAGATCTAACAGCTATTTTATTTTTATTTTGTAGGTATTGTGTTGTACTGCAGAGAAGAAAGCATCATTGAGGAAGATTATTTTGAATAGTGTTTATTTAATTGCTACTGCTATTTTCGTAACAATTGTGCATGAAGATTTATATTCAGAATGAAATTGGAATAAGGCATAGAATTATTATCCTAAGGAACAAAATGTTCACCTCTGCCCCCAGGTAACAATAGCACAGTATTTTTCTACATCTTATTAAGGCTTATTTTACCATTTGGCAATAAAAAAGCTAGTCGCCACCATGCAAAAATTCTTTGTGATGCCTAACACTCAAAATGCTTTTATTCAGAATGGACTGGGTAGCTACAAGCAGATCATGCCCTTCAGTAAACAGATATCCATTCATTGTTGTTTCTCTTTCAAACATGGCTTGTTCATCCCCAGAAGATGCTTTCATGTGCTACACTACTAGTTATTTGGCAAGTAATTGATTGTCCTCCTTCTCCTTGGCTGATTGTTCATTGCTATATTCAGTATGTATTTGTGTGTTTTCTTAAGATGATGTGTTATTGCTTAATCGTCCATTTTCCTTGGAGAAATAAGACTGTCAGCTTGTGCGCTTGATCTTTGCCAGTCCTGGCTGCTCAAATCATGGAGGCCAACCTACTAAAGTAATACATGTTTTCCTTACAGACAACTTTGTACCTTTGGTACTGAAAGAGGCAGTGATATGGCTCTTTTAGATTAGGGGGAATAGTCTCTGGACCCTTATGTTTTGAACACCCAGTGTCCAACACCCTTTTTGTGGGCAATGTGTGTGAACAAGTTTTGCTAGTGCCGTTCTCAAGGTTTATGAGTAAAACTGATTATCTAATTCTCTGTAATTCAGTTTTCAGCTTGGTTTTGGCACTCATACACTGCCTTGGTTTCCTTAGCTGATTATCTATACCAAGAACTAAGATAGGAGGAATGTGATCCTGCTGGTTCTCCTGGCAACCCTAGTGCAGCTTATGGCTTGTTGTTCTTCCTCTTGGCTGGTGACTATGGCTTTCCATACGTTTTCAACCTGACTTCTATGCTACATGAAACCAACAGTGTGATTGGTATAATAGAGGTGTCACATGATCAAACCACCTTCCTCCCATCAGGACTTTGGGAATTGCATTTGGAACCAGCTGGAATTTCAAGCCCTCTTTAAAGGCAGGCCCACAAAGAGCATGGTGCAGTACTCATGCCTGTACATTATTAAACATGAGTTACTATGACTAGAGATAAGTATTTATAAATGTATTTTCTCTCAAAAGAGGCATTTTAAAACACATTTCCAGCTGAGAACTCAAGTACTTTTAGAATTTATGTAATCTGAATTTTATTCTGTTGTCTATACTTTTCCATAGTTTTAAAATTATATCACTTCTGCACAAATTTCATTTAAGAAAACAATAAACCAGCAAAACATAAAACAAGACATAAAAGTATAAATAAAAATACATTGTAGTTTAAGGAAATCTGGAATTGCCCACAAATATCCCCAGTCACCCCCCCCCAATCCTATCTTTCCTTTAAATGAAGAAAAATATTGTAGTTTTTATATGTGTGTGTTTTTTGTTTCATTATAAGGAGATTATTCTTTTTAAAATATATTATTTATCCCTGCATAAATACAATGTGTCTAGTAGTGCCATATACCGGTACATAGAATTCTGCAAGTGCATAAGCAATGAATGGCCAAGATTTAATCATACTCAATCATTGTTTTAGTTCTAGCCTAAATTGTGATAATCCATAGAGTGAGAAGCTCCAGGGCATCAGTTTTTTGTTTTTTGTTTTAACTATTCTATAGAAATGCATTTTCCAGAGGCCTCTCATTCTCCTTTTAAAGTATTCTCTTTGTAGAGAGGCACTGTTCAAAGAAAGAAAGAACAGTGCTAAAATCATGTGTTTGTTTGTTGTCTTTATGGACAGGAGATCAGCCAATCTGCTGGATAGCATTTTCAAATGCTTTATAAACAATTATATATGAACATTATTTGTTTGAACAAGTCAGAAATGCAAAAAAGTTCTTTCAATACTCAGTGGTCTAGCATGTTTTCATAAATAATGCATCACAAAATGGGAGAGCAGCGTTGTTTTTTATTATTTTAAAGAACATGGAGATGCTTCAGTATTCTGTTTGATAGACAATCGAGAACACACATTGAAAGGCAGCTGTTTCAGATACTGCTGCTTGTCTGCAACAGAGGAAGTGCAAGTAGCTTATATTTCTCCTCTTTTCTGTAAAATGTGCACAGCCCAGATTTCCACCATTCCTCCGTGGAGACATTTACACAAAGCATGTATACAGATTACTGTTGGACAGGGCTTCTTCGCTTTTACACACTACTCAAACCATCCGTCAGACAATTGTGTGATGGGGACAACATAGACACACTTTTTGACCTCACCTCTTCTACTGTGTCACTTACTGGTCCCACATCCCTCACCATTCATATTGTAGCATGCCACACCAATCTCCAAGCTGTCTGAGATTCCAGGGTTTCTGAGCGTTTATCTTGGGTTCAGTTTCCTTGGCACAAGGGACCGCGGAGACTGTGGTGTCTTTATGATATATGCTGTTGTTTTTTAAACATATATGCAACCTGAGCACAAGGTGGAGGGGCTCACAGCATTAATTCCCCTAGAAGGTCTTGCTTCTCTATAGTCACAGGCTTCAATTCAAGCAGAAATCAAGCACGGCTCTCACTCTCTGGCTTCTGTCTGCAGCCTACTTCTAGTCCTGCTCACACCCACTCCACTCTGGCTACTATCCTTCTCTCTACCAGCCAGGGGATGGAGGAGGCACACTCATTTGCCCTCTGGCACAGAACAACTTCGTTTGTCAAATTAAGAATCATATTTAGGTGGCAACTCTGGTCCTTGCATGGCTAATTGAACAATGAAATCACACATTACATTTTTAACTCTAACTGGATCCAGGACCCCAATAATTGCAAGGGACTCGTGCAGACTAACCTGCAAACAGAATATGTCAATGACTGTGTTATAAATTCACAGCCCATAGAGTGATATGGGCATGTCAGCTGAATCAGTAAGTCAGCTACTGGTTGGGTACTTGTAATGCAAGCACTCAAATTGGAGAATAGCCTCTAACAAAGGCGTCATGGACTTTGAAGAAGCATTAACTCATGAAGAAAGGGAGAAACGAACTAAGAGGGAGGCATGTTTGGCAAATCCTCACCATGACCAAGTCCTGCAGAAACCTATGTCCCCACTGTGGAAGGACGTGTGGATCCAGTATTGGCCTCCACAGTCACCTACACATGTTAAGACCATATTCATGGAAGACAATCTTATTCGGCTACGAGTGATCGCAAATTAGATGATGGGTTCAGTTGCATAGACTCATATCCAGGATTTACGTCCACTTCTCTGCCACCAACAACCATCCAGCTCCAAGACTGCAGTGAAATTGTAACTGACCACAGGATAAGATAATATCAACATTACCTGAATAATATGTCTATTAAGGCCCTTAACAGCTACAATTTCCTCACATTTTGCAGGGTGAGTAAATATGGAAAGCTCTTAATGCAACATGTTAAACCAAAAGGTGATTTTTTTCGTAGTAGTAGTAGTAGTTGTTAATCAGATTCTTTATAATTAGCTCAGTCAGTTTCTTTCTTGGGCTTACCACACAACATGGTACCCTCCCTGTGGAACGCCCTCCCGTCAGATGTCAAGGGGATAAAAAACTACACTGCTTTTAGAAGGCATCTGAAGGCAGCCCTTTATCGTTAAGTTTTTAATGTTTGATGTTTTATTGTGTTTTTGTATTTTGCTGGGAGCCCCCCCCCCCCGAGTGGCTGTGGAAACTCAGCCAGATGGGTGGGGTATTATTATTATTATTTACAGTGGTGTGCTGGCTGTCTGAGTGTCAGGCCCACATCGAAGTAGCTGGCAGTCAGCATAGGTTAACCTTTTCCTGCAGCTGTCATGCCCTGAAATGGTCATATGAAATGATCCTGGGTCAACCAGGGCAGATCACTGTGTGATGAAGGATCATCTATATGCTGTCTTTTGTGACATCTCAAAATGTACTAGGGCAGGTGAACTTTGCTGTCTTTCTTGACCTTCTTTATTGATTGAGACAGTTACAAGAAGAATCCATCTACATTTATAGAATGTAAATGACATTTTCAATATATAACATGGTGAAACCCTGTTACAGTTGTACCTCGTGTTACGAACGCTGCAGGTTGCGTTCGACACAGGTTACGAACCCGCCAAACCCGGAAGTACTGGAACGGGTTACTTCCGGGTTCGGTGGTTTGTGCATGTGCAGACGCGTCAAATGACATCACACGCATGCACAGAAGCGCCAAATCGCGTCACACACATGCAGACGCGGAGCTCAGGATGCGGACTGCTCATGTTGCAAACGGGGCTCCGGAACAGATCCCGTTCACATCCAGAGGTACCACTGTATTAGTTTAGCACCAAGTTTGCTTTACTGCTACTGTTATTTCTATTGTTATTATTACTATTTAGACTATTACTCTCAAATTTATTCAAATGTTAGTGGTCCTTCTGGGCTTTGACACCTGAAACCTATGTTTTTAAGGTCCACTCTGTTCCCGTGATTGTAATTTGTTTTAACTATTTTTAATGGTGAATTTTAAATTGCTGCAACCCAAGCTGTGACCTACTGGTGAAGGGCATGCAATAAATTTAACAATGATGATATAATAATTGTTTCCTTATTCAGTAGGCCACACAGAACAAGCCAAGGCATGGGTGGGTCAGACGGCTGTGTTAAGAACTTTCCAAAGCAGCCTTACTGTTTTGTAGGCTGTGAATGTGCATTGACAGGGGATTTCCAGTGAATAATATAATTTCTAGTTCATATCACAGACATCCACTAGCTGAAACAACTGAAAACATTTTTGCTTCAACAATCTTGTCCAGCAGGGGGGAAAGGTCGCTGCCGTAGATGTCTGTTGTTTATTGTTTATTGTTTGTACTGTTTTAAAAATTATGTTTAGTTATTTACATATGTTTGTAAATCACCTTGACATGCATGTAAAAGGTGATCCATAAATTTAATAATAGTAATAATAATATCAGGACTAGTAAATGTGGGTTTTTTTTCTGGATTTCCCATCTCAACCAATGAGACTACTTCTTCAGCCTCACCTCATTCAGAAAGGAGTCTTCAAGCCTTCAATTTAGAAACAGTGCAGCCTTGATGAGAACTGCAAAACCAGCCCCTTCCTTACTCATTTTTATTTAGCAGTGCTAACTTCCTGTCAATACAACATACCTCAGAAGATGTGACTGACATTAGAATAAATGAAATGATTTCTCCGATAATGGATAGCTGATGTGTTGGTGCCTACCGAGATCCAATCCAATCCATATCAAATATAGTTTATTTCAGAATGCAGCTGAAGTGAATTGCTGATCCATGCTAGAAATATTAATTGCATGTCTCCCTTCCTTAGTCTAGAGAATATATATATATATATATATATATATATATATATATATATATATATATATATTAATTATGCCGAGGCTGGCTTTTACAAGTAAGATTTGGCATTTTAGGACAGTTTTTCATTATCTTGTATCTTGCTGGCATGTCAGTAGCTTTATGGACAACAACCAGTACATTTTCTTCAAAATCATTTCCCAAGATTAGCAAAAGAAGCCATTCTACATTGAGAAGACAATTCATGTATGTGAGGGGGGGGGGGAGTTTTTAAAAATTGTTAGTCTGAGCCTTTATTTAGTTCATTTACTGAAAAGTATTGCCACATCTACAACTCTAGGTGCTGAATGCAATCACGCTATGCTGCAACTTTTGCATCCACAAACCATATCCAGCCATATTAGCCTTGGCTAGATTATTTCTGCACACATTGTTGACATTGGATTGGGGTCAATGAGACTGGGAGAATATTCAACAGAATTGCTTGTTGATCATTTTTTCCCAAGACACATCACCCAGAACAGGCACGAGTTGCCTGCTGGTGGCAGAGCTACAGTAATAACCTCTTGACAGGGCATCCCTACCACTTATTGGTAGTGGGAGGGTCAAAGGATCCGTGAAGCTAGGGTTGCATGGATGCACCCATGGAGCCAGTCCTGTTTTGCTGTCAGTGTACCTGCACAGCACCAGCTCACCACTGCTTTTGCCCTCACCATGGGGATCTACAAGGAGCAAGGGGGCAACTTCCTGTCCCATGAACCATAATCTCAGGATTGTCAGATTTCATTTGAATAAACAAACAGTCAGTTTCTAGCATCTATAGAACCAAAGATGTGAAACAAAATGTACAGGCACTGTTTTTCTAAATTTTTGTAATAAAGTAGCTTGTTCCCCAATGTCAATATTTTTCTTTGCCAACCCCTAGAAAAATTCCTATGGATGTTCACGCCCCTCCTGGCAAGCAATAGCAGCAACACCACCACCCAGAGGCTATTAATACAGATACACCCCACCAGAGAATATCCTCTGCAAATTAGGTAGAGTCACCCACCCTACCCTGAGCTGTTGTTGGACTACAATTCCCATCATCCTCGATCATTGGCCATGTGAACTGAGACTGACAGGGGGGCCAAAGGTTGGCCATGACCTGCCTTTCCACTCACTTCAACCCACAAGGTGGATCAAAGGAACACAATGCAACACAACAAGACCAAACAAATCCTCAATGCAGAAAATAAATAAATAATATGATTTAGGTTTGCCATACATCAGGAAAATTCCTGACATGTCCTGGTTTTCTGGTGTAAAAATGGTGTCGGGGAGGGGCGGGGAATTTAGCTGAATCGGCAAAATGTCAGGGGAAACCCAGATATATGACAATGCGATAGAAAAAGCAGCATAGAAATCACCAATTTGGGGGGAGGCTTCCCCCAAAAAGCGCAACATTTTTTGTGGTTTCAGGAATTAAACTTTTTGAATTATGACAACCCAAAAAATAGCAAGCTAATTCACCCCAAATGGTACAGAGATCGGCAAGCATGAGTGGAATTTATACCATCAGAGTTAGAATGCCTTTGCTTCTTCTCTAAAAACGTCTATAGAGCTGAGCCAGCAGACCTCGTGGGAAGATAATTCCATTTCCTATCAGCTTAAAAGCTATGTTGCAATCAAGCCACTAAGGTTTGTACTGGAAAGTATCTCATATGTTTATGATCAGGTGTCAGGATTAGAGCATTATGAGATCCGGCCAAATTACCCCATTCTAAAGCCTGTTTGTCTTCTGGGGGCGGCGGACAATGGAACTCAAAAGCCTGCTTTAAGTGAAGATTTATCTGAGTTTTCCGGATCAGCTAGCTCTAACCAAAAATCATCAGCATTCAGTGGAAATTTAGCTCGAGAGTCATCCGCTGGGATATCTTTTAATTTGATCATTAATCCTAATTGCACAAGTCACTGGCTTCCAGGCTAAAATAAATAAGAGAAAAGAAAAGGGCAGCAGCCTTCTTTTCAGCTTTGGCATCTATACCTACCTCAATATTTAAATAGAAAATTAAGTCATTAACACACACAAAAATCCAGGAAAAGCAAAATATGAAAATTTGTTCTATTAACTCATATAAAACTTTAATGTGGAATGAAAATGATTCATTTAGTTTGATGGCTTGTATTTTCAGCTTCTAAAGACTTTCAAGTGTAACTGTTAATGGTCCAGCGTTGAAGAATGCATCTTTGACTCTTGAACATGGACTTTATTTCACTTCCACTGCCCCCAGTTAACTAGGCCAAATCCTGATTTAGTTAAAGTACATGATAAAAAATGACATTTTGCTTTCATTGATTATGTAGCATGATTCCTTTCTTATTGAAAAAGGAATGGGGAAAAGCAAGTCAGTTTTTCAAAGTACAGTACAGTTAAACAATATGTTAATGAAAATGGGCTTGTCCTTACTGGTAAGTACATGTCTATATACTAGAACTGTGCAGTTGTTATGCATGTGTCTGTATGAGTAACATTTGGAATCATCTTGATTTGTTTCAGATCTGCTCTGTGTTCTTCCAGTTCAATTCATTAAGCAAGTGCAAATCTCATCTGTTAAATCCAAAGCTGTTTCGCCTCATTAACTATAACAGGGAATCTAAAAACAATATAACTTTTCACATAAGTGGATAAAATTTGCAGCCATTACAGGCATGGTCACCCCTTCAAAGTGAATGAAGCCTAGTAAATTTCAAAAAAGATTGCCGCAGTTCTTTCTCAAGGGCAGAGAACCACATTCTCTCAACTAGTCATTTTTGTTTGTTTGTTTGTTTGTTTGTTTGTTTTTTGGTGGGAGGAGGCCAATCAGTTTGAAAACTGTGAACATGAGCGAGGTATACCAGGTAAAATTACTGTCAAAGTTCAGACAGATACTGTAGGTCCAGGAGCCATCATGCTACATGGTTTTACCATATATATATAGAGAGAGGGGGAAAATATCACCATGAGAAGAGGGCAAAAGGGGAAAGTGAACATGCTATATTTTTAAATTGTTTGTTTTTTAAAAAAAAAGAATGCTTGAGAAAGAAACAAGCCACTCCACCACTTACACCCTGCTCTTACAGTCAAATCCACCAACACACTGTGATTGGAATGCTCTGTGAAAATAATTCACTATGATTAAAGGCTGGGCCTGCCCTTGCCCACTGCCCTCACCCACATTCCTAATCATCTCAACTCAAGCTCTGAGCAGTCAGTTTGGTTTCATTTCTTAAACAAAGGGGGCGGGGAGTAGGGAAAGCTTTATTTCTGAAAGGACACAACAAACCTACTCAAGGTATTCGAGACTCTCAGCTCTGCCTCCACCTGGCTTTGGAGCATGAGATCATTACCCAAATCACACCAAATCACGCCATTATTCAGGGTACACATAGAATCAATGCATGCTCCTTATCCATATTCTTGCAAATTGATTCCCAAAATGCTGTAAACTGAAATGTGCACTAACACACCAAGGCTTAGGTGGTTGCCACATTGTGCATGAGGGGGGGAAGCATACTGAAAGCTTCACATATCAGTGTGGAGTATGGAAGGAGAGCAGGATCAACCCTTCCCCTCAAGTTTCATTTCATCTTTACCAATTTACCATAAGCAGGAGCAACCATATAGTGTTGTAAGCTGGGAACTAACAGTCAGAACAGCTGACACATTCTGGAAAAGGTCAGGACCAATGCACCATTCTATTGCTTTACAGTCAGAGACTCTTGTTCTGCTTCCAGCTGCTCATCTCTGGTATATTTAAATTGTGTGTGAGCCCTTCCTGTGCAGACCTTCTGTGCAGTTTGCTATCCATGAAGTTCTTTTGTTTTTTCCCTAAGTCTTTGTGTAACTGATGAATCAGGAGCAGTCTGTGGGGCAGGGCAACACTGCTTATTTGACCCTTCATCACCATTGCTCTGACTTATTGAAAAGAATAGGGGGAGGTGGTGATGTCAGTGCAGTGTAAACACACCAGCAGAGCCAATTCAGCATTCCTGCTGCTGCATTTGCACCATGCAGGCATAACTCCCTCCCTTTCTGAAAGCAGCCCTGTATCGGGAGGTGTTTAGTGCTTGATGTTTTTATTATGTTTTTAGATATGCTGTAAGCAGCCCACAGTATACCCTGATGGGCAGGGTATAAATTATTAAGTTGTTGTTGTTGCTGCTGCTGCTGCTACTGCTGCTGCTGCTGCTGCTATTTCTTGGTAAGCCACAGTGATGGCAGTAATGGTAACAGGTCAGGTATCCAGCAGCACCATACCAGCCACTACTCTAACAGGGTTTTTGTTGTTGTTGTTGTTGTTGTTGTTGTTGTTGTTGTTGTTGTTAATAATAATAATAATAATTTATTTAATTTATATACTGCTCTATACCTGGAGGTCTCAGGGTGGTTCACAGAACAAAATCAAAATTTAAACAATTTTCATCAAGTCTTGCTTTGAATCGTTCTTGGACACTAGCCTCTGTGTCTTGTTCCACACACCTCTGTATTGACTGAACATAACAGGGCGTCAGGGGAACTTGCATGGGCTAGTAATCAATGAACTTATTTTGTTTGGCTGTAGTAAGTTTAAATGTCCAAGGAGGTTCATATACCCTCATATATCTGACCAGTCTATCAGTTCCAACAATGATAAAGCACTGGAATTGATGGAAGGTGTTTTTCTTGGGTGTACAAAAATTATTATTGTTATTGTTATTTTATTTGTATGCCTCCCATCTGACTGGATTCTGCTAGTGTGTCATCATCTGCACCTCTCAAGTCAATGACCGTTTGAACACCAGCTTCCTCACTATTATCTGAGCACAAGAGTGCCTGGATTATCATACAAAAAAGCAGGTACCCCCACCCAGAATACCCACCAAACAAGAGAATAAGCAGAGAATAACAGGCATACAAAAACAGCCCCCCAACAGCCAAAAGCAAAAACAAAAAACAAAAACCCAGACACCCCATCACCCAAGAAACCACAACAAACAGAACAACCACTTTTAATAATAGGCAAAAAGCCACAAGCAAGCAAGCAGACAAAGCCCCCTACATTAGGGCCCAGAGTTTACTCTGAGAAAGGACAGGGTACCTGGATGCCTACACTTCACTTTATAGGCAGCCTAGCAATATCCTCAAACCCACAACTTCATTTAAAAACTTAGAGGCAGGGGGCTTGGTAGCTACCACTTTGGGAACTCCAATTAGTTTTATTAAAGTTTAATTAGTAGTTAAATTACTGTTCAAATTTACTATTAAAAATTAGTTATTAAAAGTTTTGGAAGACTTTCCAAATCTGTTTCCCAATATCAACAACTGTTTCTTTCATGTTGCTGTTTTACTTGTTGATTCATTCTCCAGATTAAATCTGGTGATGCTTGAAAAATGTTAATTTCCAAACCAATGAAGAGTATATTTTGATGCTCATTTTGCTATAGCAACATGTGCTGGTTTTTCATTCCCTCATAAACTTGTGTGTCAAGAATATGGACACAGGATTAATTACAATTCACTAATTTATGTCCATTACTGCCTTTGTTCTACAGACGGAAAGTTATGTAACTCAACAGATGGGATGTCTGCAAGTCATAAACCTAATACTATTCTAGTAAAAGTCAACATAAGGTTCTTGCTTCTTGAAGTGTAAAGCTACTTTATGCAAATGAAATTTCACAATAAAATTACTTAGTACTTACTGCAAAGTCCCACAACACATATCAAACCATTCAAGATAAAAGGATTTCCTCTTACTGGAACACATAAGACCTCCATAATATTTTGTGTCCCTCTTGTGATTGACTATATAGTTTAGCCCACATGTTTGAAAAAGAAAGTGTATCATAGCACAGTAAAATGTTGCTCAAGAAAAAACTTCTTTTCACAAAATGCTTATCTGGAATTCATGAGATCTGGGATAAATTTCAGGCAGTGTTGCAGAGATTCCATGTGAATCCCTAAAACACAGGTAAAGTTAACTCCTAGGACCAGTTAATCTGATTTAACACCAATTTATATACAATTTATGGAGAAAGACTATTTCCCCTGGAATGGTGGCTGAGCGACTGCAGATGAAGAGGGAGATCCACAGATGACAGGCAGTTGTAGAAATCTCCATGGCCACTGTTCTTCTGCTAGTGGTGCTCCATGGACAAAACTGGGATAAGAGGCTGATTATGATTCTTGTATACATGAATCTTTTGGTTCTATCTCAGAATGCAGGATTCTAATTTCCTACCAAGCAGTTTGATCAGTAAGGGTAGCAGATGTTCAAGGCTTTTCTATCCCCCACCAAGTGGCCCAGCAGAAAATTAGGAAGAGGGGATTCTGATGTCTTCAGGTCATCACAAACCCTTTGCTGTTCAACTTCAGACCTTTGAAAGAGACAAACCCGGAAGGAGGGAGACTGATACATGGTGCAAACTCACTCATGGAGCTAAGTGCCACTAGAAGAAGAAGAAGAAGAAGAAGAAGAAGAAGAAGAGGAGTTTGGATTTGATATCCTGCTTTATCACTACCCGAAGGAGTCTCAAAGCGGCTAACATTCTCCTTTCCCTTCCTCCCCCACAACAAACACTCTGTGAGGTGAGTGGGGCTGAGAGACTTCAAAGAAGTGTGACTAGCCCAAGGTCACCCAGCAGCTGCATGTGGAGGAGTGGAGCCGCGAACCCGGTTCCCCAGATAACGAGTCTACCGCTCTTAACCACTACACCACACTGGCTCTCCCCACTCCTGTTATTACCTGCAGGCAAGCTAACATAGTGGTTCTGCTCCACCCAGCGAACGCTTCTGCCTGAAACATGCTCAAAATAGAATTTGTAATTTATGAAACTACACTCAAGAAAATGCAGTGCATAGCACTGTCTACATGTATCATTTCAACAGAAACTTGAAAGTAAGTTATATTAATGTTACCCCCTCCCATTCTAACTTCCTTTCTATCAAAGCAATAGTTGGTCCCTCCATAGCATATAGTTTATTAAAACTGAAATTAGTGATTGAAATTTTATCTCCAGGAAGCTGTCATGATTCCCATTACAATGAGAATGTAATTACAGTTTAATTTATAACAAGTGTATTTCAATTATTTTTCTCAGAAATGAGAAACTTATTATTAGCAACTAATTTCAAGAATGCCAAGGTTTTGTCTGCAGATGATTCATTTATTTGCTGCCAAATAAAAACAACAGACAAGACTTTATGCTGAAGAGGGTACAAATGAAAAAGTTTAGAAGAAACTATGGTGCAGGTATAATCTGTTGGAGGCACATGTGATTCTCTCTGCACCTTTATTATAAGTAAATGTGATTATCTCTGTCTTGAAAAGAGTGACAGTTAAGTGTGTGAAGGGGGGTGAGATTTATTCTCAAGGACACTTCTTAAAAATGAATATAGAAGCATACTGCTTAATAAATAATGCAACCTACCAGTCCTTGATGCTTTACTTTCAGGACTAGAACTCCCTGCAAATTGCCAAGAGCATTAAATGTTACAGAAATGGTAATAATTTGTGTAATTCAATGCACAAGAGTTCAAAGATTCAAATGTATAAGCATTTTTGTAATATCCAGGCATTATTCCTTTACCAATTCCAAAGTATCACAGTCTAGTAGGTATGTTTGCACATCACATTGCAATGAATGAAATACGCCAAAGAGCCTGAATTTACACAAACCTTATTGTCTTCAATGGATCTTGATTTAAAGAGGTCATTGAAGGACTGTGCTCAGTGTGCAATGAGTGAATGTGAACAAAATGCATCACTTCTAGGTAGGTATGGACATATCTGTTGATTTCAGTTTCACTCAATTTTGCATTCTTTCAATTTTAAGTTTGGTTCACTGCATTTGTGCATCAGTTTGCAGTATTAAAAAAAATGGCAAGAAAGCCAGTATTTTAGTGTTTATGCCTCCCATTATACACATTTTAATGCAGTTTTGCCTAATATACACATTTTTACAAGCATTTTCCTAACACATTTTACATGTTAGTTCAGTAATATATGCATGTTAATGCACTTACCCCTAAAATAAGCATTTTATTATACATTTTTGATCAAAGAATTGCACTGCCAAACTTGGAAAAGTGTAGAATTCAAAGGCTAGCTGCATTTGGCTTTGCACATTGTTTTAGGAAGGTTGGGGGCAATGTGCTTCTGAATATCGGTTGCTGGAAACTGCAGACGGGGAGAGTGCCCTCATACTTAGGTCTTCCTTGTGGGCTTCCAATAGGCATCTGGTTGGCCACTTTGATAACAGAATGCTGGACTAGATAGGTCATTGATCTGATCCTGCAGGCTCTTCTTATGTTCTTACATTCGATAGGGATATTTTTGTCCCATCCCTACTTCTAGATGCCATTTCAATGAGAAAAGATAAGGACTTGTTAATTGTCCCATTAAAAAGAATTGGATTTAAAAGTGTTGAACTTTGGCTGGACCTTGTCCAATATATTTTTGATGACATTGCATCTTACTTACATAAAAACTAGCATATAGCAAATGGTGGGGTGTCTTTAATATTAATATTTTAGTAAAATCCTGAGATAAGTTTGGATATCTAAAATGGGTATTTTAAGATGAAGAAAATCAAATGCTCTGAATGAGTATACATAGTGATAATTATTTCAAACTACAAGAAAAACAACTTCTTTTATCTCTGCAAGACCACTGAGCCAAAAATATAGCAGCAATTTTAAGGTTTGTTTAAGAAAAAAGATGTGAAGTTCAGCAATCCAAAAATGGGTCTTTTCAAGAAAGCATTTCCTGCAGCTGTGAGATCTTATGACATCTTAAGTTTAGAACTTGTAACTAAAACGAGTTACCCATTGTGTTTACAGAAGTTCTATTCATGGCAGGCTGCCTTTGCTAACCAGCTGAAATCTGGAAGTATTTATAAACAACAAAATACACTGGGAAGCCTGATTTTAAAAAACCGCCAGGTTGTTTAGGAATTTATGCCTCCACCTTTATACAAATTATTATTATTATTATTATTATTATTACCACCACCACCACCACTACTACTATTATCATCTTCTCACTTACTGAAGATGGTGGAGGGCAATCTAACAATTTGTTGGGTGAAAAGGTGGACATAATTAAAAATCTAACACCAGTGGTACAGCACATTATGGTTTGCATGTAAAAAGTTTTCTGGGTTTATCCACACATCTCCAAGTAGAGCTGGGAAGTCAGAAAAGCCTCTGGCAGTCAGTGTGGACAATATGAACTAGATGGTACTGTGTAAAGCAACTTCCTGTTTCAATCAGCTCTTAGTTTATTCAGAACCTGAGGGCCAGAAAATTGAGAAAGGGCTGTAGTTCAGTGGTAGAGCAATGTAAGGCAGGTCTCTATGTTCCAATGTAAAGTTAACCATTAACTTCTGTGTAACAAGAAATGCTCTTTTTACATGGACATTGATCATTTGTCATGTGGCATTCTGCATGTGCACCAGAGCCGATGTGGACCAAAAAACCAAGACATGCTGAACCAAATAGGCCACCCAATCCTATGACCCAGCTAAGATGTTCATTGTCATCACAGAGACAGAGGATCAACACATGATACTTCTACCTTCTGAATAAGCAAGAAAGTCAGTAAAAAGCTTCCCCTTGTGCATGCTCATCTACGCTAAGACTCAATATGAATGAAACTAAACAGGTAATAAAAAGTATTGAGTCTGTGAAATGCATGCAAAATAATTAACAATCAGTAGGGCCTGATCCTGAATCACTAAAAGCAATCATTTGCTCTTCCGTTACTGTTAGTAAGATAGACCACCCTGATTCTATATTACTTCAAACATTTCTCTACAGGCAATGGGAGTAAAGACATAGAAATCTAGAAGATATAGGAAGTGACCTGCTGTTAAACACACCAGTAAGATAGGCAGGTGGAAGGAAATGGGGCCTCGGCACCTGAGAATCATGGATGGAGCTTAGAAATTGTAATAAATGTTTTTTGGGTTTTTTTGTTTGTTTGTTTTTGCAGATAGCCTTGCTTTGCATGCTTTTGCAAACTTTCACTAGTTTAAGTGGCATCTGCCGTTGGGCAAGTCCAATATCCAAAACCTCTTTGGATTATTAACTTATTTCCAGCTTAGAATGTGCAGAAAAATCAATTCTCTACTGCAACTGGCTTGTGCATGGCTCAGCAGAGGATGAAAACTGCCAGCTACAGCTCTTTGATTCACTGCCTGGCCCTAATTCTGAGTACCCTTCTCAACAGCCTTAGGGATTTTTGAATATGCATGTTGGTCTCCTAGGTGTTATAAGGCAGTTGATCATAGTCAACATATACATTTGCCAAAGCACACCCCTCTCCTCTAGAATATTTATCTTCCTCACTAGCATACTCTGTTTTGGAGGAATAGCATAGGACAGGCCTGTGCCAGATCGACCCCATAGTATTGACCTCCCTGTGCCAATGAAACAAGCACTCAAGGGATAATCTCTGCCTCATTTGCAGCATTTCAGTTTTATAGTCTTTATGGCCAGAAGGGGCATGGGATAATTTAGCCGCGCCTCTGCAATTTATTCCACTTGAATTCAAGAAAGCTTTTAAAAAAATGATCCCCCATCTGGATTTAAATGCTCTAAACAACTGTGCTTTTTGTATTCCCTTTGACATACAGTTTCTGTGTTTTATTAAATTTGATGCTGGAAACAAGCTCCTTATTTGAAGTCGGAATCTGCATAACTTCAGCACCCACTCTTTGGACCTTCATTTGCAGAAGGGCCTTCCTGGCTCATCTTATTTTCATACAAGAACTGTAATTATATACAGTTTTAACCCAAAATGGTACACTCTTCCATTGTCTCCCCAAACAGAAGGATGCTAACCAACACCCCTTCTGATCAGCCAACTTGATGCCATTGTTCCTGCACCAAATGATCAGTCAAGTATGTCCACCAATAAACACGTCTTTATAGGAATAACAAGATACACATTAATTTTTTGTCTCTATAATTCATGCTGCTCAGTATCAAGACAAACAAGGAGAAAAGGGGCTGGTTAAGCAGCTTATCAAGTGCTGAACTGCATCTGACAAATACAAACCAGGCACCTGTGTTCCAGATGTACATGAATCTATGTAGATCATTTAAGATCATACTCTGTAAGAACACATTTTATTGAATGAGCTAGAACTGAAAGAAATGCAAAATTTATCAGCAGTTTGAAGGGAAATTGAGTGTCTGTTCCACTCAGCATGAGATATTGTGGCAAGGCTGTATCTGACCAGAGGGACTGCAGTTAGTACACAATCTCAGCTGGTGAAGGATGCCTTTTTGGATGCTATCATAGCATCCAAAGTAAAGACACCCCATGCTGCAATTCACAGGGAAATAAAAAGTTCAAAAAAAGGTTTTATCTGAATCACTAAACTCATGCAAAGCCAGTTAGGAGGAGCAGGACCATGGACCTGCCCTTCCAGAAGCAATGTCACCCTTATATGCTGGGGCTGGCATGGGGCAGGGCAGTGGTGATGTCAGGCAGATTTGACTGTGCTGGTGAGAGCTCCAAATTGGCTTTGCTGGTGCTCCTCGGCTATCCTATCCTCATACTTTCCCAATCCACTAAAGTGATGCTGCTGCCAGGAGACCAGGTTCACCGTACCACCCACCCCTCTAGCAGTTCTTGACTGAACTACCTACAAAAAAAATCATTCAGTCTTAACCAGATTGGGCAATGGCCCTTCATCTATCCAGTTATTGATTCCAGGTAGCTGTTTAACATAGCCCATGCCACACTACTTATGATATAAAGGAGAAATAGAGCCAGGCATCATCTGCATAGTGCTAACAACTCAGTCCAGATCTGCAATTACCCAGCAGTTTCATGCAGCTCTTAATAGCATGGGACACAAGAAAGTGCAAGAATAACAATGCTGAACTATAGTTTCTCAGCAATAGTGTGCAGTCAGAAGGCTCTTTTGTCAGTTTGACAAAGGTACTTTGTAAAAGTTCCTCCTTCCACCACCACCTCCTTTTTAAAAGCAAACTATTCACCACACTGAGCTTCTGGACTAGCAGTGTAAAAATGAATAAATCATCAGATCAGGGATCTAGCAATAGTAGAATGTGCTGAGGATTGTGGGGAGAATGAGATTCTTGGGAGCCCTCCAGGTTATGATTCTTGATCTCCCTTGCTTACATCTGAAAATCAAGTACAAAAGGCACCATCTATCATGAGTTAGCATGAGCTGCAGATTTTTATTTATGCAAAAAGTTAACCAGTTTTAGCCTTTTCTTCCATAAAGGAAAGTAGATAAGATGTTTCTCCTGAATTCACCATACGTTTCTTTTTTTCATTTTTCATGTTACATACATTTCTCATAAATTTAATATTGACAATCCTGCCTACCTACCAACCTAATTCAAATCATATAGTCTGTACTTCGCTAAATTCACTACCTACTTCATTTGATGCCTACTGGTAATCCATTTCCCAATTTTGAAGGACTTGCTTTACTATTCTTTCTTTCTAAGATGAAGACAATTAGCTTTTGGTAGCTGACATATATTCAGCCTTGAATGTGTTCCAATAATTACTGATCTGTGTTTGCTTGTGCCAGTTCCATTGTAGGCTTTGACTTCCCTAAAACTCATTGAAATCAGCTACATAGAAACCAGCTAGCACTTAACAAAAATTCTCCCAACCCTATTCACATGTTTCCATTACCTGACTGCAAAATAATATGAGACAAGCTGTCTTCTAAAGTCTGTTTGATGAGCAAAGACAAGCAGATATTGGCCAGCTGACTGATCTGCTCTTTGGGGCATTGCCCACTACAGGTTGGCAACAGGAGAGAGATTATTGAGTGCTCACCTGAAGTACACTGAAGGATTGTTAGCTTCTAGCTCAGGGGATCTTTGGCACCATTCACATTACAAAACGACTATAGCACGGGTCAGCAAACTTTTTCAGCAGGGGGCCGGTCCACTGTCCCTCAGACCTTGTGGGGGGCCAGACTATATTTTGAAAAGAAAGAAAAAATGAACAAATTCCTATGCCCCACAAATAACCCAGAGATGCATTTTAAATAAAAGCACACATTCTACTCATATTAAAACACCAGGCAAGCCCCACAAATAACCCAGAAGTGCATTTTAAAGAAAAGGACACAATCTACTCATGTAAAAACACATTGATTCCCAGATCGTCTGCGGGCTGGATTTAGAAGGCGATTGGGACAGATCCAGCCCCCGGCCCCTAGTTTGCCTACCATATGGAGATATAGAGTAGTGGCTTGGCTTTTGAAAAACAGGCTTGGCTTTTGAAAAACAGGGAGTCTACAGTACTTAGCGAATTGAGAAGTACTGTTCTACCTAACCTATTTGCAAATCTTGTTAAGCAAATAAAACTGCTGTCTATTTACCCCAGATAATGTGTCATGTCTTCATTTCTGGTGGGGAAATGAAAGGTTGTTCTTCTCAGAGTTTAATGGCATAGCAAGACCCTAAAACCACCACCAACTGGCAACAATGCAATCACATTTCAGTCACAGTCTGTTGTAGAGCCTTATATCCTTCACAAACTGCCATAAACCCCCCAACACTGAACTCCAGGGAGTCTTGTGCCAGAGATAAGGACCCACGGAGCAATTTGTAACACTCAAATCACAAAAACTGTGAAGGAGGAGTCCTCTGTCTTTCATATCCTGCAAACAGTCCCATAGATAACAATAAACTGTTTTCTCCACTCACAAACCTCATAGCATTCCAAGTCTGTCCTCCCTGCCCTGTACAAATCACTCTGAAGAGCACAATACCCATCAAAACTCTCAAGAGACAAATTTGTATCTGTCACTCTTTCGGTGTAAAAGTGTGAAAATCATTCATTGATGAACAAAATAATACCTTCCTTCCCGTAGAACCCACTTTTCTACTTTTGCATCTAACAAAGTACATTAAAAAAAAAGCTTTTAACTTCCAAAAATGACACTGGCACCACAAAATAAATGTCCCTCTGTTCCAAAACCTTCCTAGCCATCTGATCAGCCACTTTATTCTCAACAATCACCACCTGTGTTGGAACTCAACAAAACTCAGCCAAAAGTCACACACAGAATTGAATTCAACGAAGTCCATAGTGCAACTTCTACTTGTGCAACGTAACTTCCCTTCCTTCTCTTACCTTTGCAGACACCCTGGAGCAGGTTTGGGAGGTGTTGGGGGCATTACAGAGGTAACTCACACAGTGACTTATAGGATACAACCCATAGGTCTGTACATTTGTGTCCTATACACACAATGACCTTTGTTTGATGAAAACAGGCTATTGCAATAATGTTGAGATGGTGTGGGTCTTATCTATCATGGTAGAAGAGAAACAGTATAACTTGCTAATCTGTGTAATGTTTATTTACCAAGAGGGAGAAATTGCTGATATTTTTGTAACTACAAATATTGAAACCATGCTATTAATGGTGCATATTGGGTAGGATAATTAGAGCTGGTAATTGGAGACAACAAAGGCGGAACGTAATTGGACTTTGGGAATTATTATATGATCATTAGGAGTGGAAAACAAGAGCAGAATGTAAATAAAGGGTGTGAAAAGGGCACAGTAGAGGGAGAGTTATGCAAAGTTACCTCACATGGGGCAAAATTTGTGACTAGACATTTTTTATTCTATTGCTTTTCTCTTTGGGCTTCATTCTATTGGAAACAGTTTTAAAAATTCCTTTAATTCTCAAGCTGACTAGGACACACTGAAATATTCATCATTCATTTAGAGAATTTCCTGCAATTGACAGGAGGTTTTGCCATTAAGTTTTGAAATAATTTGGATTTTCAATAAATGTAAATTGGTATCTGATTGTCAAATAGCCTATAAAAAAGAGAACCTAACTAAATTCTATAAAATGTTTCCATGGTGCTACATTTTAAAATGTTACACTTAGAGATGGATTTATTTAAGTATCAGCAAATCAAGTATATTGAGAGATTACATTTGAATGCCTGTCTTAATATGGATATCTGTGTTCCACAATTAGTATTCTAATGTATGTAACATTTTATAACACCTTTTAAATCTGTATAATTGGTACATGGGGAATTTCACTATAGTGGTGTGCTGTATATTTCCTCACTTTAATATTAAGAGGCTTTCCAAGCCTATATACACAGAGGAAAACTAGAATGAGAATGTAGACATATTGGCTAAATATCATAAATGTAAAACAGAAAATCAGAATGATCTAGAAAATAAATTTTTGATGGTAATCAAAACAACCACCGAACAGCCTATTTGCAACCAAATTTCAGCATTTTTTAAAATTCAAACTACAACCCACAGTACAGTATATGTCCTATCTCTTTTGAACCTGATAGGATTGTCAAAGGTAGTTTTCTATACAGCATACAGGTCTGTGGTTCAAAGAAAATAAGTAATAAATATCATCAGGTATGCCAAGCCATTAAGTAAGTTACCGACTACCTCAAGATATTTTCTCATCCTGAGTGAGGTAACATTTTGCTGTCCATTGCACTGTATGATCTTTTTCTGTAAAGATACACAGGACTGGATTGTTTATATTTCTTTGTATGATTCTATACAGTATTGCTATCTTTATTTCCTACATTTTAATCACTATCATTTAAATTTGTTCTTTATTACAACTTTTATTTTTCTCGGCCACTGGAATAATTGTCCTCCATGATAATGTCTTAATTCAAACTGTAATAAATGGATTGGTGGGTTCTGTTTTACACATATTTCAAAGGCTGCACTTTTAAATGATTGCATTTCCAGGTACACATTCTTATACATGTAAGCCACAGTGAATTCAACTGGATTTACTCTCAGGTAAGTAAATACAGGATTGCACTCTAAAGTATTCATTTATTGAGAAAATAATGGTACTAATTATGTTTTACTTAAAAGAGAAAACTACTTTAATGCTTCTACTTTAATATTTAATATTTCAAAGAGGTTTCTTCCCTCTCACATGAATAAAATGTAAAAGGCAGACTTCCTTCTACACATTGATAAAATGTGTAATAGTCGGAAGCAGGATTTCCTTGCTTGCTGCTAAGTGACCTAGTATATACAGGGTTGTAAATATGTACAATTAAAAAGTTAACACCTTAAATTTCTGACATCTCAAAGTCACCCATGGACATTACCAGAAGACCAGATGCAACACTGGTGGAACACAATGTGCCTTGCCCAGTTCCATGTTACTTTAGTTTACTAGTTTTGTTTTGTAAATTTCAAGCCTTTATTGTGAAGTTAAAATAACAATCCAGTAAGAAATGTGAAATAAAATAAATGAAAAAGAAGAAAGGGGGGGAAACTGTACAAAAAACAAATCTGTGTACGCAGCCATTACTTCATAAGGTAAGATTCATTCTCAATGGACTACAGAGTGAAGTAGATGTTACAACAAAAATGACAAATGCTATGAATATCAGATGAAGCCATATTTCATAGAGACTACTGTAGCCATCACAGTGATTGGTCTGTTTACATACGTAACAAATGGTAATAAAATTGAGGCAAAAAACAAAACTTTAGAGGCACTCCCAAAATGTCCTTAATTTATAAGGAAATATTGCAGAAGCGAAAATTGAACCAAATAGTTAAAGAAAACCCAAAGCTCTGTGATACGATCAAACAAGCAACTACTAATAGAAAAATTATAGGTGGTTTACATGTTAAGTCCATATTCAACCAGGTGGCCAAGTGGAGACTTGAACCCTGGTCTCCCAGGTCCTAATACAACGCTTCAACCGCTATACCACAGTGATAGAAACCAGGAGCAGCCAATGGGAACAGCTGCACCACAGACTTGGCGTCCCTGCAATGACATCTGTACCATGCAATGAGATGGTACAGGGCAGGTAGGTTTGGATGTACCTTAACCACCCTGACTTCACCCAAACCACTTTAAACCCCACCTTGTCCTGGTACAGGGCAGCAGTGCTGCTGCCGGCCAGGTCTCTGGTCACTCCTGATGCACTTCCAAAGTGAAATGCGATCTTGGGTCACCTGTGACTGCATGCCATCTGAGAAGTGGAAAGCAATTAGGGCAGGGTGCTGGGATGCAGTCGGTGGGTCCTGCAGCCATCTTGAGTTAGCATTCAAAATCCTGGGTAAGCACAAAACAATTTAAACTTTCTGCCAGACTGCTAGAAAAATCTAGCTAGGCCCTTTTCATTCACCAGAACTTCAAAAACAGCTGCCATGTACTACCTTCACTTAGTTGTCACCAGCAGTTATTGAATTGAGCCAAGAAAGCCCATTTATAATTCATCAATTAAAAATAGCGATTCTTGTACAGATTTTGTCTTTTAACATATCACAAAATCCTGACGTTTTTGCTGAAAGTCTGTCACAGGGAGTAATTTGTTTCTAATGATCTGACTTATTATTAAAAAAAAATGAAATGAAATTCAGTTTATTTGTCATGCACATAACACACTAGAATGACTAACATTTTGTGCTGTCTTTTAGAATAATGTTTTTGATCCTCAGTGGGATTTATTATATAGTACCTAATAAAGAAAAGTTAGAAATATAAAGTCAGAGAATCTATACATATATTTAAAAGCAAACCTATTCTAATTTCATGAGCTGATCTCACAGTTTTTGCTGGCTTTAATAGGGTCTACACGGATGTTACAAAGCGATGCCTCTCAAAGTATGAGGCAGGCTTCTCCAAAGAGACACGAGTAGCTAGCTGTTAGGGAGATATAAAAGGAAATGACAAACTAATTTTCAAATTGGAAAACTGCTATATTTCATCTGTATGAAGTATATGGAGCCCTGGCAGATAAAAGTGTGTGTGTGTGTGTGTGTGCGTGTGTGTGACTGCTCAGTTCTAAGAATTCTGCTTATGTTGCATATACTGTACTGTTCATATTTGCTCCTTAGGTGGCAATAAATTCTAACTCAAGTCTTTTATAAAACATGTTAGTAAAATGTGCCTCAAAAACACAGAGATTGAGCAATGCCCAGAATGAAGACACAAGATGTGTATTTTATTCCAAAGCTCACAGCTTTATTAATTACTCCATAGAGGATCTGAAGTGATCAATTCAAACTCAACATGATTACCTGAAGACAACTTACATCTGAGGAGATACAGGGGAAGTTCCCTTATCTCCTCAGATGAGCAATGCCACCCTGGCTGAAGTTGCCACACCTGTATCATGCCTGAGGTGGGTCTCACACTGCTATCTTGTCAAAAAGGTGAGCAGAGGGGGCTACTGTAAATCAGCTCCACCCTACTGGTCAGTGTCCAAGACCCAAGAGCACGATGTGAAGTTGGTTGCTCATGGGCACTTCACCACAAGGTGTTTCCAAGTGTTCACCAGGGCTATGATGTAATCTGCCCTGAGTTGTGACAATAAAGCAAACTGTCCAAATTAAAATCACCCATACTGAACTAACAGAAGTATCAACTAGACCAGGGGTAAAGGTAAAGGTAAAGGGACCCCTGACTGTTAGGTCCAGTTGCGGACGACTCTGGGGTTGCGGCGCTCATCTTGCTCTATAGGCCGAGGGAGCCAGCGTTTGTCCGCAGACAGCTTCCAGGTCATGTGGTCAGCATGACCAAGCCGCTTCTGGCGAACCAGAGCAGTGCATGGAAACACTGTTTACCTTCCCGCCGGAGCAGTACTTATTTATCTACTTGCACTTTGACGTGCTTTCAAACTGCTAGGAACAGTCAACCTTTTAATACCTACCGCCCACTAATGCATCTTTCTTGATGGTAAAAATTCCTTACCGCCCACCAGTGCTCAATGGAAGGAGGATTCAGCTTGTGATGTAGAACTCCCTGTCGCGCACCTAGAATCCTGAAACACCCACTAGTGGGCGGTAGGGACCACGTTGACAACCCCTGGACTAGACAAAAAAAGGATGCTCCCAAAACCAATCGTGGGACACCTATTCACCTGCCCCACCTCAAATGGGCAACCAGTTAACTCCATATTATTAAAAGGGAGAGGCCTTCCATGCTGAAATAAAGAGGCCAACTTTGGAGCATGCTGGGCCTTAAACAGGACTGTGTAGGCCCCCAACCTGATTAAATAATCCCCCACAACAATTCAAAACACAATTTAGAGAAGTGTAAAATATACAAAGCCACTTTATTTTTTGTGTGGTTAAAAAAAAAAAAAACACCTTAAAATAGCCAGTACAAAAGCAACGATCACCCAGGCATAGCCTAATGTTAGACACACTAGAAGCAGAATAAAAATAGCAGCACTATTTTCATAAGTGCTTTATGTAGTCCTACCGAATATAACTATATAAAAATGATTTGCTAAATCAATGATTTGTACATCTACCAAATACCATAAAATTATGCAGGATATAAGCAGCTGGTAAAAATGTATGGCAGGAATAGAGTGATAAGCTGGCCTAGGAGTTCATGATAAATTTGCTGCTTTATATATAGCACAGTAACCGTCCTCTTTATATCCACAGTGAACAAAAGCATATGTAAAAGTGGCTTCACTGTAGCCACAGTTTACAATTCCATCTTGCTGCTTATTAAACTTACTACCTTAGTGACTGCCTTTTAGTTGACAGTGTTTGGGAATTCATAACTCTCTGGGGTCACAGAGGGTCTCAAATGGGTTTAAATGTATAATAACTGAGAAGCAAATGTTGTGTGTTGCTAAAAGGATGATTATTCCTGGTTGGATGCAGTATAAAAAGGATGCAGTTTTGTTGGTAGGTAGATTTCCCTACCTGTCCGATGGATGTTTAGTTCTAATTTTCTTTTTACATTTTCTTTTTGTTCTGTGAACCGCCCTGAGACCTTTGGGTATAGGGCGGTATACAATTTCAATCAATCAATCAATCAATAAAATACAATAAAATAAAATAATGTCAATGCTATCTATAAGTCTCTGAATTAGATACTGGAGCCCAAGGTTCCCAATGTCTTGACCCACTGCCATGATGTGTGTTGATTGGCTCACTTACCTAAGTCACGTACATTGCTTTTACTGAGCTATTTATCAAGGCATCTTGATGCAGCATGGTGCCTGTGGTTGACACCTTTTGTCTGCCAGGGCTCCTACATGGATGCAAAACAGGCAAAGCTTCAAAGGGGTTGAGATGAAATATTAAAAAAAAAACTTCTCTTTATCTCAGAGTCATGGGTTCAAGCCCAACACGGGGCAAAAGATTTCTGCATTGCAGCGGGTTGGATTAGATGACCCACTTTTCCATCTCTACAATTCTATGATTCTATCAGTACCATTCCCAGTGCTTCAAAAATGGAACAGATTGCTTTGGAAGGTGGCAGACTTCACTTAGATTGGTGCATTAATATGAAACATAAAGATTTTTTTTTGTTTGCAATGAACTGCTGGTTTTCAATAGCTGGGAAATGGTTATAATTTGCTTCTGCCTTGCTGAAAGCTATGCTCCTTTATCACCTAATAGATTATTATATTTCTCTGGGAGATTTTCTACAAAGTTGTGAATATTAGCTTCTTCAACTTGTCCCCTCAGAACCTTCTTTGCCCCCCTTTCCTTGATCCAAATATGGGTGTGTTTTTTTCTGGTACTGCCGCTGATGACACATTGTATTAACAACCCTCAAATTGGGCTGGAAGAAAATTTCTAAGGGCAGTCAAAAACTTTACTATGTCCTCTTTCACACCATCACAGTAAGCCATATTCTAAAATAAAATATTGTTTATTGTGAATGAACAACATGCTGGAACAAGCTGCTGAATTGTGCCTGCTTTGCGCCTCCCCTTCCCAAACCAGAAAACAAACCACGGAGAGGCTGTCTTAGTGTGACATGCGAACCAGCATTTGTGGTTTGTTTTTGGAATCAGTTCATGGTTTATTTAGAAAGTAACAAACCAGAAGTGCTTTTTCACACAAGTGCTGACTAGTGTAAAGACAGCAACTCTGCGGTTTGTTTCCCATCTTATGAAGAGGGGTGCAAAGCAGAAGTGATTGACCACAGGAAAACATAGTCTTACTGTAGGGTTGCCAGATTTGAGCTTTTTTAAAGGAAACCACCAAAATTGTTGAGCTTTTCTTTAGGAAATCCCCAAAAATGTTGCACCAAAAAACCTGATGTGCCTAAGATCAGAAATTCACCCCAGACATCAATTCAACATTTTAAAGACTAGTAATATCCGGAAAAATCTGGACATATTGCAGCCCTACTTACTGTGACATGTAACATGAGTGTCTCCAACCCCATCATTTGGCCCAGACATTGAGGGCCAGTTCCTAGATCCTTCTGGCCTTCAGTTCCTTTAACCTGAGTGATCTGTTACTCTAATGCAAACTTTGTATCAGTTACTTCTCTAGCAACTGAGTAGAATCTCCACATGTGTACTGCACCCAGAAACTGGATCAAGGCAGACATTCTACTAGCTTCCACTGGGCCTGCCCAGGCACAGACTCTCCACATAGTTCCTCACTCACTTTGCAAGGCCTAGAATTATATTCATGGTTTCCAGGTTCTATCCTCCTATGAACATTAGGAATCTCATCTTTTTTTCATGAAATCCATAGCATTCATTGACAGCTGAGCAGTCAGGAAAGTGACACGTTACCAAGGTTGGGGTTTTCAAAAGGCTTCCTTTCCCTCAGCTTTCATAGTATTTTAATTTTTCATGGCTATTGAGTAGTAAGTGCTTTGTTGGTTAGGTATGTTTGCTCTCAGCTTATACAAAAGGAAAATATCAACACCAGAGTCTGTCACAATGTGTAGATTAGAACATTGTACTTTCCACCCTTCCCCAGTGGAGCTGTAAGCTCATCTGTAATTCACTATGCGGATCCTATTTAATGTCTAGCTTGTTTACTTTCCCGATATCTTCCCCCACATGAATTGCTTTGCTTTATTCTAAGCTGAATATCATTTTATTCTTGCCTTCAACAAAACTCCAGTTTGTAGCTCCCCTGTTTCTTTCCAGTGTATGCTTTCTTGATTTATTCACGTGTGAATTTGACAAATGTTATTCACATTCTGAGAATCACTGAGCTGCTGGTAAAGTCTTTGGAAAGATACAAGAGATACAAAATGGATAATGTGGCATCTTTTACTTGGATGTAAGGATACATAAGCTTGGAGGCTATTCCTTCAGGAAGAGAGGAAAAGGAAGGGGAAATTCCAGCTATATGAAACATGGGTCGAAAGGAAAAATACTAATGGAGTTTTACATTGCTGACCTAATCACCAGTGCTCTGACTCTTCAACGTAAACTAAAAATACTACAAGAATTTCCTCTGCCATCATTAGGCTTGTTACAGTAATCCTCATTCTTATTCAAGCTGTGCTCATAAAGACAGCAAGTTTTGTATCCCAATCTGTTTCCAAAAGCATGTTGTTCAATCAATGAGCCAAGCAATAATGTCTTGGTAAATACAGTACATATAACAAAATTCTAATGACTTCAGACCCTGTACACATAAATAAATACATGGCTCTAGACTTAAGTCATGATTATGTTAATGATGACTAACAAGTCTCATTCATTTCAGTGGGTGTATTCCAAGCATGACCGAGTTTGGCCCCAAACCATAGATGTTTATATCCTGTCCTACTTTGCATGTTCCAGACAGGTTATAATGCTCAATGTGTTTCAACTTTATGAATAGCAGCATGGGTAAGGCTTGCCTTTATAATCATGCTTTCCTTGCATGCACTGAAACTACACACATTTTTAACATAAGTACAGAACTAATGTAAAAAGAGAACCAGTGAATAGAAAATAAGTAAACTGTTCAGTTTTCATATTGTAACAAAATAGAACACATCTATACAGACATGAAGGAATAACCCACTTCCCTCCACTCATGAAAATAAGATTCAAAGGGTAAGTAAATATACCCCACAGCAGTTGGTCATGTGATGCTGGAGGATGCATAGAGAATCATTTTCAGATACAAGGGTTATAAAGCATACCACATTTCCATGGAGTCATTTTCCCTTTGCATTTTCCCTTTCCATTTAGTGCTTTGAGTTGTTTGGTTAGCTTTTCCATAACAGCCCTTCTCCAAACCTTCTGTTTCCAAACAGTCAACTGTAAATTATCCAAACCTTTCAAGTTTTGAGCAATCAATTGTCGAGCTGGGATATGATCAATTCTTTGTGGGAAAGGTTCCTGTGTGCATCCTTCAAGATCATTAATGAAGCCAGTGTGGAATACATTTACAGTCTGTTTTGTGATCAGACATATTTCCTGAAATACTGCTGCCTACATCTGTTTTCACATTTTCAAATGAACACACTGCAATGCAGAATCAATCCAGAATGAGCTTTTATTTTCAGGATGAAACTAAAAACTCAAGAAGTGCATTTCAGAAGCAAAAAAATTGTAATAGATCTAGATTGTGTGTGGACTAAGTAGAAAAAGCAAGTACTCAGTCACCACTGATTTTAAAATATAATGTGTGCATGTAGCTTTTACCTCAGATAATCATGACACATTAGGAAAAACTTTCTCATACTAAAAGCTGTTTGACCGTGCAACAGACTACCTTAGAAGGTGGTGGAATCTCCTTCACTGGAGATTTTAAAGCAGAGGTTGGGTGACCATCTGTTAGGAATTGTTTAGTTGTGATTTCTGCATTGCAGGGGGATGGGCTAGATTACCCTTTGGCAAAGGCAGATTTAGGAGAGTGCAATTGGTTCGCCTACACTTAGAAAGGAAGGAGAGTGGCAGGGTGCACCAAATGTTGGTGTTGCACAGGGCACCACTGAAATTTGAAAGTCCGCAGAACTAAGCAGAAGATTGGCTTTAGCAGGTTTATGTTAGAGAAAACTGTTTAGAAGAAATTTTTTGTGTGTGAATGATTTAATTGTTAAAAAGTATTTTAAGATTTTGTGTTTAAGCTATGATTTATATTTGATTAAGTAAAGTTAAGTGCATCAAGAAATATGGTAAATGTTAATGGAATAAGATATAAAGCTACCTATAACATATATACGATTTTGAAGACAGTGGAGGGAACAGGGGAAGTCCCCTGAATAGAGAAGATAGTAACAAGGAAATTACAAAGATAAGTGTTGTTTAAGGTTTGTATATGTTTTTCTTTATGTTTGTTTATATTGCTATTGTTTTTATTGTGTTTATGTATTGTGTTTTTATGTTTATGTTTATGCTGTGTTTTTCTTTGCTTTAATGGACAATAATAAAATCTTTATAACAAAACAAAAAAGAAATTTGAAAGTCCGAAATCTGCCACTGTCTTAGGGTCCCTTCCAGCTCTACAATTCTATGATTATTCAAAGCGTACCAGATGCCTAATACCTAACATAGTTTCAGGGTTTTTTCTTCCTCTGTTCTTTTTTCCCACCTGCTCTTACAAATATCTATCATCTATCTGTCTGTCTATCTATCTATCTATCTATCTATCTATCTATCTATCATCTATCTATCTATGTATGTATGTATCTATCTATCATCTATCTATCTATCTATCTATCTATCTATTTCCTACACATTAGTCATTTTTATGCCACTTTCTTGGCAGGACTTATTGATGCAATGTGAAACATGAGTTAAATTACACAGTGCTTGGTCTCATGTCTTGAGGAGCACACGCCCCATGTTTGGATGTTGTAAGATGCACTGGGTATGACTCCCATTGGTTCAGGAATGTAGAGAGGGGTACATGTCCTGTCCTGTCCTGTTTGCTGTCAGGGTCTGACTCTGAATCTGTGAGAGTCAGCGGAAGGGGCTGTGAGTTTTAGACAGCAGTGTTAGCTGGCATGGTGATAGTGTCAGTGGATCTGTACCTATGTATATTTGCTTCAGGGACCAGAAGACCTGTATATAGGCTTGTAATGGCATAGGGCAGGATCAGTATAGTAAATGTGGGGGGCATAAGGGGCCTGGGGAAAGGATTAGCTATGGCATGTCCTAAACTCAGGTTGGGGCCTCTGCCTGGCTGGTGTCTCTCACCCTGGTCACACTGGCCTGCATCACAACAGGGATCAGTGCTGAGCAGCTCCCAAGTAGGGGGCTGTGGTGTTTCCCAACACAGCAAGGAGCCATTCCACCAGCAAGAGCTGAGTGGAATGAGAAACTGATCTTTTTCCTACTGCCGTGCCAACCCCACCTGCCTCTAAGATTTGGCCTGGTTTCCATCCAACACCTGATGTTCTGTGTCAGTTATTCCACCACTCACAGGCCACAGAATGCCCCTGCCTGGGCAAAGAGATTCCATGACTAGCTCCTATTTTTATATTTGGGAAGCTCCTAAAAGTCTACCTCCAAAGTTGACATTTTCTTCCATTTGGATTCTAAGCAAAGAGGGATTTTCTGGGAAGTTTCAATGAGATTCCTGTTGCCATTTAAACATTTCTCCAGTATGACATAAATAAATTTCTTCGGCATTTGAGAAAGAAGTGTCATGGTTGCATTTTTCATCTGGATAGCTATTGAGAAAACCTTGAGGCGCTGATATCTCAAATGTAGCATGGAAACAATTCAGAGGAAGCAGATGCTGACTGCCTACAACTGAATATTGACATGCCTGATTTGTGTGCTCATCGGAAGGAAGATCAAGCTCTAAATGTATATTGGTTATATACCAGTTTAACTGCCATGGCTTCCCAAAAAGGATCCTGCTAATTGTAATTTGAGAGAGAGGCTGAGACCTTTTTGTTGGTGATCCAACTTTGCTTGGGGACGAAGTATGATTTTTAAGCCACTTGGTCTGCATTACTCAACAGGACACATACAGGAATGTGTACTGCCACAGTGCAATGCAATCCAGAAATAAGCTTCATTTAGTTCAAAGAGATTTATTCCCAAGTAAGTATACTGTATATGGGACTTGTAGCCATATATAGTGCCATAGTTGCATTGCTGCTGAAATCTTCCTCCTGCTTGTCATCAAATGTAAGGTTCTTGTATCCTAATAATATGGCACTGGTGTTCTGCCAACCTCTTTACATAATTGGAAAGAGGAAAGTGTTATTATATTGGGACATGAGTTTTGTTGTTGTTGTTCAGTCGTTCAGTCGTGTCCAACTCTTCATGACCCCATGGACCAGAGCACACCAGGCACACCTATCCTTCACTGCCTCTCGCAGTTTGGCCAAACTCATGTTAGTAGCTTCAAGAACACTGTCCAGCCATCTCATCCTCTGCCGTCCCCTTCTCCTTGTGCCCTCCATCTTTCCCAACACCAGGGTCTTTTCTAGGGAGTCTTCTCTTCTCATGAGGTGGCCAAAGTACTGGAGCCTCAACTTCAGGATCTGTCCTTCTAGTGAGCACTCAGGGCTGATTTCTTTAAGAATGGATAGGTTTGATCTTCTTGCAGTCCATGGGACTCTCAAGAGTCTCCTCCAGCACCATAATTCAAAAGCATCAATTCTTCGGTGATCAGCCTTCTTTATGGTCCAGCTCTCACTTCCGTACATTACTACTGGGAAAACCATAGCTTTAACTATACGGACCTTTGTCGGCAAGGTGATATCTTTGCTTTTTAAGATGCTGTCTAGGTTTGTCATTGCTTTTCTCCCAAGAAGCAGATGTCTTCTAATTTCATGACTGCTGTCACCATCTGCAGTGATCATGGAACCCAAGAAAGTGAAATCTCTTACTGCCTCCATTTCTTCCCCTTCTATTTGCCAGGAGGTGATGGGACCAGTGGCCATGAGTTTACCTTCCCTAATATTAGTATCTCAACTATAGACCCATGTTCCTTGTAACACTTTCCTTTGCTTTAAAGTTGAATCCTGGGATAACTGGTTGCACTCCCTTTGTTTTAAAAATTACCTTTCAGTCTGGCAAACAAAGGAATACTGCCTAAAATGGGATCAAGTGCCAGGTCAAATTTTCAACTCCCCAAGCTTGCAGCCATGTAAAATAATGGTGAGAATGCCCTCTCTGGCATGCAATTTTGGACTGATGTTTTTCAGAGAAATGTCAAACAAATTTAAACAGCCCATTCAAACTTCCCCACGGCTTGACCTTTTGAACTTATGGGGTGCTCAGACAGCAATTTTCCTATCAAAGTAACTTCTGATGTGGATGCTGAATGCAGTGAGAGATTCTTTGACCCAGAAATAGAAGACACTGCAGGATTTAAACCTATCATATCTGGACTCTGGCTACTGCAGAGAAAACAACTTATAAATTATGTGTTTCTAAGAGTAAAAAAGATCCAGAACATTTCTGTGCTATTTGGTGGGATTTCAGTTCTTACAAAATTCTTTTCCCGTCATAAATTGTGAAATTTGGCTTCCTGAAGTCTTTTGCTACTTTTATTTTCCTACGTTATCTGCTGTCTCTTCATTTTGAAAAAAATATATAACCTTTATACTGGTCCTGTGTTTTATAACTTTGATTATGTTTTCTTATTTTTCTTGCCTGTAAGGGACGTGGGTGGCGCTGTGGGTTAAACCACAGAGCCTAGGGCTTGCTGATCAGAAGGTCGGCGGTTCGAATCCCTGCGACGGGGTGAGCTCCCGTTGCTCGGTCCCAGCTCCTGCCCACCTAGCAGTTCGAAAGCACGTCAAAGTGCAAGTAGATAAATAGGTACTGCTTCAGTGGGAAGGTAAACGGCATTTCCATGCACTGCTCTGGTTCGCCAGAAGCGGCTTTGTCATGCTGGCCACATGGCCCGGAAGCTGTACGCCGGCTCCCTCGGCCAGTAACACGAGATGAGCGCCACAACCTGACTGGACCTAATGGTCAGGGGTCCCTTTACCTTTTTTATTTATGATTTATATTAATACAAAATGCAATTAGAAAAGCAATAAATAAATAAATAATACTGCAATAATGGAATATGGCTTTTTCACTTGTAAGCCTGTCAAAATCCCAGAAGGATAAATAAAAGACGATCCTGCTGTTCCATTTGCTAAAAGAACATACTGTCACTTTTATCTCATGTATTTCTTCTGTTCTTGCTGCATCGTTTGAGTTTATTAAATATCCTAGGGATAATACTCTTAGTACAGCTGTTACCGAGAACTAAAGAGAGATTTAACCAAAACAAAAACTAAGGAGAGAGATTATTATATTTTTAAAAAACTGCTAGGCTTGTAACTTAGGAGACAATAGATGAGGCTACAGTTTCCTCTATAAAAATAGCAGGGCTGCATAGCTTGAACATAACTGGTCTGAAGCATGGCCAAAAATGTGCCCCATTTCCCTCAGTATGTTCTATGCATATAATGAGGCCATTTTCCAACACTAGGAAAGTATGGAACAGCCTGTGGTTTTGTGAATCTCTCATTTCATCTTTGCCTGTTCACTGCCCTGCAGAACTATTTCTGGTGACTGGGAGCGGCCGCCAAGACCACATAACACCGGTCTTGAAAGACCCACATTGGCTCTCAGTATTTTTCCGAGCACAATTCAAAGTGTTGGTGCTGATCTTTAAAGCCCTAAAGGCCTCGGTCCTGTATACCTGAAGGAGCTTCTCCGCCCCCATCATTCTGCCCGGACACTGAGGTCCAGCGCTGAGGGCCTTCTGGCAGTTTCCTCACTGCGAGAAGTGAAGTTGCAGGGAAACAGGCAGAGGGCCTTCTCGGGAGTGGCGCCTGCCCTGTGGAAGGGGCTTCCCATCAGATGTCAAAGGAGTAAATAACTATCTGACATTTAGAAGACATCTGAAGGGAAGTTTTTAATGATTGTTCTTTAAATGTATTTTTAATCTCTTGTTGGAAGCCGCCCAGAGTGGCTGAGGAAACCTAGCCAGATGGGCGGGGTATAAGTAATTTTTTATTATTATTATTATTATTATTATTATTATTATTATTATTATTATTATTTCCACCAGACTTGGTGAGGTGGGGCACTAAATGACTCCAGCTACGAAAGCTTAGGCTGCTGAAGAGGCAAGAAATTATCTTGGCTGTTTCTTAGTGCAGACCCAGGTCATCAAGCCTGAGTATCTCCAGCCACCACCCGCCATGAACCACCATTGGCAGGATTGGCAGCAATAGTAGCAGATAAACTCTACACTTTTACATGTGCTTTTTAAATTTAACTTCCTTTAGTAATATTTTCTTTTGAAATGTCTAAGAAAAAAAGTATTTTGTTAACTTTGTTTGTGACAAGTAATCATAAACATGAAATACAACATTAAAAATACACAACCAATTTTCACATAAATCTCAACAAGATCAGGGGTTGGACTAGATGACCCTCGTGGTCCCTTCCAACTCTACAATTCTATGGTTGTATGATAATAGAGATGCAAAAAACCAAACAACCACAAAACAACCCAAACAACACCTCAACACAATATTGTTGGTTCAGTGCTATTCTGTATTGTTTCCACATTGTTTTACATCTGATAGATTGTGTATACGGCTTGTACATCCTTTATATGCATAATAATAAATGCAAGATGATCAGTACTTTTTTGGTCTTACTCAAACAATACACAGGATTTTTAAATGATGCTTTAAAAAGGTGCTCATATGTCTCTTCCATTCTTCTTTTGGCTGAGTCACGTTTGTTTGTTTGTTTGTTTGTTCAGTTCTCTTAGATCTTTCTCATTATTAAGATCAAAGCAATTTTATTGAAAGCAAATTTTGAAGAATCAGAGAAATAAATAGAATCATAGACTCACATAAGCGTAGAATTGGAAAGTGTTGATTTTTGGCATTTTGATTTATTCGGTGTTGACAAAAGAAAGCTTTATTTTGTTATTTTGTTATTAATTGTTGTCATTTTTATTTTTGTTTTGTGTATTGTAAATATCATATGATGTTAGGTAATAATTTTAAACTACCTGGAGAATTTTATTAATGAACAGAAATATAAATTATTATTATTATTATTATTATTATTATTATTATTATTATTATGTTTTCACATAATATCATTGCTCTGTAATATAGATGCCTTTGGCTCTTTATTTAACTTGATCTTATAGTACTGCTCTAAACCTCTAGTCAAACAGAGTCCATGATAGGAAAATGGGGAGATGACCCTTAAATTGTTCCCATATGTAATGCAGAAGGATAAAGAAGGTGTAGGCATATTGTTCCATTGAATCATAGCTAATTTATTACTGAAATAGAAGAGAATGCATTGATATCATATATTTTACCTAGCATATTTACTGGGAAAGAGGCCACAGCCAAACAGAA
Source organism: Lacerta agilis (assembly GCF_009819535.1). Lineage (NCBI taxonomy): Eukaryota > Metazoa > Chordata > Lepidosauria > Squamata > Lacertidae > Lacerta > Lacerta agilis. The sequence continues at coordinate 60,614,659 of NC_046315.1, forward strand.
ATATTTATTTCCTCTTTAAGAGAAATTGAGCTATTGTTTTTCTGAACCAGTTTCTATGATATTGAACCAAAGAAACAAGATACAGTAATAATATGTTGACTTAAAAACACACACTTCTTATCCACCAAAAGTAGGGGAAATGCAAGAGGAAGATTGCTCCTGCTTCGTAGCAATTCACTCTTCTTCTCTTCCTTCCTTGCTGCCATGATGCCTCCAGCCCACCTCCTCCACTCCTCCCAGCCAACAGGTATAGAAGCATTACATAGTTAAGTTCTCACCCTCTGTTTTCACACAAAATCCACTTACATCTGAATACATAGGACTCTGTGATCATCAGAAGCTCTTCTTTGTGTTCCTCCACAAAAGGTCCGGACGATGGCAACACGAGAATGGGCCTTTTCTGCACTGTCCCCCCATTTGTAGAATGCTCTCCCCAGGGAGGCTTGTCTGGCACCTTTATTATACATCTTTAGGCACCAGGCAAACATGTTCCTCCTCAACCAGGCCTTGGGCTGATTAATATTCTATGGCCTTTTAAGTATATGTGTTGTTTTTTTTAGGGGGGGGGTGTCTTATTTTGTTTGGTTTTCTAACTATTTATTTGTGCTTTTATCCAGTATTTTTATCTAGTGAACCACCTTGAGATCTTGAAGGCAGCATATAAATTTAATAATAAACAAACAAACAACATTCCAGTTGCAGCCTTTCCTCTTTGGAACAGTTGGCTTGTGGTGAGAAAGTCTGAAGAACAGGACTTCTGGAGAAGTTTCTTATGGAGAAAATCTTGACTGTACACATCTTTGAAGTGAACCAATTGGTCTTTGACTGACTGTAATATGCCTTTTATCACTAGAAGCCTGGCAGTCTCGTTGGCAGTGATTCACTTTATTGTTAATCCCAAGGGTTCCTCCAGTAAGTGAACACCTTGGATTTGACCTTTTGTTTCTTGCACTGTACTTATTGCAGCTAAGCTCTAATTACAGCACTTTTCCCTTTTAGAATGTAATCTCGGGTAATAGCATCTCTTGAAGTTCTTGGCTCTTGGCTCTGAGTCAAGATATTTGACAGCTAAGCTCCCAGTAAATTTCAGCCAGAAATAAGAAAAGTATCCATTTTTGACAATAGCACTATTCAGTCACAGGCACAACTGACAAATTTGGTGCTAACAAGTTTGTTTTGAAGCATCTACAGATATCATTGTCTCTTGGAGCTATTGAATGTTGTGTGTATGTTTGGGGAAATACTCCAGAAGAAAAAACTAAGAAATTTATACCATGTTTCACTAGATCTATTATATTTATTCCTTATACAGTATCGCACTCTTGCCAAACTCAATAATAGTGATATGGGGCTAAATTAGCATTTCAGTACAAGGGTGAATCGCTTTCCCTTCTCTTCTGGAAGCACCTGTGCAGTTCCCTGCTGGTTTGCTTAGGTCCCTCAATCATGAGTTCCCTGCGAAGAGGATTGGTTATAAACCACTCTGCGAACTGTTGCTCTATGAGGGTGTTGCAACAACTCTCAGCACCCCTAAGAAATGAAAGTTCCCAGGATTCTTTGGGAGAAGCAATGACTGTTGCTGTAATAGTGCTTTAAATGTATAGTGTGGATGTGGCTAAAGTTTATTGCACATTTGTGCCAACTTGCAAAGAGGCCTTCGTAACAGGCTTCCATGCAGCATGATTTACAATATCTGGGGTCAAATGCCCCAATCTCATGCAATAAGTGAACTGGGAATATTACTCCAATCTTCTGGTTATTTGTCTTTTAATGAGCAATCACCTTAGCTTAATTGACTCACTTAAAAATCCAGGTGGAAAATAATGCACACACTGATCAAAAAATATATATCCCTGCCATTTACAGTAATCAGGTTCTTCCTTTCCAGTTCCTTTCCTTTCCTTTCCTTTCCTTTCCTTTCTGGTGCTGTTTCTCCATTCTAAAGGAGCACACTTTTAGCATCCCATTCATCCTATTCAGCCTAGCTAATAGACTTCATCTGTTGGGACTAATTAACACATAGAATGACATTAAAATACAATAAAGCTCAGTGACAATGTTACACAATAAAACACCATAACAATGGCAATACTGCAGCATAGACAAACAGTAAACCTTGCATTCACACTGCATTTTCACAGTAAGCACAGTTTCAGTATCCCTACAGGATCCATGTGGTAGAGCTCTAGAGAAGAAACTGCAAACTGTGGTGAAACTAGAGCCACCATTAAATCTCTCAATGCTCTCTAGAATGTTATATTTTAGGGCATATTTGTAGGTTCCTGCTTGGGCAAAATATCTGAGAAATTCAAAGGAAGACCAGGGACTTTCAATAAGGCTGACAAAAGTATTCAGAGTGGTTTTGCTGGAGAAAAACAGTCATGTTTTGCATCGATAGCAGTGACCAGAGGAGAGTAGAAAGAAGAAACGCTATGGTGCATCTGCAGCAGCACAACTTTACACCTTCAGCTGCCCCAGTTGCAACAAAGCATGTTCCTTCATTGTCTCCCAAGACAGACAGATGCCGATGCCAACAACAACAACAACAACAACAACAACAACAACAACAACAACAACAACAACAACAACAACAACAACAACAGGTTTTGCATAGCTGGAGTTTGCCACTGGATTTTACCTGAGGCAAATTTGCATTAGAATGGCAATAAACACTAAATTTGTCTCAACAGAGTTACAGCTTTTGTTGTTTGGTCTGCACACACTCTTGTGTTAAAATCTATTCTTACTCCTTTGCTTTTTTTATTCACCCAGGCCTTTAATGAAAGCGGTCATATAAAGGGTGATACCCAACAAAAGATATGCACATGTTACTGCTTAGTCTGCATCCAGTGTGCTCCCACTGCTAGTTGGCATTTACATGTTAGCCACAACCCATATTGATCCTGTAGTTTCAGTATAAATACTGCTGTTTTTCCTCAAACTAGTTTCAACCTAACCACAAAACTTAGGCTACATGCACTTTGTACTTATGAATGGTCTGTACAGTTGAGACAGCCATTGCACATCCACAGATGAGCAGACATGCAAATATGACAGCTTTGTGAACAGGATTTGGGGGGGGTGGAGCAGAAAAAGGGAAACTGAAAGGGTTGTGCTTGTCAGGTGAGGGAACCCATGCCCCTTCTTTAATGTGTACAGCACTATGAAAATGTAGTTTGAAGCACAGCAGAAGGAATGACCTCACTGAGTTTCAAGACACTAATGTGAACATATCCTAAGTTATATACAGAGTAGACCCAGTGAAGTTAATGTACTTCAGAGGATGGGAAAGTAATTGTTGTTGCTAACTTGTGCCTGATTTGAAGAGGAAGGCTTCAGGTATATGCTCTGTGGAAAGTATTTAGATTAATCATGGTATACTTTCATTATTGTTATGACTCACCCCAGCCTGGCATCACCAGCTTCAGAATATTTGGGGTCAACAAAAAAGGGAGAGGCAGATTAACGTCCACCTTGGCATGTAGCAGACTGGAGAGTGAGGGCATGCTTGTTTATATTTGTCAATATTTGTGACATTAAGTAGATTTAGAACACCAGTTTATACCATTTCATCTGGTGTCATTTGGATATCCAGATCCCTGTTCATTTGCATTCATCTCCCATAAAATATCCCCACTCTTGGCTAAAGGCTAAATGGAAAAATTAACTTAAAAAACCTATTTGAGGGCAGAAAATGAAAAGGCCTTACAGCTGTGATAGGAAATTGAGTTCCAAGAGTAAGGCTGAGGCTACAATCCAAAGCATGGTTACCAGAGAGTAAACCACACTGAACACAACCAGAATTCCTTCTGAATAAACATGTGCTTAGGAATTCAGCGCAGTGGATCAGAAATATGGCCAGGAATTAAGGATTTGACCCTGTGTTGTTCCCTTTCACTTATATGAATGCAGTTGTTTCAGGAGGTTCTACGAACCTTTTCATTTTTAAGAGTAACAAGGTATCTGTGTAGTAAAAGGTAAGAAAACCAAGACAGGTTATCTGAAATGTCCTATTCTGCATAATTACTGTGCAAGTAGCAGGCAAAATTGAAGAAGGAATAAAATTATGTTCCACTCAACCATGTTCTTCAGTATGAGAGACATTATATCGTGTACTTAAATCCAATAGCTTAATCCAATTAAGACAACTGTATAATTTGAATTTAATTATTAGACAAGTTAGATGATGGAAATCATGTATGCATATCAAACATGAAGCTATGCACATTTTACTGTTCTACCTGATGTCATTATGTATGTCACTAATTAATGTGTATTCATATATGAGTTTTGTCTAAAGGTCACTTAAATTGTAGACTGATTACTTTGGCTTTTCCTCAACACACTTTGAATATTATTTAGCTCCAGTAGTGAAAATACACAGTATTTCGACTGAGTAAGGTTAACCAGCAAGCCTGGATATGAAGCACAATAAGGATTATACACAAACACAACACTTGGCAACACACAACTGTGTTGTGTGACAATGCCCAAAGTGGGTTACAATGACTGTTTCAATGAAACCTTCTTTTGAAAAGGGCAAGGAAGAAGGAAGAGGTATAACATGACTCAAGAGGAAAAGAAAGAAAGAGTAAGGAGTGTGAACAAGTTATACATTAAAATTATAACAGTCCTGTATTTCAGATTGGGTTAAAAGTGGTTTCTGAGTCTCATAAGATTGAATGCACCAATCCATTGATTTATCTGCCTGCTTGCCTGCCTGTTTGTTTGTTGCATTTCTATATGAAGAGCATAGTCAAAGTATGGAAATTGCTCCCCCAGGAGGCAGTGATGGCCACCAACTTGGATGGCTTTAAAAAAGGATTAGACAAATTTATGGAGGAGAGGGGTGTCAATGGCTACTAACCAAGATTGCTGTACTCTACCTTCTGTGGAGGCGACATTAGAATTGTAGCCTAGAGATGACAAGCTGGGAGGAAGGAGTATGAAGTACTCAAACCATAAGTTTCCAACCTTTGTAACTTATCCCAACAATATCAAAATAAGCTCCAGAGGGTAAGACTTGAGAGCAACAGAAGAGGACCTCAAAACACTCCAAGCAGCCTTTGGAAGGCACAGCCCATAGAATGATTCCTGCTACTCCTCAGAGGAGGAGGAGATGAGTGCTGGTGATAGGTGACTCCATGACCTTACTGTGGGTTCTGCTATAGACCGCCAAGCCAGACTGAAGTCTTGGATGATGCCTTACTAGAGCAGATTACCAAACATTCAAAAAGGAAAGAAATAGTAATCATGGGGGGCTTCAATTTCCCCAATATCTGTTGGAACTCAGATTCTGCCAAGAGTGTAAGCTCTGCCAAATTTCTCCATTGCCTCGCTGACAATTTCATTTTCCAGAAGGTGGAAGAACCAACAAGGGGATCATCTATATGGGACCTGGTCATCAGCAATAGGGAGCAACTGATTAATGAAGTGAAAGTGCCCGGAAACTTGGGAGGAAGTGATAATGTTCTCCTGGGTTTCAAGATACAGAAACCCTCGGAGGTTTTTAAACAGAGGTTAGATGGCCATCTGTCATGGATGCTTTATGTGAGATTCCTGAATTGCAGGGGGTTGGAGTAGATGACCCTTGGGGTCCCTTCCAACTCTAAGATTCTATGATTATGAGGAGACCCTAGGAAAGAGGAAGAGATGAAATTACCATTCTCTTCCCTTTTGCTAAAGTTAAAGCTGAGAAAAATAAAAGCAACTCAGTTATGACATTAAGCATTCTAAATATCTTAATTTCATGTGAGAATGATAGAATATGAACTTTATATGGATGGTTTCCCACTCAATAGTCCTCAATTAAAAAGTTAAATGACTGCTGAAAACTGCTGTTCATTTCCTTCAGAAAAATAATCAAGGCTGTTCAATCAAAATAAAATCTTATGCATCCTAAACCTGGGAGCGTGATATTGGCATGGCTTTGATTAAGCCTCATAACAAAAAGAGGGGTGTCAATAACAATGATGATAATGATGAGGAAGCCAAGTAAATAAGACAGGGAGCTACTTTTGTGAAAGGCACCGGCATAACTCCAAGTGTCAAAACAAAACATATACCTGTATGGGAATTAAGAATAGGATATTCATGGAATAATCACCATTAACTGCCCCATTAGCTCATAACCAAAAGGTAGGTTCTTCAGAAGTAGTTGGTTCTTCAAAAGTAGTTGGCTTTCTCTTGAAGCATTTTGCCATTCTCTAACTCCTCTTGATTCTGGATTTAGAAATTCATTATAGAATGGGACAGTTAATGGTGATTATCCCTTTTAGCTCCGAGTATGAGTCCCTTATGAGTCCCATAAAGGCCAATGTTTAACTCTGAGTTGGTGTTGTTGTTTTTTTGTTTGTTTTGTTTTAGGCAGTAATGTCCAGAATACCAGTTGCTGGAAACTGCAAGAGGGGAGAGTGTTCTTCTTCTTCTTCTTGGGTCCTTCTTGTGGGTTTTCCACAGGCAATGGTTGGCCACCGTGAGAACAGAAAGTCAGACTAGATAGGCCGTTGGCCTGATCCATTAGGCTCTTATGTTCTTACTTCTCTCTCCAGAGGGTGAAAGTTATTTCAAACACTTCCTTTGGATGGAACTTTTTTCTCTGTTATGAAAAGTGATTGCTAATTGTTTGCTAAAGAAAATAATTGGGAAACAAAATTAGAAGCACTTTCCCCAACACTACCCTTTATGAATACTTGGTATGGAATTAAGTGTAGGATAATCATGGGATAATTACCATTAACTGTCCCATTCTCAAATGAATTTCTAAATTCAGAATCAAGAGTAGTTTGAGACTTTAAAGAATGGCAAAATGCCAGTTTAGAAACTATAAAAATATTATAATGGGGCCAGGGAGTTTTGACATTTGAGGAGGTTACAAGATCTATGGCAGGAAGGAGACAATGCTGTTTCAATATTTTCAAATTAGAGGTGCAATCACTTCCTTAATACAGGAATATGGGGCTGTTAGGAAATAAAACAAGTGGAAAACTTTATTTCCCATTTGGACAAAAGCATAATTGCAATTTTTATGACCTCTGGCTACATTTAGATCAGAATGAGTATACAAAAAAATTGCAGAGAGATTTGGGTCAAAGAATAATGAGGAATCAATTGAAACCGATTTGGGATAATGTCGTTCTAAAATAATATCAGGAAATTTATAGTAGAATTGCTTTAAGATTCTGTACCAATGGTACATAATGCCCCATAATTAAACTGAGATCTGGAAAATGCTGGAGATGTGGATCATGTAAAGCAGACTAGATACATGATTTTTGGAATTGTCCTCAAACACAGACACTTTGGAAATCTGTACAGAAGACAGAAATCAACTCAACATGGTCAAAGGGAAATGGGTATTTTTGGAAGAAACTGATTTCCCTCTGAATTATGGTGTTTTCTACTATCTATCCCTCATACCAAGGCCTCTAACATGTTGGTTGGTTTGTTTTTTAAAAACTAGTTTACATTTATTTAGGACCACCATGAGGAATACATTAAATAGACAGATATTTTCAGAAGAAACAATATCTAATTGTTTCCCATGGAAAAATCAATTGATCTTGGGTTCCAAGAAAGAAAAATAGAAATAAGCCAACTGTCAAAACGAGAACTGATAAATACCCTCTGGCTTTTCAAAATTCAGTGCATTAAAAAAAAATAAAAAAATCTGCTTGGTGGGAATCAAACAATTATTCACCATGAGAGGATCACTGCTGGTGAGAAAGAGACCAAGTAGCATAGGGAATAAATTAGTTCCTGATTTTGAAAGCTTTCCTGAACTTCTGTGTGTCACAACTCTGTGCTTTGACTGACACTCACACCATGAGTCCCCAGAGAAGTATTCAGCCTGGAGGCTGGACCACCAAACACATTTTTTATAATGAGGCATACTAGAAACCTGGGACACACACATGGCTCATTAGTTTCCTGCTACTCCAGAGTGTATTGTGTTTCACTGAGACACATAGTTTTGTTTATTTAGCTTACAAGCAGACACTCTGTTGCAAGCAGGAGTGCAGTTCACCCCAGTTGTGAATTATAAGAGAGTAATTAAGGAATGTTGGAAAAATCAGTGAAACATTTGAGAAAGCAGAGTCTGGATCAAACAGATCTCAGCTACCCAATATAGGTACCAGTATTTCAGGCCATTTATTTGCAAGCTGCTTGCAAATCCTACTGCCAATTGAGCTCCATCAGTTCTGTCCCATTTCATAGAATTATAGAGTGGGAAGAGACTACAAGGGCCATCCAGTCCAACCCCCTGCCAAGCAGGAAACACCATTTCAAATAGAAGAAGAGAGTATTTTCTTTCTGAGATTTGGCTAATAAATTTATTTATTGCCATATTTCTGTCCTGCACTCCAAGGTACCAATAACTGAACCTTCAATGCTGACCAAAAAGGTGTAATGAAAGCAAAGCATAATAAGAAAGTACAATGGTAGCACACCCACACAACTAAAATACCTATTGGCAAGAATGGGAGCCAATTCAAGTATAGATAAAAATGCACATACAGTACAATTCAGGAACTAGCCACAGAACTTGGACCATCCAAATGCCTATTGCAAAAGAGAAGTTTTGCTACAACCTCTCTGAAAATTCAGGATGTAACCATTTTTGCATGTCCTCAGGCAGGATGTTCCAAAACTTAGAAAATACCACACACACATCACTACTTGAGCATTTCTCTACATGTGCACCAGAAAAACCTTGCATGTGCAATTATATGTTTAACAAGGAGGACCTAGAAAAATGAAAACTTAAAGACTTTAGGATAGGAGATGCAGCCATAAATTGACTCTTAGCATGAGCACATATTCACAGAACCCCCCCCCCCAAAAAAACCAGCTGTACATGGCAATATTGTAATCTTAATTTTAATGCAGCTTGGTTCAAGGCTGTTGTAAATTTATTTGTAGGGTGCCTTTGCACTCGGTTGCAGTCTCTGATCTAAAGGAAACTGCATACTGTTCATTGCAAAATTTATCATAGCACCAACAGCAGCAATTTCAGATCTTGTGAATGAAAATTTAACAGTAAATGAAGAGTGATTCTCAGCGATGACATACATTTCAAATTACTGGTGTAGCTACAGCCAGGACCAGTGCTAGGGCTTCTTGCGCCCTAGGCGAACCACCTTCTGGCTGCTGCTCACTCATCCCGCCGCCCGCTCCCCGCCAAAGCCTGCTTTAGCAGGAGGTGGGGGGTGGTGGAGAGGCAAGCAGCAGTTTCTCCGCTGTAGCGGAGAAGCTGCTGCTCGCCCGCCCCGCCCCCCACCAAAGCCTGCTTTAGCGAGATCCGGGGCGGTGGTGTAGGGGGCAAGCAGCACCTCTCCGCTACAGCGGAGAAGCTGCTGCTAGCCCGTCGTGCCCAAGCCTGGCCAGCGCCCCCTCCATTTTGGCGCCCTAGGCAATTGCCTAGTTCACCTAAATGGACGCGCCAGCCCTGGCTACAGCGTCACAGTGTTGCAAACTAGCAGTTGGACCCAAAAGACACTGTTTTCAAATAAAGACTCCTGCATAATACAGGAGGAGGAGGAGCTTGGATTTGATATCCCACTTTATCACTTCCCTGAGGAGTCTCAAAGCGGCTAACAATCTCCTTTTCCCTTCCTCCCCCACAACAAATACTGTGGGAGATGAATGAGGCTGAGAGACTTCAAAGAAGCATGACTAGCCCAAGGTCACCCAGTAGCTGCATGTGGAGGAGCAGGGAATCGAACCTGGTTCACCAGATTACGAGTTCACTGCTCTTGACCACTACACCACACTGGCTTTCCACACACACCCACACACCCCAACTCTCATGCTGTACCAGGCTTTGGGGAGGTGTCATGGCTCTGGTAGGGTCCTAGAGCCCTCCCACCTACTTCCCAAAGCTAGGCAAGTGCTAACTAGGCTTTAGGAAGGAGGGAGGAGGACTCTTAAGACCCTGCCAGGGCCCTTGCACTTCCTTCCCATAGCAGGGTGAGTGCTTACCAGGCAGTCTCTCTGCTCGACATCCAGTCCAGGGGAACATGTCACGTTGTCTTAAAATGGCCTCTGAACCCAGCCTTGTGGGTGAAATGGGGAGGCCTGACTGAGCAAAATTGGCCCACATATGGAAGTTCTCCACTCCTGCTGTAGACCATAATATTTTTATTCAGGGCCACCTGGTGAAGATGGGCTTGGGAGATATCATCATACCATGGCTCCAGTCCATCCTTGAGAGTCAGTTTTGAAGAGACAATTCTACATATTGGACGGAGGTTGATTTCATCATCTATGTTGTTTAATATCTGCATGGAACTGTGAGGGAGATTGTCTGGAGGGTGCTAACATCACTATTCTGATGACGCATAGCTCTATTTCTGCATTTCATCTAATGCTAGAGAAAGGGTTGGGTTTCTGAACTGCACCTAGAGGTGGTAATGAGATGGATGAGGTTAAACAAATTGAAGTGTTGTCCAGACAAGATAGATGTGTTTCTAGTCAGGAAAGAAAAGAGTATCTAGAATAGTGAATTGTTTTGGATGGGATAGTATTCCTCTTGAAGAAGCTGTAGTGTTCACATATTCAACCTTGTATTTGGATGATCAGGTAGTGGTGGCAGCTGGTGTACCTTTTTCTAGATTTGGTTTGTGTGCCAGCTTTGCTCATTATTGTGGAAGCCAGGCTTAGCTTTGATAACATACATCATAGCTACACCAATACTGTACTTATTGCCATACACTCTGCAAAGGGCTACCTTTCAAGAATGTGGCTGGCAGAACTTTAGTGGGTGGGTGGGTGCATGCATGCATGCCTGTAGGAGCATATTACGTATTATTGCAGCATCTGCTCTGGTTGCCAAGTTGCTTCTGGGCACAATTCAGTCTGCTGTTTAAAGCTCTGAATGGCTTGGATCCAGGATACCCGAGGAACGACCTTCTCCTGTACCAGCCTAGCAACTAGGATCGCCTATGAAACTAATGAAGCTAAAGCATCAAGGTCCCAGAGGGACCACAGAAGTAACTTTAGTCCACATTGCTTGAATATTTTGGGTCTAGTAGACCCAATTTGAGTCACATGATTGATTTTTTTGTTGTATATAATTCAATAATCCCAAAGTTTGAAAATCAGTAGCATAGAAGTTGTAAAGGTGTGGTGATCTGTCATGGAACAACCCCATTGAAGAAGATAACAGTGGTTACCCAGGCCTCATTGCTGGTTATGAAGTTCAAGCTTCAGGGCCCCCAAAATGTAGGCCTGCCCACTGTCCAATATCAAGAGAGAAGGAACTTTCTCTGTTCCATCAAGGTCTAATGGGGGATAGATTCTTCCCTGTAGCATAGCAGATATGGAAGGCCCATCGTGGAAGCCCTCACTGTCTCTTCTGTACACCCACTCTTCCTCCCCTTGCCTTTCCTGATCCAGGCTCTGTCTGAAGGCCATGAGTAGCCTTCACATTCTGAATAAAAATGGGATGAATAAAGAACAGCTGTTGTAGCAATTACACTCAGGCTAAAGTCATTTCATTTAAGAAATCAATAGCCAAATAGCTAATCCTTTTCATCAGCATTTTATTTAAGCTTTAGCAATTTATGTGCAGATATTTCCTGGTACTTTATGCCCAATTGAAAAGGTTGGAAGTTTAAGATTAAGCCAGATAGCTATTAATACAGTTGATTATTAACTGACAGGAAATGGTCAATCTACACATCTCAAATGGCATCATAAATAGAAAGAATGCAAGTCTGTCTGTAAAAAATAAAGTAACTGCCTTTTCTGTGTGTGGGGGGAGTAAATCTTTATTTTTTGTTGTTGTTAATAGATTTGTATCTGAAAAGAGTACAATTAAGTACTAATTAAGAGCTGTTATTGAATAGGAATGCTTTTCTTTGTCTTAAAAATCAGATGAGCCCCTGAGGCCAAATGCAAACTCCCCCCCCCCCCCGTATATATTATCTTTTATTCCAATGAACCTTACTTCCCAGTATTTGTATTTAGGTTAGAGAGATGTTCATTTGTCCTCTTCTGAGTACTAATATATTTCCCTTTTGCCATGTTTTTAGAAACAGACCTTTTATATATTTTTCTGCATCTGTTTGTTTCATTGAAAAGTTTCATTGGTTGTTTTTTAAATATTATTTTAAAGTTATGCTTTATAATATAAAGCTTATGATTCTGCACATACTAGACCTTCCTGTGCCATTGTGTCTCCTGCCTACCCCCACCCACTGCCCCCACAGTGGGAGCACATCTGCGGAAGAGGAAGCAAGCTAGTATGTCCCTCACAATTTCCGCCCTCCCTTCCACAGGTGGGCGGGGTTTGCAGCACCGGGCAGGGGTTACCTGGGCGGGTGCCACCCAGGGGCGGAGCAAGGGACGTGGGGGCGGGCCGCCCCAGGTACCGCCTTGGGGGGTGACACTTGCTGGCCCGCCACTTGCCTCCATGCCGCGCTGACTCCACCCAGGGAGCCAAGAGGCAAAAAAACCCTTTCAGCAGCCTTTTCCGCCGCTCAGCTGGCCTTCAGAGATGCGGCATGGAGGCAAGGGGCGGGCCAGCAAGTGTCCCCCCCCAGGCCAGCTGCCCCGCCCCTCGCCTCCATGTCAGGGCTCCGCCCAGGGAGCCTAGCGGCAAAAAAAGCCGCTGAAAGGTGGTGGGGAAAGGAAAGCAAAGCAGGTGCTTCGCCTGCTTCACTCTCCTTCTCTCCTTCAGCCCCTTCTCCTCCGCTCAGCTGACCTTCCAAAGGCCAGCTGAGCAGCGGAGAAAGCTGAAGGGTGGGGGAGAGCGAAGAAGGCGCTTTAAAGCCCTTGCTTTGCTCTCCTTCCCCCCCTTTCAGCAGCTTTTTGGGTCCGGATGTACTACGCATGCCCGGAAATTCCGGGCATCCGCAGTACATCCGACGTGTGTCGTGACCCCGCCCCCCAGGGGGGTGCCTCTGCGCCGCCACCCCGGGCAGCGAGGAGGCTTCCTCTGCCACTGGTGCCACCCACCTGCTTAGGTTGGCCTTTGACCCACCTTCAGCCAGGTAGGACAATGTACATTTGGTCAGGGGTAGGGTCAAGGGCCAAATAAAAGAGGCTGGGTCTTTCAGCCAGGCCTCTTTTAGTCTTTCTTCCTTCACAATCAAGTCTTTCTGCCAGAACTACACACATAATCACACCACTTCAGATGTGGAACAGGCCAACTGATAAAGAGACCAATTGATAAAGCAAAAGCACCCAGGAGGGTGTTCTCATACCCTCCAATATTTCTCCGTCGAAAATAGGGATGCCCTATACTCGGACGCCCAAGGTAGTGTGGTTGCTGACCTTGAGCACTGCTAATAACAAGGCCAGTGGAAGTGATGATATTCCAGCTGAACTATTTAAAAATGTAAAAGATGATACTGTTAAGGTGCTACACTCAATATGCCAGCAAGTTTGGAAAACACAGCAGTGGCCAGAGGACTGGTAAAGATCAGTCTACATCCCAATCCCAAAGAAGGGCAGTGCCAAAGAATGCTCCAACTACCCCACAATTGCACTCATTTCACACACTAGCAAGGTTATACTTAAAATTCTACAAGGCAGGCTTAAGCAGTATGTGGACCAAGAACTCCCAGAAGTGCAACCTGGATTTTGAAGGGGCAGAGGAACCAGAGACCAAATTGCAAACGTGCGCTGGATTATGGAGACAGCTAGAGAGTTCAAGAAAAACATCCACTTCTGCTTCATTGACTACGCATTGACTGATTCATTGACTGTGTCGACCACAGCAAACTATGGCAAGTTCTTAAAGAAATGGGAGTGCTGGATCACCTCATTTGTCTCCTGAGAAATCTCTATGTGGGACAAGAAGCTACAGTTAGAACTGGATATGGAATAACTGATTGGTTCAAAATTGGGAAAGGAGTATGACAAGGCTGTATATTGTCTTCCAGCTTATTTAACTTATATGCAGAATTCATCATGCGAAAGGCTGGACTGGATGAATCCCAAGCCAGAATTAAGATTTCCGGAAGAAATGTCAACAACCTCACATATGCTGATGACACAACCTAGATGGCTGAAAGTGAGGAGGAATTAAAGAACCTCTTAATGAGGGTGAAAGAGGAGAGCACAAAATATGGTCTGAAGCTCAACATCAAAAAAACCTAAGATCATGGCCACTGATCCCATCACCTCCTGGCAAATAGTAGGGGAAGAAATGGAGGCAGTGAGAGATTTTACTTTCTTGGGTTCCATGATCACTGCAGATGATGACAGCAGTCACGAAATTAAAAGACACCCGCTTCTTGGGAGAAAAGCAATGACAAACCTAGACAGCATCTTAAAATGCAGAGACATCTCCTTGCCGACAAAGGTCCGTATAGTTAAAGCTATGGTCTTCCCAGTAGTAAAGTATGTAAGTGAGAGCTGGACCATAAAGAAGGCTGATCGCCAAAGAATTGACGCTTTCTCCAATGAAAATAGGGACATCCTGAGGAAAAGCGGGACATTCTGGGATCAAATCAGAAACTGGGACAGCTTCTGTAAATCCAGGACTGTTCCTGGAAAATAGGGACACTTAGATGGTTTTGTGTTCTTTATTACTGATGCAGCACTGCAGCAGGATCCCCTGTCTGCCTGAGGGCCAAGGTGGGATCAAGTGATGCCTCATGGCACAGTACCAAGAACTTTTATACCTTTCCCTTAACACTCTTGAGGCAATAACTTTATAATGATTGGTTACGTTTTACTGCAGTATGCACATTCGTACTCTTCATTTTTGCTTATCAGTTGTTACATTCCTAACATGGCACTTCAGCAGACACTCTTCTGCCTCCTTGATAGGCTCCTATCTTATCCGCTTTCCTTCCACCTCATCCATCTTCCCAAACTGGCTGATTGCTGATGTTGGGCTTGACCAATCTCTCTCCGGAATTTTTGTCCACTCTGGGAAATCTCTTACAAAGTTGCATCCTTCCTCTAAACTGCCCCTCTGTGTGATCTGGAGAAGAGGCAGCTACATGTGAGGACCCTAGACTGTCTGGTGTGTTGATACAGTGAGGTAGTTACTTTGCCAGGGCATAATATAACACAGTGGTATGGTTCCTTGACATGAAACATCCACATTCTGCTCTCTAAATGTATCTTGCTATGCCTTGGATTATGTTCCAAGATACAGCAGAAAGCCTCTGAATATATTACGTATTTAATCAACTTGATAGATCATATAGGTTTTAACAGGAAATTCAAATGTGATATTTTAATTGGAGGGGATGTCTCTTGAAAGAGTATGGATTTTTCATTTACCAAATTATTCCTCCCACCACCCACAGAGAGACAGAATAAGTATTGCATGAGATGTACATTGCAATCCTACCCTTGTCTACCACTAAGCTTAATAGGGCTTATTCCCAAGTAAATGGGTATAGGATTGCAGCCTCTAAGTCTCAGAAAGGTTTATTTTCTAAGGAAGGCCACACAAGTCTTTTATCGTAGCAAATGTTATAGGGTGCTCATTTTCTCATAAACTGGGTTGCTAGGGGAATGAAGCATATTGTTGGAACTAACTCAGCAGCTGGCTTTCAAATGCTGCCAATTAAGAATCAAATGAATATTTTAAAAACTTTGATAAGCATATATACTAATAATACAAAACATTGACTTTATTGGTGTTTATCAGTCGAGACTGCTGAAGCAAGTTCAATTCTAACCTTGTTTTTAATTCTAATCTTATTTTCTAATAAGGCTTTCCCAACAGTCCATATGAATGAAGACAGGACTGGTAGAGAGGCTAGGTTGGATTGTCACCACCACCGTTCAGGAAAGTATTGCAGATGGGTTAGGGCCATATGCTAGGGGAAGCAGCAACCCTCACCCTTCCTCCTCAGTCCCCTAAGCTAGCCTAATCTGCACTCCCTAAACTAGTCAGGACCAGTGGAGAATATTGTCCGATTGCCGTTGTTGAAGAAAGATGCTACTGTCAATCTAGTTGGATTCTGTAGGTGGAATGGTGCCATCCTCATCCTCTGCTCAGGCAGAAAAATGTCTTGGGGCTAATAATAGTAATAACAATGACCTGCTCAAAAACCGCAAGAGCACCTACTAAGTATACACTTGAAAAATTCTAAACTTTCGTGAGCTGACTTGACTGGCATCTTTTAGACTAACACACAGTTTGGAATTGGGGGGGGGGGTTGTACTTCCCAAGTTTCCTGGCAGCTCTTGGCTCAAAGAAGTATTAAATAATATGCATAAGTGCATTTTAGGTATGTTTGGAAATGTGCATTTTGAGAGGAAATACATTAAAGCAGCAATCCTGTACCCTCTTACAGGAATGCAGGAATCTCAACTGAAGCATTAATGACAGATGGCCCTATAACGTTAATGAGACTTACTTCTGAGTCTGAGTAAGAAATGTCACTATTGAGAAAATACATTTAAAATACATAAATGTAAATGTCCATGCATTAAAACAACAACAACAACAACAACAACAACAACAACAACAACAACAACAACAACAACAAACCACACACATCCCTATTATGTGAGAGGCATAACCCCTGAAAAGGGCTACATTTGTGTGTTATGCTTTCAGCTATACCTTGGGACTCCAATAAAAGACTGGCACATTGTTTCAAAATGTGATGTTGGGATTTTTACTTAGGCCCTCAAGTACAAGTGACTCATGGGTGGGAAAACCCAAACTAGGCACAATTATGTATGTTTATTTTGTTTTTACATGGAATTATCAGGCCACTGAAGACTCTGCTGAAACTTATTTGGCAGAATGATTATTAAGCAACACTCATTTAGGTGTGTTTTGATGAGCATTTGGCCTCCATAAAGCTTATAAAGGCTTATAAAGCTTATAAACTTTTACCCTTACACTTTATCGGTGGGATAAAATTACTTTTTGTAATGTAAATCTAATGTTGTTCTTAACAACTCTTTTTCTTTATAAGGTGAGCACTGTTAAGGATAAGCTAAGACTTTAAAGTTTTTTGGGTTTTTTGCACCTTGGTTATTCTCTATGGCTATAGAATAAAAAAATTCTTCTTTTAGCCATAGAACCTGACCCCTAAAGCAACATTTTCAGGTTTGTGAGGCAAACTTGGCCTAACACATAATTTTTTAAAAAAGCTTATATCTCTAACCTTCAAAACTATATAGATTCTGAATGACACACAGTCAGATTCTGTTTCCTGTTTCTCGTGCTTTTACCCCCTTCTCTTAGAACATATTCTTGCATGTGCTTGAGTCAAGAGAAAAGCAGGTGGATAAAAGATTGACTCTAAAACAGGTGCTCTTCATTTAAAAAATATTTTTTTAAAAATAAGTATACTTCCACACATTATGCAAAAAGTAGTGGGCTAGAGAAAACCCTTCTCCATTTTTATGTTCTTCATGGTGTAGTTATTTTAGTCCTTGTATGATTGTTTATGTCTTTTTTCTATTATAACCTTCCTTCAAGTACTTATAGGCATGCTTCTAGTTATGAATAATATGAATTAATTAACCTTTATAAGCAGCAAGTTCTGTATCTTGTTCTATCAGCAGCAAATTTGAACAAGAGCTTTCTCACTGAGGAAATTTTGCTGTTATTCCAGAGGTTATATTTCTGCATTTTCACATTCCATTTTTGTTTGTCTGTTTTGCAGGAAACCAAATTATTCATCTATAGTGCATTTGTTCAAAATCACACTTACTTTGGTTGTGTTCCCAAACATCATTTCCACAGTCTAATTGTTTGCTGATTCTTTGTCAGCCACCTATGGGCCATGTGAGCAAGATGTGCTATATTTTAAAATGCCATGCCCTGACACATACCATATATTTCTTTATTACATTTCTATCTTTTACCTTTCCTCTAATGAGCTCAAGGTGTTGAACATTGTTCTCTTAGTGTCTGATACCTTCACTGCATATGTTTTTGTCATATGCTGAAGATGAACCCATTTACCCTGCCCTTTGATGTCTGCAATATGTGTTTTTAGAACCTGCCATTTTCTTTTGACTTGTTAATTGTTTTAACTGATTTTCTTTCTTCTTCTTTTTTTACATTGTTGTAGCCCACCCTGTCTTATGGTGAAGGTTGAATAAGAAATGTTATCAGTGTCTTATGGTGATGGCTGAATAAGAAATTTTATCAGCCTGACCCACCACACAGAGTAGTGAAAAATTATATTTATCACCATCACCATCACTACTCTATGAGGTTAGGCTGAGTTGCAGAGCAATATCAAACTCAACAGTTATGCTAGCACAAGTAATTTTAGCTGTGCAGAGGAACTTCCTCACCCTTCATCTCTCCGTGAGCCCCCTGTATGACCTCTAAATGTGTTATGTGTGCTTCCTCAACACCCAACCCCCTGAGCATTTTTACAAGACATAAAGGGGCATGGAGAGAGAGGGCAAGAAAGTTTGAATGCACATCTAAAAGTGAATAGCACTTGGATTTTCAGTACTCTGAAGAAACCTTGAGAAGCTTCCATTTATTGCACATGTATTCCTTTGCTTGTAGATGTACAATATAATATTCAAAAAGCATAATTAAGTATGTTCCATTCAAACACAATGCCACTGCATTCAGACACTTTGTTTGGCCCATGAGCACTTTACTTAGCTTGCAAAGAGCAAATTAACATCCAAAAGGAGCTAACTTCAGTCATTATCATTGTTGTTATAAATAATCAATTACTTCAATTAGCTAACCCACACAAACAACAGCTTATGCAAGTGGTCTATTTGCATGAGGAGTGTAATGTTTGTGGCTAGGAGTCATCACAGAAGGTTGTTTCTGCTCCTCCATTATGATAAACTGTGTTTTTGACAATTGCAGAAGCAAAGTCATGATTTTCCATGAGTCTGTCCCTCCAATCTTACGCTACTTAGACTGCAGTCCCAATAATAAGTCCCCTTGAATTTAATGGGGCTTACTCCTGAATAGACATTCATCAAATGGCTCTGTTAGTTGTGTAATGATTTGAACAAACAGTGATTTGCATTGGTGAGCAACCTGCCCTGGCTATTAGTATAGTACAGCCTTTTCTAACCTGATACCCTCCCAATATTGTTGGACTCTAATCCTATCAGCTCCAGGCAGCATGACCAATGGTGAAGGATGATGGGAGTCATAGTCCAAAAATTCTGGGGGACATCAGGTTTGGGAAGGCTAGTAGTGTGTGTGTGTGTGTGTGTTGGCTGTGTTTGAGACAGTGCCTAACTTATCAGCTCACAAAAAGGGTTTTCATACATCCTCTTTTTCCAGGACATGTCCTCTTTTTTTTTTTTTATAAGATTTTTATTATTTTCCGATAAAACAAGAGAAAAACATAACATAGCATAAACACCAACATTAACACAATAAAAACACATTACATAAACACAATCGACAAAGAAAACAATTAAAACAAAACCAAAACCAATACATACCTAAACTGGAACACCAATCTATCTCTTACTACTTAACGAAATCTAGTTTCTGATCTTCTAAAGGGACCTCCCCCGCTTTCCCTCCTCTGCCTTCAATACTAATATACTTTGGTAACATCCATTTTTAACATTACAATTCATTATCCAACCTTTTATACTATCATAAAAATTTAACATCTTATAGTTTCATGAAATAATTTTTAAATCAATCTTATACTTCTTTTCACTTAAGCTGCTGCTATTAGTCAGTTACATATCTCTTCACTAATTCAAAATTCCCAAAATCGTGACATCAAAATCTTAAAACTTAACATCAAAATCCTAAAATCTTAACACACTATCTTCAGGGTACCATAAATCCATCCTAATTCAATTTTTATCATTTTCACCCTATTCCCCTTCTCACCATTTTTCTGCTCTCTCCCATGCCCCCCCACCATTCATCTTTGCATTCCCCTCTGTTGTCCTTGTTCAGTATCATCTTAAAGTTTATAAATCTCCTCCTTGGGCGCCTCGAGAGGCACCAACTCTCCTCTCCCAGCAACTCCATTTCGCAATTTTGATTTCCTTCCACTTGTGTCTTCAAAAATCTTCTCATCTTCATCTCTGGACTCCCACTCCAGAGACTGAATCTTGTAGCTCCAGTCAAAACATCAGCCCTGCGTCTCTCACTACACCAGGGCCGTCCATTTACCTGGGGTTGCTGAATCAATTCATCCCATTTCTGCAGCACCTCCCCCAGTTCCCTGGAGAAGTCTGCTTCCAAGTTATCAAAATTCTCCCAAATCTGGCTGGTTTCTCCTGCTCCACAACAAATTTCTTTAAAATTGCGCCCTAGCCAGTCCATTTTCCGATTCACAAACTCCAATTGCAGAAGGATTGTTCTTTGTTCCTGGGTAATACCCGGATCTAGAATCAGTTTAAAAGCGAAAGCAAGCATGGTTGGAGAAGACAAAGGGTGTCAGATGTCAGTAATTTTCCATCTTGCGTACTAGTTTTCCAGCGCCATTTTCCCTGAGACAGGGTGCCAAGAACAATTCCAAAAGCCACAGAAGAGATATTTCCAAAATCTTCAATCCCCTCACAGGGATTTAATCCACTTCTCTGTCAAAATGCTTCGTAGCAACATTATATCTATTGATGCAGCTGCAGCCACTTGAAACTTAATTACCTCCTCTGCACAACAAAGGAGAGGAACGGGCTTCCTTTTAACATCCCTCCCGGTTGCCAATTATTCAAATGTAAATCCAATTAGTCCCGTACTTACAGCAGCCGGGGTTCTTCTTTTTTCTTTGAAGTTAGCAGGAAAAGCTCGGTGCTCAGGTCTGGCAGAATCGCTGCTTTGATCTCCTGGGGGTGTGCATCCGCCTCTCCAGTCCCGTGTCGGAGCTCCGCTCGCTTGATTTCCCCCCCTTACGAGGGTCAATCAAGAGCAGAGACGGCACGTCTGGGACCCACGAGGCCGCGGTCCACGGGACGCTCTTCCCGTGGCTTTAAGGGGCCCTTGGCGCAGACAAGGAGACCCCTAAAACCCCCCGGGGACTGGAGCTGATTCAGCTCCGCTCCGCCATTATCCGGCACCAAACCGGAAGCCTCAGGACATGTCCTCTTTTTCATGGGTAGAGTCATCATAGCAATCTATAGTTAAAAACAGAAGTCAGCAAATGTATCCTCTTTTTTGCCCTTCAAAATATGGCGACCCTACCTGCCATAGAATAGGTGGGTTTTCTTTAATGGGAGCTAAAATGAGCTACAAGGGTGAGGAAAGGAAGGGAGCTATCCACTGTGCAAGTCAGTCTGCTGCTCATCCAACATTGGCTACAACACACAGCACAGTTGAAATAGGATGCAATGTATCCTATCCCAAATTATATTCCTGAATGAAAAGGGGGAAATGTTGCAAGTAACAGCTACAAATTCTCCATCTGTAGAATTAGAACCAAACAATTATTTGATAATCTATTCAGGGCTGTACCCGGGGTGGGGGGTGTTCTTTTAAATATGTAGACATCTGTTGAGTTCAGCATGCAATAAGCTCGGCTGCCTGCAGTCAACTTACTATTCCTGATTTAAGCAGCTCCTTGCAGCATCATTTTTCTATCCTGCAGCGATCATCTAGCCTATGATGATTACTACTCTGCTGTTATTTACCTCAGTTTTATGATAGCTATGCACATGTAAGCTAAAGGTTAACTCATTTCTTCCAGTGGCTGGTTTTTATTAAGGACTGTATCCCATGACACTAAGTTAAAAGCCATGCAATAAAGGGATCATAAGCAATTGCACAGAGTATTAACTCCTAATGCAGCATACAACACCCAGAATGAAATACAGGCAGGTAAAGCCCACCACACTAATTATCTTGCTGTAAGTAAAGTAGAACAAGAATTCTAAAGGCAGGCCCAGACCAGGCTTGTAAACCACAGGACACAGTCAGTATCCCATCAGCATTAGCAAGGGAGACATGAAGTAAGAACAGTTTAATGTGCCAGTGAGAAAGTATTTTACTTCCAAATGAAATGCACTTCATCAGCACAGAGAACAATATTAAAGGGTTGAAGTCAACTCACAGTTATATTTCCACGCCCAGTATCAGTATTGGGTGATGTCGAGCCCATGAGGTATAGACTTTGCAAGCTGCCATTTTAAATTCTCATAATGCCTCTGATGCAGTGTCACTCTAGGACGCGGTTGGAAATCAATTAAAATCCCCCCCCTTTATTGGTAGGGATGGGAGAGAAATCTGATTCAGTTCAAATTTAAATACTTTAATTTGCAGTTGCCGAAACAACATGTAAAGCAAAACACAGCCATTCTTAGAAATTTGCACCTCTTTGAATTTTGCAGTGCAGTCGTGCAACCAAGTAATATATCCAAAAATGCATGAGAATAATGTATTAATGAGGATAGCATACAAAAATGCGTTAGGAGGAATTCAACGCCGTGCTAAGAGATTATTTTTTCAGCACAAGTACCGGTATTTCTGTTTTCCAAGATGGGACAATCTCTCCGAGGGGGCCCCTCACACACACACACACACACACACACACATACACACACACACCAGAACCAGTTTGGGGGTTGCAAAGAGAGGGGAGGAGACTAAATGCCCCAGCCCTTATGCTGGCTTCCACTAGTGTGACACATTAGTTGACACACTATTATTAGGGAAACTGCTCTGCAAAATTGTGCGTATTAAGAAAAATTGCACACAAACATGTTTATAAGCAAAAATTCACACTAAAATGATGATGAATTCCATGAGGTCTTTAAAAAATAAATGTCACAAATAGATGTGGAAATATGGGAAATGAAACTTGACTAGAAAAGAAAAAGTGAAATTGATATATTTTCCCACCCCTTATTGTGAGTAGTAATAGAAATGATTTTTTGGTTAGAGGGTTAGACTACTGTCACTCTTTCATAGCTTTACTGACAATGCTCATCCAAGGAATACAATCACTGCCAGATCTACAAATTTTGCCATAAGGGGCAAAAGAATGCACTGTCACCCTGTTTTGTGATGCTCACTGCCCTCCCTCAGAAAGAAAAACTCTCTGCATTTCTGTCTATTGCTCCATAAATCTGTAGATACAGATTTGTTTTAAGACCATTAAAAGCAAGCTGCAGCAGAACTGGAAAATAAAATAAAGGGATGGGGTGAAGAAGCTCTTACTAGATTTGTATTTCCAAGCCCTTTTTGAGTAGAACATAAGATATTACATTCAAAGTTAAGAGCCTAGCTCACTAAAGGCTCACCACTCACCACTCACCAAACCTTTCTGCCACTCTCCCCCTTCCAAGAAAACTTCACTCATGTAAAAGAGAAAGCCCACCTTTTTCTGATTGCCAGTTAAGATATGCTGGATGGAAGTCTATAGTGAGAGCTGTACTTAAACATCTATCACCTGGAAATCAGAGCAAGCTATCCATTGTTAGCCAACTATAAACGTCTTGCTAAAGTAATCAGCAAGCCTCCTGTTATAGCATTCTGCCAGCCTCCTAATCTATGCCAATTACTAGTGAAAGCTGCACTAAAACCACTGATCAGCAGTCCTGGATCACATTCTTTTGATCCCAAGCACTGTGTTACTTTCATTTATCTCAAGGAATCTGTTACCCTCAAAAGCATTGACTGGCAGAACTTGCTATACCAAACAGAACATCACATGCAGGCCCCGTATTGTAATTTACATCAAGGAGCACAAATGTCTAGGATGTTATATTCAATGCATGACTAAAAACTACAACTGTCCAAAGTTCACATTTTTGGAACCATGAATCTGAAATTTTGATTTTAAAAAAATGTAGAACCAGTTGCAAAGCACTGTCACAGCTTCTCTGATTTGTTAGTTATTGCAATACAGGTGCCATCTGTTTCATGACTACTAGAAAAGGTGATGTTGCTACCACACACTGGGATGGGGCAGGGTGTGGTAGAGAGCTGGTGAAGTTGGTGTGCTTGGGGCACACCATCGGGAGCTTCAGAATGGCTCTACTGGTGTGCCAGAACATCCCTCAACTCGCAGCCATCCTCTCCTACTCCTGCACTATCTTGGTATGTGGCAGGGCCACTGCTAGTGAGAGACCAAGTCTGCAGCACTGTCCCTCCATGCCAGCTGCTTGATACCTCAACTCCAGGTGGGTTACTCAATTAGCTAAAAAAAAAAAAACCTTTGGGTGCAGCATGTTGTGTTAAGGCCTTTCAGCATTCACTCAAGCTCCAAAATGCCGGTAAAATTGCAATCGTTAAGGGCCACGCCTTGAAGAGATGTGTTATTTAGACAATAGGTCCCAACTTGGCAGCAAGGCCATTTTCTCCAGACTATGCTCACCTGCCTTGCTCCTATGATATATGATGCCAGGTTTGGGGGCATATAGAGACCTGGATGCAAAGGAACAACAAGGAGCCTTGAAGGGCACTCTTAGCTCTTCCTTGGCAAGCAACGCTTGCTGTCAGCACTGATCAGCTAATCGGCACAAACAGCTAATCCTGGTAGAATCAGATGCACAATGGAGCTTCCAATCACAGTCACAAAGGGAGCGGGGAGTCTTTGTGTCACTTAAAGTCACTGTCAAAATGAACCATGAGAAGGTGGAGAGTCAGGCTCTAGCCCCCTGGTTAGATCCTGTTCCCCACCTTTGACCAACAACATCTAGAGGGCACCAGAACAGCTCTTTTAAGGCTTTAATATCTCTATTAGGTTGATAAATTAAATAAATATATGTTTTTAAGGGAATAGCTGCATATTTCCAAGATCCAGAATAAACTTTTGTCTCAAGTGCTGGTTCCTGCTTCCAAAAATCATATAGCTAAAGCTACACATATACAAAGAAACAGAAATGACCTTTACAGCAAATGTACAATATACTTTCAAATCATCTATCATGTTGGATGGCATTGATGTTTTAGGATGATGTAACACTGGGAAACTGCAGGATCAAAACATGTTTATGTTCCTTTCCTCATCCAAATGAACTTCATTTTAGCAATTTTTGGGTGGATAATCCAAACTAAACTGCACTGCATTTCATCTCTTAGTCATAAGAATAAGCTGAGAATGTTGAATTGTCAGCAAATCTTTGATGTAAATCAGTGGTCACAGGAGACTTCTTTAGAAGGTAGAATAACAAAATAATGTAAGCATCAGCTCATCAAAGGAAAGCTTTTTGCCTTTGAAAAAACATATAGCTAACTTTTAACAAGCAGTTTTAACACCATATAATTCTATGCCCTCATTATTGAAGGATACAATTGTTTTTGTTCAGTGCAGATTTTTATAAAAAAACAACAACAATGTAATGAGACTTAATCTATTTCAAGAAGTGGCTACAGCAATAAAATGTATAAATTAATAATTGACATTCTTCATCTCTCCAATTCCACCCCCTCCCTCTTACTTGTTAGTTAACTTGCTTTTACTGTCCTTGGCTTTTACCTAAACACTCCCGGCTACAGAATGCATATGATTATTAGCACTTCATTACACAAATGCCATACCGGAGTCATCTTTTGCATAATAATCTGAACAGCTTGTACTCTTCTGATTCAAGTAATCATACATCACAAAAACAAATTCTAGAAATATGAAATGAAGGCTTGAAGAGGTTAGGGTCCCATACGTCCGGATTTTCCCAGACATTAACAGGATTTCAAAGGCGGAATTGACGTCCAGGATCTCGGGCAAGTAAAATTGTGGGTTTTTTGGCATTTTTTTTAAAAAAGCTCAACCACCCCCACACCCCAACCAACATACATTTCAATATTAGTAATCTACACACCACCCTCTGGCTATTCAGGGATGTCATTCTGTGATAAAAGCTTAAGTCCATCTCACCAGAAGTCAGCAGTGAGAAAGTACCGTAGTGAAGCCTAAGAATGAAATATTCTGTCATAAAGTGTCAGACATCTACATTGCACAGTATAACTGAAGTTTTAATGAGACTGTGCGCTGGAACCATCAAACATACGGACAAGTCTATGGTGGACAAATTAGTCCAGATCATTGTACATGCAGAGCCTCTTCACTGAACGTGCAGATGGCACAACTGCTGCATACATCAGCAATGGGGTGTGGAACTAGCCCATGTAGCCCCCTGACTCACTTCTCTCATGAATTGTTCCAGTGCATGGGGCTGTCATCTCAATTCTGCTGCATGGGTCTATCACACAGAAACCATTTCTTCTGACAGAAACCAGTTCTTCCTCTCCAAACCAGCACTTTACTGATTTTTTTTACCAATGAGTACCATAAGCTATTGATCAATAATTTAAAAATCTATTTGCTCAGACAACCTAAAGTTAGTTTTCAATAACAAAATAGCACTGACGCTATTTTGTTGACAGTTGTTTTCCATTTTGTTCTTCATCACCTATTCCAGTTCTCAGATTCTTCGACAAGTTCCATGTCAATTTCAAAAGAAATGATTTTAACATGCCATTTGAGGTTGTTTTCAAGTCCATAAGCAGTGGAGCATTTTTAGATTAAAAAATTGCACACAATCAAAATGTGTCAAAAGTAAAATCTGAATACTAATTGTATTTGATTATTACTGCTGCTTAGAGGTTGCATTTGTTTGATCTTCATGGCTCTTCCAAGTGTACCAGAAAGATTAATTTGGTATGCTAATAATAAATGCTGTACTCAGAAGTATTTTCAAAAGTGATCAGTATGCCAAAGTATACTAAAATAATCGGGTACATGAAAATGAAATCTCTGGCAATAAATTCAGATAGTGAAAATCCAATCTAATTAAATGCTAGGCAGCAGATCAAAAATTATTTCTTTAATTTCTTCTCAAATGATTTATAGTGAGAAGTAGGGATTTTTAAGCATTCTATTTTGTATTATACTGGAATGTGATACGGCTGCCAATAAATGTACAAATCAACAACACCGGACCAACACAGGTTGTTGAAATGCTACTCTTCTTTTTATCCATTGTTCTTGGAAAATTACTTATTTGTTGGCTTCTAGATTGTTGCGTGATCCATGAAGCTCTAGGATTCGCCTATTGAGTGCAACTGAATTCATTGGAACTAAACCTGGCTTATAGGTTGTAAAGTTAAAAGCATTATAAATATACAGTGGTTAATACTGAATGACATGATGTATAACAACTATATTCTTAATGTTAATTGGCATACATGAAAAGAGAGAATGTCCCATCCCAATAGAGAAGTCAATGAATGAGATGAGTAAGGGGGGAGGGCAAAAGATATCAGCTGTATTTCTTGGAAATAGCTTGGAAAACCTATTATTTTACCTAGTGCTTTTGTTTAAGAAAGCTCATCCTGATTTCTCACTGGGATACACTTTTTCTTCCAATATTATTGAACCCAAAGGCAAAAGTTCTAATTGTTCTACCTGTTTATTTGAATATGACCCTACTGCATTATACATTTAAAGCAGTATCATACCACATCCCCCAAATAACCATGGGAAGTGTAACTTGGTAAAGGTGCTGAGAGTTGTTAGTAGACCGACCCCCCCCCCCCAAAAAAATTCCCCTTACAAGCTACAATTCCTAGAGTTCCCTGGGAAGAGGGATTGCTTGTTAAACCATTCTGATGATTGTAGTTCTGTGAGGGGAATGGGGGGGGTCTTCTAACAACTCTCAGCACCCTTAAACTGCAGTTCCCGTGGGAGAAACCATGGCTGTTTAAAGTGGTATGATACTGTTTTAAATAAAATGTGCAGATACATTAGTGCAGTGTTACATAATTTTCCTCACTTGTGCTGAGTCCATAATATAGACCTTCTTGTTTATCCCCTACAAATAATACTTGAAGCTAGAAGAGGATTCTCTATAATCCAAAGAGCTTTTGCTTCCTTTGAGTCACCACCACCTGCAACCTATAATATCTGTGCTCTTTTGGCTGCTTTATATTTTTTTGTCAATGGTGAATCATTTCCCTATAAACTTCAGTAATTTACGTTTCAGAACTCAAATCCATTTTAGGTGAATTGTGCCAATAATGATTATTCCATCTAGGTCATAGAGACTTTATTTTTTTCTCTCCTAGAAAAAGATACTACCATGAACAGTGTATTTCTACTTGGTGGGGCAGCATTCCTTGCCTGACCCCTGGTCAATCACATCACTGCTGCTTACCAGAAGATAGAAAAGGAGGGGAGAAGTGGCAGTGAGGTCAGTGTGACACTAACACACCAGCGGAATCAATATGGCATTCTCACTGGTGTTTGCACTGCTCTGACCAGGGGCGGACTTTGGTACTATGCTGCCCTGAGCTAGGTCAAAATTTGGCACCCCTGTCCCCAGTCCTCACACCATGCTGGGCTTTAGGAAGGAGGTGAGAGGGCTCTGGCAGGGTCTAAGAGCCTTCCCACCTCCTTCCCAAAGCTGGACAAGTGCTAACTAGGCTTTGGAAGGAGGCAAAAGGACTCTAGGCTTCTGTCAGAGCACGCATGCCTCATTCCTGTATCTGGGCAAATGCTTATAGGGTTCTCTTTCTGCTTGGCACCCAGTGCAGGAACCAGTGGCACTGCCCTAAAAAACCACCTATTATCTGACCC
Source organism: Lacerta agilis (assembly GCF_009819535.1). Taxonomy (NCBI): domain Eukaryota; kingdom Metazoa; phylum Chordata; class Lepidosauria; order Squamata; family Lacertidae; genus Lacerta; species Lacerta agilis. The sequence goes on from NC_046315.1 coordinate 60,643,068, forward strand.
TAATACTGCCTCACCCCTACTTCTCCACCTGCTGGTAAGCAGCAGTGATGTGACCAACACACCCAATTTCAATTTAACAAACCTTCACTAGAATAAGGCATTTTTCTTTTACTCAGCCTAAACTGCAAGTCATTTGTATGTCTCCTTTTCTCACTTCCTATAACACCCAAACAAGTCCTCACACTATAGGCAATAGGGTTATTCATAGTGTTTTGCCTTTGAAACTAGCCTTCCCCAACACGGTACCCTCTCAACGTTTTTGTGAACAACTCCCATCATCCCTGACCATTGGCGATGCTGGCTAATGCTGCTATTGAGAGTTGCAGTTCAAAACATCTGGAGCGGGCCCTAGGCTGGGAAAGGTTGGCTTAGATGGAAAACTTTGCAGGAAGGCACTTTTAAAAGGCAAGCGTGTCAAGGTCAGATGCTTGGTGCTAATTTCCATTCCCTGGGAGTCGTGGGTTGCCCTTTGGGGCAGCGCATTGTAATGCTAAGTAATTACATCTTCTGGTTAAGCATTTATTTAAGAGTTACTGACATGCAATGTTCCTCTTGGTTCTGTTATATTTTCTCACTGCTACACTAAATCCTATTATCATTATCTTTTCTGTAACTCCCATCTCATTATACCAACTACAAGCTGAGCTCTGAAGACAAGTGTTCTAATGGAGATGTGCAGACTGAGGGAGAAAGAGAGTGAAAGGGCCTTTCTCTCCTCTCCTGTAACAGCACATGCAATAAAGATAAGCCTGTTGCACTTTTCAGCAAATCAGGCAGAAGAAAATTGCTAGGGAGAGAGTATTATAGTAATACAGATAAATATGGCTGGATTAAGGAATTCCTTCCCCTTTTCTATGGTTAAATATTATTGACTTAAACTCCTCTCTGGTGACACATGGTGTGGTCTATGGCTGGGTATCTGTCCACAAGCCACCCACTCTGAAGCAGTGCTAATGATTAATGGGACTTCCCTAAAGTAAGAGATTGGAGGATTGCAGCTGAGGATTTCAATTGTGAATCCGGTGGCATATGCTAGTAAATCCTATTGAAGTTAATGGGCTCTATCAAGCGTAAAGGCTTGTTCAGGATTACAGCTTATCCCAGGGCCACTCTGATCAGTCTGGAATCACCTTGAGTTTTCTTCCGAGAAATATATTCCACCATCCCCTTCCTATCAGGACATTCTCTTTGGGCCTTTTAGGTGATGCACGAGGCATCTGCACATTCATTTTTTTCACTGTTTTTTATAGCATGCTGTCACTCAGAGATGAGGCTCTTTTGTGGGAGCAGCACTGCCAATATTAAGCTGATCAGCAGGCAGCCAAGAATACACGTTGTTTTCTGCCTTTCTTCCCCATGTCCAAATAGCTCTATTCCCTGCCCTTTCTCCTTCAAACCACTCATGTTTGATCATAACTAGTGCAAAGTAACTCCAAGAAAGATCTGCTGCTGGAACTAGAGGAGGCAGAACCATTGCTTTCTGTATAAACTGACACTACCTTTAACAAACTGAGATATAGCCATAGTTCACAAGTTTGCTTCAAAAAGTGTATATGTACTGTAAAAACTTTAGTATTGTGTGATGAAAAGCATAAAGAAATATCAAGAAACAGCAGGGTTTTATTACATTAAAGAAGCCCAGCTTTCTTTCTTTTTCTAGTGTACTTTATTAAGACGTTAGATATAAAACAGTAAAAAGTTTCATTGACAAAGAAAAAAAACTTTGTGCACCTTACAAGCTGATTTTTTCCTACTGTCATTTTGCAAGCCAAACCTGATATGCTTGCTTCTATCTGGTTGCACACACACACACTTTTATATAACAGATTTATAACCATACAAAAACTGGATCATAACTTCCCAACAGATGAAAAATACATAGAAAGAGTGCATTTCTGAGCAATGGAGATCCTACTGCTAGAAGTCAATCCCTAATCAATTCTTTCTGAGAAAAAAGAATGGACAACTGTTTTATTTAGACAGTATCTCATGCTATGTGGTATGATGTATTTGGTTCTTAAATATATATTTCCTTCCCATTTTGCGACTTCTGAATAAAACTGCCTTGTTTCCTAGATTGTTTTCAATATGCTCCACGGTTTGCCACATAATAGTTTGGCACAGAATGCATTGTGAGAAAGGTATAGCATCATCATGTAAGGGTATCCTTATTGACCCAAGATCATGCATTTATATCACATAATACATTCCAGTTACAAAGTTAAAAATCAGTCAGGCATGCAATTCTTTGAACACATCTCTTTTGAGGGTATGTGATTAATACCACTTTAGACATCAGCAGCTTACTCAGTTTCCTTTGGGGAATGTCTCTGACTACATCCCCCACCCGCTCACATTGATGCCCTACAAATGTAAATCAGAAATTTATACTAATTCTAAATACACAAAATAATGCATAAGTCTAAATTAATGCAGGAAGAAAGCTCAGAAGCCAGGAAATATTGTAATATACTAGTGCTGAATTGCCAGGAATGTAGCTTTAGTTATCACACTTTTAGTCATACCTAAACATACTGTGGGAGGCAGTGGAAGACAGGAGTGCCTGGCATGCTCTGGTCCATGGGGTCACGTAGAGTCAGACACGACTAAGCGACTAAACAACACAAACATATGGCCAATATGTGACATTCAGGTATGGTATCACCAAGTGGGTCCCAAATTGGACTGAACTTGAAATAATAATTTTGTAACAAATTCTAAACCATAACATCCAAATGTTTACTCATGAGTTTTTCTGCAGTGGACTAGAGGCTACTGATAGATGGTAGAAGACTGATTGCTTCTGAGAGCAAAGTAAAAAAAATAGTCTGAGAGGCAAATATAAGGGAGGAAAATCAAAAGAACTTGATTTCTCAGAATGAGGGCATCAGAGCTGCAGCTTCTAAGATGTCATAAATTCAGGTCCAGAAAAGCAGGGCAAAAATTAATATAACCAGGGACAGCTATGGGCATGATTCCAGAATTACAGGAGGTTGGACTAGATGACTCTTAGGGTCCCTTTCAACTCTGCAGTTCTATGATTCTATCCCTCATCCTCTCAACACTAATTGGACATAAGGGTGTCTGTCGTAAGGCCATGGAGTAAAAGAAAATAATATGTACTGATCTTTATGGATAGAATTCAATGTTGGTCATACTCAGAATGACTTAATGTTTAGTCGATTAATTTCAATGGCTGTAATCTGAGTATGATTGAATTGGATACTATCTTATATCCATATATTGATAGAGCTGGGATTGATGCACTTGATAGATAAGCATGTGCTGGAAACAGAATCGAGAGAAGAGAAGCCAAATTGGGTATTATTTATTTGGTGAAATATGTGTTGTTTCACTTAAATAAAGTCCTGCCTTTCTAGGATTCCCGCCAGGGTGACTAAATATGGCAGGTATCTGTGCTGCCCTATTAGGGAGAAAATGTGTCCTTGATGCTCCAGCTTTGATTTGCTTGGGATTGATTTCTGGTTTATATTTAATATCTGCCTGTTTTTCTCCTGCTTCTGAGAGTGTAGGGACTAGTGTGAAACACATTCTGTGTATCTAAAGCAAGGTGAATATGTCCATTTCCATTTCTCATGGTTCTTATTTTTCCGATCTTAAATTACAGTTCTTCTATTTGCACATCAGGTGTTTTATTTTTTTAAGTCTCAAAATTCACCAGCATTTTAGTGCAATTTTTAGTGCATAGCTTGTTTGTTTACAAGTCTGGCCAATATACAAATTTTTGCAAAACAAAAGATGCTGGGGAGAACATATTACAATCGCTGGGGTAATCTGCTTGACACTGTTCACTCCTCCAGTCACACTTATGCTGCAGTCTTAAACATACTTACTATTATAAGGGACCACTTTTATTTATAAAGCATTCATAGGATCGTGTTGCTTATTGAGAAAAAATGTCGGTGGATGCACTTTCACATTGGGACCCAACTAAAGATAAATAACTATGCACAATTAGAGAGCAAGCCAGGAAGCACTGGTCTAGTTGTCAGGCAACAGTGAACTGTTGCCTCATTCACACACACCCCACAGCATCAGATTAGGTGCACAGTCATAAAGAACATGTTTGGTGATAAACTTCTTTCACAGACATTTTCACCCACACCTAATATGGCAGCTTCCATAACAAACCTTAGGCCTTAAGATCATTTGCAGCAATATTATCAGACACCAATGAGATACCTAGCTGTAGATACTTTACTTTGTACACCAATAACACTATGTTCACTAAGGATATGGCAGCAATTTATATCAAGCAACTTTTAACCCTATAATTATGTTGTCACTTGAGTGAATATTTCATTAAAATCAGTTTAGTATTGTATTTTTTTTGTTAGCTTTTGCTGGAGTTGAGTCTTCTACAATTGTTTGCATGCCAAGCATGCTTCATTGATTAATTGCTGTGGGGGAAGCAGAAACCAAGTCACAACTATAGGGAGGAGGACTCTCAAAAGATTTGCTTTGCATATTTTTTTTGAACTTTTGATTAAATCAGAACAAAATATTTTCTGAAGGAATTCATGTTCCAAAGCACAGAACTCTTTTTTCTCAAACCCTTTGCCATGTACTCTCAAGCATATTAATCTTTTTATTTGTTTTCCTGTTCTTTCTGAGCAAACAATTTTACAAAAATCAACAACAACCACTTTAAGTAAGGTAAGGTGAGGAAATACACTGAGCATGCCTCAGGCCAATAGTTAACTTCATATGAATGTCTGTGGAAACCTTGGCTGCTGGATTTACTCTGACCTCAGTGAGGAGAAAATGTTTTCTAACTCCATAATTGGTAGCATCAAAGACATGAATAAATTAAACTGGCTTTTTATAAATAATAATAAAAAATCACAAGGAAGAGAGTATATTGAAAAAGTATGCCTTGAAACATATGATGAACTTTAGAGAAAATGACACTTCTGTAAAGTCAAAATGGAAATTCATTGTAAAATCCATGGGTCATAAAAAAAAGATGGCTGACTACAAATTCCAGCCAATGTCCCGAATACATCAGTTAGCAAAGTAATAGGAGCTCAATGGTGCCGATCTTCTCATCCACACCCTGGCATTCAAAGCACAGATGCGTATGCTCTTGGGTTAATTTGAATGTCACTGTTTGCCCCCCCCCCCACCTTCCCACCATGCAACAGGGTGGCACTTGTTCCCCAACCCACATAACAGACAATAGTGACAATTTTTGATAACTTCCCACTAATTATATGCCCCTTAATATGCTGCTGCTCAGGATCCAAAGATAGTTCCCACAGCTTGAGCGTGAATCTTGTCTTTTTTAAAAGTTTGGCATGTAGTTATTAACTTTCCCTTTGCTGACAGATGTAGTGGGCGACAAAGCAAGAAGAAGAAAAGAAGGAGAACAAACCAATAGTTTTAATCTCAGGAGAAGAGGGAGGGGGGATGTGTTAGGCAGGAGGTTGCACTTATAAATGCACAGATCAGTTTCAACATACCCTATATTTGTATATATTTTTTGTTGTTTTGCTCAAGGTCTACACATTTTCTCATTGACTGAAACTCTATGCAAATGACTGCAGCAACTTTCCTTCTGAATGCCTTCTGAGTATTTCACTTAGTTGTGGGGGAGGCTTTTGATTAAGAGTCACATTGGCATGAGATGCTGGCATATTACAAAAGTTACATCCCTGGTTTCCTCTCCGGGAGCAAATGTATGAAATATGCCAGTTTGAGTTTTATCTCCTGCCAACCAGCTCTTGAGGAAGCACTGCAGGTGTCCAGCATCCAGTTTGAAGGAGGTAGCAGGTGGTAGTACCTTCTTTGTCTAAGTGTCACTGGCATTAAAGAGGAAAATCACTGGTTTCAGAAATAATTAAGTGAAGGAGAGAGAGAGGCCATAATGATGGGGTTGTTGAAAGCTCCAGCTTGCATGCCTGAAGAGGTACCCCACACCTCCAAAGCATTCTACACCTTACCTCCAAAAGATAGTGCCCTCTACAATCTGATCATCCTGCACTGTTAATGAACAGCTGGATAGTGTACTTTATTCTACTCTAAAGCAGACAATTGTTGCAATAAAGATTGTTAGCCTTTGTCCTTATTAAATAATTATTTCCTCCAATACTCAGGTATGTTTAGAAGCAGCAAATGCTGTATCTTAAAGCTAAAAATAGTGTTTGCATGGAATTTCATGCCTCCTATGTTCCTAATGCTTTTTTTAAGGTCATCTTACAGCCAAAATAGGATAGTTAACAGCTACCAAGCAACACAACAGCCAGCTGCACTAGTAATTTGGGTTTATGCTTTGACTAAGTACTAAATGTCAACTTTGCCACTGACTTGTGGTTACAATTTTGTAAAAAGACTTTATATGATCTGTTGATTTGTGCTTCATTTGTTTATTAGGAACATAAGAAGTTGCCTTAAGAAGTAAGATCATTGGCCCATTAAGCTCTGTATGGTACTGTCAATAGCAACTGGCAGTAGCTTTCCATAGTTTTACACAAAAATATTCTGTAGCCCTCCTTGGAGATGCCACAGACAGAACTTTGAACCTTTTGCAGGAAAGGTTTATGCTTAAGCATGGAGCTGTAACTAATTCCCTATAATATAGCTCTTGCCTCATATATGCCTTCTTTTTAGGGTGTTTCCCCCTCAATGTTCTGCTTGCATTCTAAGGCAGCCAACTTCTGTCAAGTTGGCTAGATCGAAAACTGGCCACCCTTTCATGGGCCACTTGACAGGAAGGCAGTCCTCTGAGTATCACTAATATTTTATGTCGCCCAATAACTATTCCTGTATTTCTGTGTTTAGACCTTTTACCTTTCCCTTAAATAAATCCACACAGGAGTCAGATATTTGGTTTGGTTTTTGGCAGAAATTTAGGCCACAACTTTATTGATGACAATCAAGTGAGTGTTTGCATAGGTTCTGGTTCGACTATCTCCCTGCACCCATGCAGGCAGTGCTGTCCCAGAGCCATGTTCATAGGACAGCCAAAGGATGAACACCAGGGACAGCTGATGGGGGGAGCACCAATCAACCACCCTGATGTCCCCTGGACTTGGGCATGGGCCAAACCCCTTTCAGGGTTCACCAAACCAGTGAGTCCCTGGATTCCTTTACCAGAATACCCTTCATTACATAGGCATGGCCACGTCACGTGCCACGCCTGTCACCTGAACCAGAGCCTATCTGCAACCTTACAAGTTGTGACAATTTGCTACGCAGCAGGCAAAACCCAAATGGCACCAGCCAATCAGCCAAGTGGGGAAAATTCCAACCGTGCCCCTGCCCCAAAAGCAGGCGACACACAACGGCATAGCAAGGTCAAGCGCAAGCCCTAAATATAGGGAGAGGTGGGCGGGTGTTCCGATGCGATAGCCCCAAAGAGGAAGCTTGTAAGCCTTGCATGGGTTATATAGGTCCTGCGTTGCTCCTTTTTTGAGGCATCCCATTGGTCAGATTGTGCCCAAACAACACGGGACCCACCTATCAGGGTTTGAGGCTGTTCCAGGATTACCCACCCACAACACTGGGTGGCCAGGTCACACTGCAACACGTGCCCTCTTTAATGGAGGACCCGATCTGTCTGACTAAGGGACTTTAGGTTTTGGAAGCAACAACAATTACAATTCCCCAGACACTTGAATCATTAGTGGTTATTCCAAATTGTTGCATATTATGCTGTGTTTGTGTACTTCAGTCTCGTGAGACCTTTAAGTTTGCAAAATAAAACTATTTCATTCAGGGCAGGGGCGGAACACCCTCTTCTGCTTTTCCTTTGATGGCATGGATTTTATGTAAGCTTGTCTGTAATTACAATTTCCCAAATTTCACAGTACCTAAGAGTCCTATTGCTCTTCCACAGACTTCTCTGTGGAATTCAGCCTTCTCATAGTCAATTTATAACCATGAATCCTTACACTGTATAGCACAGATGCCCTAAGAGGTCATATGCTCTGGCAATCAATGTATCTTACTGTACTTGATAGCAGATGACTGATAAAAGTGCAAATGAACTAATGCCTGCCTCATGCCAGCATTATGACCACCTATATCTCCAAAGTTCTTTAAGAATGCTTTGCTCCAATGTTTCAGTTCCTGCCACTGATGCAATACCAAAGTACTGAAGCCAAAGTTATGCTCAGTAAGATCTGTCAAAAATAAAACCTTTGTCAGTCAATCATAACTTAAATAACGTGTTCCCTTCAGGCTGCAACCTGTCTTGCTTAGTGTCAATCTTGCAGCAAAGTTGTCTGACAACTTCTGATTCATACAAAATTTCAATTTCAGCTGCCATTTTCAACACAATGTCTGAAACAACTTTATTATAAAAATGCAAGGATTCATTTTAGCTTTTAAATTGCCTTTGTAAGCATATTTCTTTTACTAAACACAAAATTGAAGCTGAAAGTATGTTTCTAGGCTTAAAATCTGAAAAGTACTTTCTTCAAAGTACTTTCTGAGATATTTTCTTTAAAAAAATTGCATGTCTCTTTCAGAATATGCACGAGTTTCTCCCCTCAACTACTGTTGATATTACAAAGGCCAGAAATCAATAACAGTGCTACAAAATGTAGGGTCTACAATGTTCATTTTAATCTAAGAACAGATTCAGGTCTGAAATGTTCTGTAGGCAGTTGCTGGCATTAAAAAGCCATGCCATTTCAGAGAGAATATATACCCTGTTGTTGTTTAGTCGTTTAGTTGTGTCCGACTCTTCATGACCCCATGGCATAGCTGTCAACCTTCCCTTTTTTGCAGGAAATTCCCCTATCAGTACTATACTATACCCCATGGACCAGAGTACGCCAGGCACGCCTGTCTTCCACTACCTCCCACAGTTTGGTCAGACTCATGTTGGTAGCTTCGAAAACACTGTCCAACCATCTCATCCTCTGTTGTCCCCTTCTCCTTGTGCCCTCCATCTTTCCCAACATCAGGGTATTTTCCAGGAAGTCTTCTCTTCTCATGAGGTGGCCAAAGTATTGGAGCCTCAGCTTCAGGATCTGTCCTTCCAGTGAGCACTCAAGCCTGATTTTCTTAAGAATGGATAGGTTTGATGTTCTTGCAGTCCATGGGACTCTCAAGAGTCTCCTCCAGCACCATAATTCAAAAGCATCAATTCTTCGGCGATATAACCTAGTGGAGTGCAATTCTAGAAGTGGAATGTAAAGAGCTAACCAGTGCATGAAGCAAACTGTGCTCCTGGTACCCTACTGTTCCAACAAGCTTCATCAATGATGTTTTATCAAGAGAGGTGTGCTGAGGGGGAAGGCAGAACAGGAGGCAGTGGTGGTTGAATGGCAGGCTGAACAGGAGGGTATATTCTTGTCATCTGGAACCAAGCACTGCCTTGCAGACAGGAGCAGACCCACCCAACTCAACAAAGCAGGCATTTTCAATACCAATGTTTCTGCAAGGGGAGTGAGTCTCACAAGGAGAATGCAATGGCTGATCTTTAAAAGCTTGGCAAGTGGGATGTGGAAAGTTGATGGAAAGTATTCATTCCTTCCATCCAATTCTGAACTTTTTGACCTGTGACTCATGAGCCTTGTGTCAGCTGCTGAGTGTCTACCATTACTTACCTGAATAGAGATATCTTTCTCATTTACAAATAAGACCATCCACTAGTGTGTCTTGGGGCAAGAGTCATGCCGATGCTAACATTGGGGAATGTGACTGTAGGAGATCTCTTCATTTAAACAGTCACATTTGGTTTTAAGCCTTATGACTTATGACAAATGACTCTTCCCCCCAATGTTAGCATCGGCTTCCTCTTTTTTTGCTTTTTAAAAAAAATCAAAACTCTTGGAGAAATAGAGGAAGACAACTTTAGTAAATGAAACTTCAACAATGCTATAATCTACCGGTATATAACGGTAGGTAGCCATGTTGGTCTGCTGTAGTCGAAACAAAATAAAAAATAAAAAAAAAATCCTTCCAGTAGCACCTTAGAGACCAACTAAGTTTGTTATTGGTATGAGCTTTCGTGTGCATGCACACTTATTCATATAATCACAGTGAGTGAAATCTGCAACACACAATTTACTTCGTTGCTTTGTTGCAAAACTGTGTCATCTGGCTCACACAGGCAGTTCAGATAACTCTGCCCATTTCTCTGATCTAAATTGTGACCTTATTGATAATGGTTATGATCTTGGATGCTTTTAATTATTTTCAGGTCTCAAGGAAGCACTTCCGTTCCTTTCCGCCTTTGCTAGCAAAGCTGAAACTGGTGTATGTCTGCCCCACTGTCTCCGTTAAAGTGGCATCTGTTACATAGTTTAAACTCATAGCATTATTTCACTCTTGAAGGTTTCCTTAACTGAAGGCTTTAGTAATCTTCCCATCCTACTGTCTTTTCATTATCTCTGGTTCTGTGATCTGTCTTGCCTTTTTGCAAATCTTATTCTGATTTGGATAATAAACCTCTTAAAGCCTATAAAGCAGATGGTACCTTTTGTCACTTCCATAGGGACTCAGGCTAGGATCTAATTGGAAATTCCCCTGTTGCGTACTGAATTACATTTTGCTGTCATCACCAGCAGAGGAGAGAAGGTTTAACCTTTTTTCATTTGCATACGTTGCAAGCTCTTACTCTCTAAAATCATAACAGATTTGCCAGCCTTTTACGGGGGGAAGCTCAACACACTTGAGTTTTTGTTTTTAGCTACAGATAGGAGCATTCTGTTAAGGAATTTTGAGCTCTGGTCTTTATCTTAAGCTTAAAATTATAATTAATGAAAATATAAATTATAATAAGTTACAATAACAACAAATTAGAAATCAAAATTATAGAACCTCTGGGAATCAGAAGTTTTATCTCCATAGCACAACAGATCACATCGAAAAGGATCCTATGGTATATGGATATCCTGATCCTTAAAACAATGTACTTGTGCAATTAGGGATTAAATATTATGATCTTGTATCAGTGTCATACATTTGCAGACCACACTCACAGTGTTTCTTGGCAGACTGTCCAAGACCTCTGTGGTGTACAATTTAAATAAGAAGATTGCAGGGTAATTTACTACTACCAAATAATAATACTTTTGAAATCTCTGTGGTGAGATCTTTTCAACCCATTTCAACACAAAATCATGTATTCGTATTGGTACAGCATAACACTGCATCAGTGAAATGACTAGATCCATGCCTACTTTCAAAATCTGAAAATATGAATTGAATTTTAATTATGACTATAATAGGCTTGTTGTCAATACTTTTTGCCGGGGAATCTAAATGAGGAGAGCACAAACTGTTGGTTCTCATATACTGTTTGATGGTTTCCCATAGGGATTTGGTTGACCCGCTGTGAAAACAGGATGTGGTATTAGGTGGGCCTTTTGGTCCAATCTAGTTGGTCTTTCTTGTGTTCCTATTACTCTAAAGCAAGCATGCCCAACTCCCAAGAGCCTGCGATCTACTCCCACTATTTAAAGAAACTGACAGTGATTGAACAAAGTTGTAGAGCTTTTTGGGGGAAGCCAAAGTTGTGGAGCTTTTTTGGGAAGCCTTTTACCGGGGGGGGGGGCAAGGAAGAGGATCACAAGATGGCCAGGATCAACTATGGATGCCCCATGATCGAACAGTAGATCACAATTGACCTGTTGGGCATGCTTGCTTTAAAGTTATTTATTCCTCCTTTTCCAATTAGAATTTGTATCTTACTGGTGCAATGTAGGTAACAAGTGTTTAAAATGTGGGTTTTTGTTTTTGGTAAGGCTATTTATGTAGGGGGAAAAAAGGATAGATGAATAGTGGACACAAGATATATCTCCCCCCCCCAATCCTAGCTAACAATAGAAAGTCAAGAAAAAGGGAAAGCTTCTGGAAGACAGATGGTTTGTGAAGATCCCCATGAAAAGAATTCCATAACTCCAAAGCAGCTGCTAAAATGAATATATAGTAGAAGATGGTTGGTGCTGCTGCTGTGATGAGGTTCCCCTGATTCACTTTACATTCTCCTAGCCATATTTACATGGAAGTAAATTCTTGCAAATCACTGGTGCTTTCGTCTCAGAAAAAGCTGCCTTAGCAGTCCCTTTTCTTACTTTAAGGAGCTGTACAAGCATCCTTTTTGCTCCAGGTAAATACATCAGGAAGGCACTGTGTTGAGTCATTTCTCTGCACATGAACCTGAAGCAAAGCAGACAGTCACATGGCCATTCACAGATGACATTTTACACTTTTCATCCAACTCAAGTACTGTACTCCACACTGAAAAATATGTAATTTGCGAAGCACTTCAATGTGTAATTAAAATCAACGCATTGGGCATTTTGATGGGACAGCATGAACCCACCTTCAGACATTCCATATGCCAGACATATGCCAGATATGTGTTATGCCTATTTAAGACCATTAACTAAGTCCAAGGATTCAAATTATCTAATTGCACTATAGCATATTAGCAGCCTTTGCACTGTACTGAACCTGAGTTTTCCAGTCCCTTACCTGATAGTAACACTGTCTATTTGATGTTATGATATTTCTAAAATACAGCCTTCATTAGCAAATGAACCACACAAATACAAAATTAGATCTACCAACCTAAGCAGAACCATCTGAAAGTGAGACCAATTCAACATAGTGAGACTTATTTCTGAGTAAGTATGCATAGGATAACACTACACTGCTTCTACCAAAGTCTGTTGTTAAAAGAGAATATGGGGAAAATGCTGAAATAGTTCCTTACCCCCACAATAGTTTATGAAAGCTCTGCCATCTTTATTCCATTGATAAGCAAAGAATTTGGCCAATCTCATGGTCATCAGCTCCTTTTGTCCACATAACTGGCCACATATCTCTGAACAAAAAGTAGAAATCTTTTGATATGTCACAGAGAAAATGTTGCTTTTTAAAAAGTGAACTAGTTACATGGCTGATCCTTTCAAATTTAGTGAATGAAACTTTCCTATAAATTCAGCTAACTCAGAATACTTGGTATGGCACTTTCTTTTAACAGCCATAATTTCCTGACCATTGTTTAAAAGTTTCTTGGTTTGCCTCCTAATTTGGCCTGTCTGAGCACCCACTTCAGTTGTGCCTGTCAAAACTACTAATGCTGACTTTTTACATACAGACTTGGCTATTCACATGTAGCTGGATGGCTTGGTGTCATCTCACACAGTCTGGGGTTGGAAGAAACATTTCCATCCACTGAATTTAATGCTGGACTTGGTGAGCTTTTAAATGCACTTTCCCAATTCCAATTATTTAGATTTTCCTAACTTTAGATTAATATCATTGAATATATTAATGTGTCAGAAAATGTATGTTTCTGGTACAACAACAGCACCTTCCTGTGTGTGTCTACTCAGAAGTAAGTCCCACTGGACTGCAGCCTAAAGTTTGAAGAATCAGAATTCCAAATTGTTTCTATGGTCGTTTATAAGCATGCCTGACTCCCCGGAATGAGAATCGTCAATCAATATATTATATATATTGGGAAATGGGTTGCCTGTTCACTGTGCATATGGACATTTTAAAAACTATAATAATCAAATTTTGCATACTGATTCCTGAAATCAAGAAACAGGTTTTGATCTATGTTTGGATACAATTGAATGCATCAAGATGGCAGACAGAACCTTTCAAAACTTCACTTTTTTTTTGTTTCTTTGAATTCCCAAGCAATGTGAGGGATGAGACTGATAGTTATAAATAATTGGCTGAGTTAAAACTTTATAGTGAGAGGATACCCAGTAAGCTTCCAGGTATCATAATGTGGAAAAATAATGTATGTTTCATAATGTGAATATGTATCTACAACTACTGTTAAATTTGGAATCTCTATTCAGGGTTTCCTCCAGAATATTTTATTTTTCAAAAAGGGTACAAGAAGCATATCAGTAAATTTAGGTTTGCATGATTAAAGTAGATTAAAGTGCTCTGTCACCATAGCACAGCAAAACCACTTTAAAGAAGAAACAGATTTTTCCTGGTTAGGCAAGTGATGGGGGAATGCACTGGATACTATAAAATGACAAAATGGTTAATGGGAAGATACATAAACACCTCACAAGCAAATCAGAATGAATGATCATTGTCATATAACCTCCTTGGAAACAAATCAGAATGGATGCTCAATGAAGATTGGATACAAACTAACTTTGGTGTAAGATTTGTAGAAGAAAATCTGGATGAATGCTCAATAAATATGTTGTCTAGAGTAGGAATGAGGGAGGATTTTATTCAGTTCACATTTAAAGGTGAAACTAGCAGATTTGCATTTTCCAGCAGAAACACAACCATCTTTCCAAATTCACACTTCTCTGAATTTTGCAACATAATTCTCCATGCATACAATAATGCATACAATAATGCATATCATAGGACAAAGTGTGCTTTGAAATGCATAATATATCAGTGAAAATAACATGCAAAAATGGCAAACTTACTTTGCAAAAATATATCTATTAGGGTCAATTGCACATAAATATGTGTAAATTCGGAGAAATTCACACTAAAGGTTTATTGATTTACACGATACCTTAAAAATAATAATCAAAAACTGAGGTGGAAAAACAGAGAACTGAACCCCAGACTAGAAAAACGAGACAGTGATAAACAGAGAGAAAACAAAAATAACAGATACGTCCATTCCTAGTCTAGATGAGCCTTCAGTAACAAAATATAAAACAAATGGTATATTCTTAGATTTGAAAAGACATAGATGTTTCTTTGGCTCAGGTGTTTGCTCATTGCATTCACACTATTTTCATGCACATAAACTAGAACTTAATGTAAACATCATTATCTCTCTGCTTGTATGTTATTTTAAACAGGGCTGCTTATTTGTCTCCTTTCTAAATAGCTTTCCTCTGTAAATATGCTCTGTTTACTGGCATTTAGATCACTTTAAAAAAATTGTTCCAGATGCACTGGTGCTCCCCCCACCCATCTCCATTGTACTTTGTTGCCTTGGATTTCAGGAGTGTGTGTGTGTGTTTGTGTGTTTGTGTGTGATGTATGCATTTATCAAGACAATTTACATGCTGTCAGGGAGGAGAGCCAGGCAGACTGGAGGGGGCAGAGAAGAGCAACTGCAGAAATGCCCAACCTGCAGCTGAGGAAAGGCAAAGTGGGTGGAGCAGTGGCAAAAGGTATCAGGAAGGACAAGCAAGGAGTGCAAGCAAGAGAAGCCGAGATGCTGCCGGAAGGGAGTGTAAGTGAAGCAGAGCAAAGCCAGAGATAAACACTAATAGAAGAGAAAGAGGGGGAGGCTAGAGGCAAAGATGGAGATGTAATTAAAGGCAGCAGGAGGAGAGAGACAAGAAAACTAGCACTGAGACAGAGAAAGAAAGCAAGAGCAGCAAGGAGGGAGCTGAAAGAGTGAAAAAAGCAGGGAATCATAGAATTGTAAAGTTGGAAGGAACACCGAGGCTCATCTAGTCCAACCTCCTGCAATGCAGGAATCTCAACACAAGATCCCCCATCCAATTTGGAACCATACCACACCCTGCTTAGCTTTGCAAACATGCTAGCCAGCATAAGGGACTGAGCAAGCCCTGTCCAAAGGAACAACTGGTGGGTTAGAGGAGCATTAAATGGAATTGTGAGAGGTGACTTATTGGTGAACTACCAAGGAACAGACAACAAGTTTGACAAGATTCAGGTGTCAGGGACTGGCTGAATGACAAAGAGAAGAACCAGGCACTGCTTCAGTTTCTCAGCAGCTGCACAGTCCCTCTTCAGCTAGCTCTCCTGACACCAAGATTACGAAGAGCCTTGCACCTTGCATCTTGCTGAGCAACAGCCCAGATAGGCCCAGAGGGGCACACCCCCCCCCCTTCGCCACAGTTTACGGTTGCTTGGGAGGAATCCAGAGGGAGCGTGCTGGAGATGGAAGGAGTGGCCACACGCCAGTCTGAGCAACGTCTTCAACTAGGGCAGATTAGCCTAGACGAACTTTGTTGTGTTTTGTGAATAGAAGCTGATTGCACTTATCAGTCTTACTGACCTGTGGGTGAACCTGCATTCCTGACAGCCCCTTGACATCAGGTTACAGTATATAAAATCCTTCAACAATGCAAGGC
Source organism: Lacerta agilis (assembly GCF_009819535.1). NCBI lineage: Eukaryota > Metazoa > Chordata > Lepidosauria > Squamata > Lacertidae > Lacerta > Lacerta agilis. Next base: position 60,659,105 of record NC_046315.1, read on the forward strand.
TGCTGAAGCAGGTAAAAAAAAAATAACTTCACCTAAGAGGAGATGCTATGAGGGCAAGAACCCCGAGCTTGGCCTGACGGCAGGGTTTGCCAGGAGGATAGCAATCAGTAGGGCAGGCTTTCCTAAGAGGCAAGGTGAGGCTGCTGCCTCATTTGGCAGGATCCACAGGGGCAGCAGATCCCAATGTATATCTTTATTTCCCCTTGTTCATGATGTAGATCTCCAGTCACCTCTTCTTTCCCAAGGTGGGGAGGGGGTGGCATTTTGTGGTTTGCCCAAAATGCCCAAGACCAGCCCTATCAATCAATCAACCCCAATGCAGGGTACCTTGTCAGCACAGGGATTATTGCAAGTGCCATCAACAGGAATCCTGCAACTGGGGACTCTGCCAATGGCCCTTCTGCCCACCAAGCATGTTTGGCAGACAGTACAGGGAACTCCACGCAGTGGTGTGAAACAGTCATGTCATTGAAGGTAGAGCTGTCAGTGTCACAGGCCAGAGGGCTGGGCAGAGGTGCTACAAAATCACTTTATGTAATGAATATTATTTTTGTAATTTAATAGTTGCTAGATGCACATTAGATAATACTGGCAACATAAATGTTTCTTAAAAATAAGAACAGAGCACTTTTGTTAAATGAGGTGATCATTTCGAACAGTGCATAATCTCAGTTAGCTTTTAAATAGGTAATAATGGGGGAAAGAAACTCATTAGATTTAAATAGGGCTGCGCTGAATGTTCTCTAATTTTGCTATTTGCTTTGAAAGTAGCACATTTGATGCAGCCAAACAGATTAGCACAAAAACATTCACCTTATTGAACATTCACGCTGTTTGTTGTTTGGCATCCTTTAGGTTCCCTGGCTTCTGCTGCCTCTTTAATGCCATTTCCTATGTCTTCTTCTTTGTTATCACACTGTTTGGCCTCGTTTGCTCAGGGTCCCATTGTATTATAATTATTATTATTATAATTATTATCACCATCATTTATTGCCCACCCTCCACCCTAAAGTCCCAGGGCACTTTACAACAATTTGAACTACAACATTAAAAATTGTTTAAAACAACTTACAATTACAAAAATGGAGTGGGTCCATCTATCTATCTATCTATCATCTATCTATCTATCTCAGGTTCCAAAGGCACCTATTGAATGTGATTTTGCTAACAACGTGATTTTGTTTATTAAAATCTGTGACACCACACCATCAAACACAATATTATGATACTATCAACACAATTTTGTGGGTTGCCACAACTAGCAGAATTAAAGAGCACTGTGAGAAAGTAATGTTAGGACTGTGAGATAAAGAAAAAGAAAAACAAGGAAGAAAATGGCACCAAAGGTATTTCATAGGTATGTTTGCATTAGGTGCTGAAAATTATGACAAAAAAGAGGCCCCTTTCAACACCAGTGACAAAGAACACAAAATAACTAAATCCTTGTTTTAAATGCATTTTACAAACAACTACATATATTAAACATCTCCTGACTGCAGCAACAGCTACAAAGCAGAGACAGGGCCAACACAGTGTGGGTCCAGGAACAAATGGCCGTTGGTGGCAAGAAGGCAAACAAGACAGAAGGGGGGGGGAGAGAGGAAGTATTTAAATCCTCTTACCATCTATAGCTACACTCTCCCTCCCTTCTAGTCTTGAACCTCCTGAGCCTCTCGCCATCAGGCAAGCCAGCCCCAGCAGCTAAGAACAGCAGTAGTCCTATGACCTCTGCACCTGCCACGGCTACTATTGCTTTAACTGAGCAAGTGGTCGTGGACCAGATCTAGGTGCTCTTGGAGGAAACTGATTTTCTAGATCCATTTCAGTTGGGAATTAGGCCTGGTTTCGGCACAGAAACTGCTTGGGTTGCCCTGTATGACGATCTTTGTTGGGAGAGAGACGGGGAAATGTGTCTTTGTTAATTCTCCTCAACCACTCCGTAGCTTTCGATACCATCAACCATGGTATCCTTCTGGAGCAGCTGCCCCAGTTGGGGGGGGGTGGCACTGCTTTGGCTAAGGAATGCAGACACACACGAACCCAAATACAGACCATGAGAATTTCACAGAAATTCCCTTTTGCTTGATAATTTTCAAATCCTATTTCTCTTCCAATTTATTTATTTATTTATTTTTGGGAAATGGTTTTCAAAAACACAATAAAGTGTTTTGGCACAGCACGAATAAATGGTGCACACAGGATTTCCACTAGGTTAAAAAATCTGTAAAGTGAGATTTACTAGCGCTGTTTAGTAATATTACAAGGATTGTTACAACAACCCTTTTGCTGTACTTTACAATAAATAGCTACAGTGGTTGTATTTTCCACAGAAGAAAGATGGAATATTTATAATTGTATCTTTAATGCCAAGATTTTTTTTCCTGAGTCTGCAAAGCAGGTGGCAATGCAATACATAACATTTGCAGTTGCTGCAGTGAAGTATTGAACTCTCCTCTGGTATTTGAAGTAGTTCACACATTAAGCACAGAAAATACCAGGAATGTTATGGTATAGTGTTTAAATATAGAACAGCTTTCTTCTTAAGCTCAAATGTAGTGGCTTACTGCTGGGTTTTAATAAACTAATAGACATTGCAGTGACTTGAACAGCAGCTATTTGGGTTTATTTATTGTCCTACATATCCATTTTTTGGCAATTAACAAGAAAGGATAAAATAAAATAAAATAAAATTCTCTCCCCCCCCCCCTTCCTCTCTCTCCTGATATAGCACTGTAACAATTTCTACAACATGTGCAGTGTCCATACAGTTGTAGTTTTGGTGCTGGATATTATAGTACATAAAAAATACCACTTTATTTGATTGTTACAGCTAGAGGTAAGAGTTCTTCAATTATGTGAAGGAGTGCAGTGTTTAAAGAACTCAGGGTGGCATCTGAACCAAAGGCTGAGAGGTTGATGTCATTGGGAGCACAATCGGATCCAACTTGTGGTGCGGATTGGATTTGGAATGCAGCAAGCTATTTTCCAATTTGGCTATATTAAGCCCAATGCCCAGTTGAGCCAGGGCATGAAGTTTACCCAATACCAGTTTCAATACTTCCAGGTGTGTATTTATTGTGGAACCAGTTCATCCACACAACAATGTTCACATCAAAATGCCAGCCTGTATTCTTTCCACATGTAATCCAAATTTGCCATTTGGGCAGGATGAACTTGGTAAGTTTTTTTTTCGGGGGGGGGGGGGACCCACAAAAATTATTGCCAATGGTTCATTTGCAAATGCAGCCTCCTCCTGGAACTACCGGTACCCAAGAAAGGATGTGTTCCAGGAACATAAGATGAGCCTGCAGGATCAGGCTAATGGCCCATCTAATCCAGCATCCTGTTCTTGCGGTGGCTAACCAGATGGCGGTGGGAAGCCCACAAACAGAGCATGAGCACAACAGCCCTTAACTCATCTGTGATTCCTAGCAACTGGTGCTCAGATGTATACTGCCTCTGAAAGTGGAGTTAAAACATAGCCATTGCGGCTAGTAGTCACTGATAGCCTGGTCCTTCATGAATTGGTCTAAACCTATTTTAAAGCCATCCAAACTAGTGGCCATCACTGCCTCCTGTAAGTTCCATAGTTTAGCTATGCACTGCATGAGAAAAAAAATTACAGAGACGACTAACAAACTTGCAGCCTTAAACTGAGAAACATAATACCTGCTAACATAATCACCTGCTAGGGTGATTTTGTAACTTGCAAACTAATAGAAAATGAGGGGATGAAAGTGAAAGCTTAGGTGAAATAATAAATTACGGTATTCCTTCTGCATATTAAATTGGAGAAAATACGCTGATGTCCAAGCTGGAAGAGTTGTAACAGCACTTCCACTGCCTCACCTGCAGATGTAAAGGAGAAAGAGATCTATCAGCCTCCGAGGGCGAACCTTCCTAATAGGTCCCCCACCTCTGCAGAGGGGAAAAGGTGCTGGCAGCCTAAATCTGAACAGGAAGTGATCTGAGCATGACAAGGGACTGATGTCAATGTCCCCCATTGAGAATGCCCAGTCGGAAAAAAAAGTCCAGAGTGTGGCCTGCCATGTGCGCTGTGCTGTTACTTGCTTGGACAACCCCATGGTTATCATGGCAGCCATGGAGTCCTCAGCTGCCTAAGCATGGATGTTGAAGTCTCCCAGAACCAGCAGTTTGGGAGTCCTCAGCACCGCCTCCAGAGACCAGCTCTATCAGCTCAGGAAGGGAGACTGCTTGGCAGCGAGGCAGGCGGTAAACTAGCAGAATCCCTAATCTGTCCTGATTGTGCAACGCCGGAAACGCACACTCTAGACCACACCCCCCCCCCGACTGGAAAAAGGGAAATATTAGTAACAGCAGAGGAGACAAAAGAGAAAGATAGCGTGTTAACAGCATTACAGAGATACCACAGGCCAAAAATGTTCCGTCAGCCTTGTGTCCTTGCATGCTTGCATGGGAGTAAATCCTATTGAGTATAAATGCATAGAGTTGCATTTTCCATGGACTTTCTTATAAGACCTCTTCATGAAGTGGGAAAACTTAGTGGCATAGTAACCCCTGCCACTGCCTGGGGTGGACCAAAGTTATTAAGCCTTGAAAGAAAGAAAGAAAGAAAGAAAGAAAGAAAGAAAGAAAGAAAGAAAGAAAGAAAGAAAGAAAGAAAGAAAGAAATCAAAGATGCTGAGCTTTTTTAGGGGAGCCACCAAAATTCTGGAGCTGGCATTTCAATGGACGGGCAATGGCTCCGCCCCCTGCAGCGCCTGAGATGCCCATCAACTGCCGCGTGGCCCTGAAGCTCCCTTGCCACCCAGCAGCCCACCCCACCCCCCGACTCCAAGCAGCCACCATGCTGCCCTACAGTCCCACCTGTGCCTGGTGTGCCCCCCTCCCTCCATGCCTAGCTATGCCACTGGGAACACCAGCAGAAAGTGGCTGTGGGACAGCACTTTTGGAACATCACACACTCAACACTACCTTTGCTTACAAGCATTAGCATGGCCATCTGGGGGGTGGGAAAGCCTTTGTACGTTTTCCTCTTTGCTAATGGGAAACTGAAGCTGAGGCTACCTACAAAGTTGCATCCTTAAGTTTTGTGCAAAACTGTATCTTGAGTTTCTAAAGTTTTTAGGAAGCAAATACATTTCTTGGCCTTTAAAGAGAAGCCTTCCATAAGAGGATACTATTGATGTATGTATAGATTTTCACATGAGCACATTCCACTTCCACAACAGTACATTGGGGGAAGAAAACACTGTTTGATTATAAAAACCAATTCAGCTTTTCTTTTCTCTCCAGTCTATCACAGTATATTGTCCAGGGCACAAAGAAACATTACATTGAATTCCAACCAAATTGGCATAATCTGAAGAAAGAGATGGATAAAGAATTGCACCTCCTGGCTGTAGGGCTGCCTGCTGTTCTTTGTAATGAAGTTCATCTTGGTGGATGATTTCAGATCCCTTCCCATCAACCTAGCTTCCTGTATACATCATTTCATGTTTGAAATGTGAAGTAACTTCAATGGAAAAATATCCTTTTCTTGATTTTCAAGGCATGAAACATCACATAAACTAATTTAGATGGCTGTTTTCAAAACTCCAGTCACACAATATTGGGCAGTGGGGGGACCCCGTATGTCCCTTTGGCCAATTCTACAGGAGTCTAACAATGAAGAGATGCTCTTCTTGGACAGAAGAAGTGAAATGAAGGGAAGGGCAACAGATGAACTCATGACTTGAGGGTTTTGGTTTTGGAGTTTTGATTTTAGTTTCAGTGGGTCCCAAACATAGATCTACATATTTACATAACTACTATGTAACTGTAGTCTTATGCGTATGTCTTGTAGGATCTAAACTTCTCAGCTTTTCTTGATTACAGTGGTACCTCGGGTTAAGAACTTAATTCATTCTGGAGGGCCATTCTTAATCTGAAACTGTTCTTAACCTGAGGTACCACTTTAGCTAATGGGGACTCCTGCTGCCGCCGCACAATTTTTATTCTCATCGTGAAGCAAAGTTCTTAACCCGAGGTACCATTTCTGGGTTAGCGGAGTCTATAACCTGAAGCGTCTGTAACCTGAAGCATCTGTAACCCGAGGTACCACTGTATAATGGTTATAAAGTGTATATTTTTGGCGGTAATTTGGTGAAATTGATCTTTGTGTGTCTAATTTTGTCAACACGATATGGCCTTGATTTTGTCTCCCATTGTACATCAGCCCACATATACACCAGCGCATATCTAATGTATCACATACACTTAAGCTTAGGAAAACTCATACCACCAGAAACTACTTTGCAACATGAATCTTTCTGAGTAGCCATGTTATGTTTAGTTGGAAAGGACAATTGTTGCTCTTATCCAGAGTGAAATTTTAACCAGGGGATGCTCCCATATTCCTGCAGTTCCTAGCACTATCTCCTACACTGTTCCAGAACATTGCAGGACCTTCAAGAACCACATGAGAGGTGATGCTGTGAGCTGCAAGGGAACTGATAAAGCCTGGATCCAATCTATTATATTGTTGTTTTCATTTAGTTCGTAAGGCACTTCAGAAACCATAAGAGGCAGAAGGATACAAATAACTTGTATGATTACAGAAGAGTTTGTGACATGATGTTCAGCTAAAGCAGCTGTGGGAAACCTTTTAAGTCAAAGAACTGGATGATGATGATGATTTTTCACTATTACATTTATATCTCACCTTTCTTCCAAGGAGCTGAAGGTAGTGACATGATTCTTTCCCTCCTCATTTTATCCTAACAGCCCTGAGGTAGGTTGGGCCAAGTGTCTGGCCCAAGGTCACCCAGTGAGCTTCATGGCCAAGTGGGGATTTGAACCTTGGTCTCCCAGGGCAATCTTCTGGACCGTGTATGGCAGTAATGGCCCAGGACAAAAGTGAACAGAGCAACTGATGTGACTCTCATCTTTGTATAGTAAGCTACATAAGACTTTTTTGTTCCACCAGGCATTTGAAGGCAGTGTTTGGTTTTACGATTTCTTATAGTTTTCTCATCCCATTTTCTGTAGACTGTACACTGTTTAGTAGAAATGCAAATCATTAAGTGGTATGTAAGTGGTCTTAAATAAAATAATAAAGAAATACATTTTAAACATGTCACAGTCAGAGGTTTTTATACACACACATATAGACCTAGAAACACACACACACACACACACCTTTACTCAAGTAAGCAAGAGGCATGATCAAGGATACCATTCAAGAACAGATTCCAACCAGGCAAACACACTTAAGGAGGGTAGACATAGGGATGGGGAAATTCAGTTCTGTTCACATTTAATCCACACTTTCCAAAACTGAAATTGACAGATTTGCCCATCCCTAAGAGCACAGCGGAGTCAGTGGGGACATAGCCTGGGGAGAAGGGACATGTGGAGACTCCAGAGGGCCAGATGGAGAGGACTGGAACCCTGCATTCAGACCCCCCAATGCTGGGCCTCCCCATCCTGAGCTACAGCATCATTGGTTTAAAAACAATAAAAACAAAATCAGACTGAGGAAGTGTCAAATATTAACTGAGTTAAATGTTGTGGTTGGTCACATGTTTGCAAAGGGGATAAAAAGTCTAAGCCAAGAGTTAATTGATAATTGGTTGAATTATTCATCTGTTATTAATGGTTACTAATGAGCAACACTGGAATAATCAATGCTCAAACCCCACACTTTGCCAGATGTCATGTTAATTGCTATTGAAGACAGCAATAGCCTCACAAACTGCGGAAACAAATTAGCGTGATTGATTCAAACTTAGCCACCTCGTGCCTTGCTGGAGCATTTTTCCAGCTGTACTTCAGCAAAGAATAAACTCTTCTGAGCTTGTTGAAAGGGATTTTGCCTATAGTATCACAGTGCTCTGCTTCAGAATAAATGCCATAAATCTGACTTAGGCAAATATTTGCTTTGAGAATGTGTGTTGCTGCATGATAATAGGCTAAGAACTACCCATTAACCTTCAGTGTATAAAATGTTAAAACAAGCTGGTGTTTGTGGATAATTAAATCTAAAACTCACTCCTTGCCATGGAGATATTTGTTGTTATTTTTCTTATTATATTGCATTTTTAAACAATGGTTTATGATTTGGAACGAAACTCTTAAATGCACTCAATGACATGTGGGGTTATTAAAAATAACACAGCATTGTTAAATTGCTATTATTTTAACCCAAAGCTATTGTTATTTGAAGACCTGCACAGTATTCAATTCTGTGGCTAGCAAGGAAATGCTTACCTTCTGAAACAGGTCAAATAGAGTTACATAGCAAAGAAACGGAAGTTTATCTGTGGGTTTTTAATGTTTCTGCCTACTCCATGCTGACCTTACCTTTGCACATATTATTGTTCATTTCTAGAGCACCCACATTAGCTACATAACTACACATGACTCATCTGTAACAGCAGCAAAGTCACCATTCATTTCTAAAATGGCTCAAATCTGCTTAAGTTTAGAATGTAGGCCATTTCTGGTGCTTTGCCATTTACCTTACATGGGATAATTTACCTTTGGATTACACCCATAGTAAATGATCAGCCTTCTAGTAGAGATAGCACTTCGCCAAAGCAGGCCAAATCTTAACCTACTGAGGATGGCTGAAGCCATTAGCAAAGTTATGTTAAGAAAAATGAGGACATTCTGTAAATTTTTGGAACTGTTCTTTCTCACATCTCTATAATCTTTTTGGTGCCATTGAAGTTCTTCCTTTTTCAACAAATCTTTTATGTGGGGATTTTTATTCCAGTCTGTGTTTGCATTGGTGTTTAGCCCCTGAAACATGGCTAATATGAGGATGTGTATTGATTCCACATTGAAAACATTAAGCAGGGCAGTCTGTTTGAGTTAGCCTGTTCTGCTCCCAATGGAATAAGTTAGTTGATAATCTTGATTTGCAGTTTCTGGTGGACAGATTCCAGTACCCCTTTTCATATTGCAGGTTTGGGTTTTTTTTTTTCATGTTTCAAAAGTTGCAACAGAGATGTCTCACGGGGAAAATACCACCAAACATAAAGAAGGTTGCTACATTCACACCCTGAATTAGAGTTTGGCAAATATTCTCTGTTTAATTTTATTTTATTTGGCATTGAGTTTGATTTCCCCTGTGAATTTGTCGTCATCCACCTTGGGGAACATTTCTGAAGTCAATTAATTAGCTTCTGAAACCCCAGAAGCTGAGAAACGTGTTGACAAGTTGGTTTTTACAAAGGCTACACATCCAAATTAACTGAGGACAATTAATCTTAAAATGTAATGAAACATCTTTTCCTCAAGTATGTGCTTCATGTATGTGTTGCTTCAAGGATAATCTGCTTCACAGGGTAACCTGTGCCTCAGTTCTGAGACTCAGGGACATGCCCTGGGGCAGGAGTTCCAAAACTGTGGTCTGCAGGCCACCAGTTATCCCGTTATTCATTCATCGGAATTTGGGTAACCACTACCCTGGGCAAAATGAGAGAGACTCTAAAAGATATCTGCCAGAGAAAAAGGGTTTTCTGTTGCCAGAGACCATGAAAGCACAAGAGCTTAGTGCAAAAATTAAAACAGTGAACTTCTGAATGAAATCTTTATTTCAACTTCATGTATACATATATTTGAAAATTTATTTGGACCTTCTATTATATAGCTCCCCTGATGTTGGGAAAGATGGAGGGCACAAGGAGAAGGGGACGACAGAGGATGGGATGGTTGGACAGTGTTCTCGAAGCAACTAGCATGAGTTTGGCCAAACTGCGGGAGGCAGTGAAAGATAGGCGTGCCTGGCGTGCTCTGGTCCATGGGGTCACGAAGAGTCAGACACGACTGAACGACTGAACAACAACAATTACATAGCTCAGATGAGTCAGGGGAAATTCACTAAGCTCCAGAGGAATACCTCTAAATATATTTCCATAATTGTATTTTATGCTAAAAGACTCGTGAAAATTTGGAATTTGTAATCAATACATCTTTTCAAATAATCTTTGCTGCAGCTCCTAGATAAAACCTATCGCTCAGAAGGGAGAAGGAATCTGTTTAAAATGGATTCATATATATAGAATTCAGTGGTTCTGAGCTGGTCACTTTTTGACTGCATCGGACTGCATCTTATGTTGAACACCCACCAATGTCCAAGTCACTTATGCATCATCAGGGACTTTTGAGATGAGGTGACCAGAACTGTAGACAGTATTCAATGTGTGGTTTCACCATAAATTTGTTTAACAGTATTATGATATTGGCATTTTTTTTTTCAATCCCTTTCCTAAATATCCCTAATGTCGAATTTGCCGTTCTTACACCTGGCTCAACATTACGAAGATACCCACTATTACCCCAGGTCTTATTACCAGTCAGTCACTTCCATTTCAGACCCCATTACTGTATTTGTGAAATTGGTGGGGGCAGAAGGTTGCCCCAAAGTGCATCACTTTATACTAGCTTTATGTTTAATCATATTTGCTATTTTAAACCCCATTCACTCAGTTTTGAGTGGCAGTTTGGAGAGGGAGCTTCTCACATTCCCTTTTTGTTTTAACCACCTATAACTTGGTCTTGGTGTTATCAGAAAACTTTGCTTCCTGAGGCTAACATAACTCTAGATCATTTATGAACAAGTTAAAAAAACCCACAATGTCACAGTACTGATCTTTGTGGGGGACCCCATTTTCGACATCACTCCATTGTGAGGACTGTTTATTTATTCCTACCCTTTGCTCCTTGCTGTTCTGATGGCTAAGGAGTCTTTGGTGAGGGTCTTTACATAAAGGTTAATATAAGCAATGTCGACCAGATCACCTTTATCTATATACCTGTACTTGTTGATACTTTCAAGGAACTTTAAAATATTAATGAGACAGAACTTATGATTGCAGAAGTTATGCTAACTTTTACTTTCCCAGTAATTCATACTAGTGAAGTCTCATATAGCAAAGGCTGGATGATCCACTTGTCAGAGAGACTGTCTGCTGGTATCCTGCATTAAAATCCTGCATTAAGGAGAAGTTGAGCTAGATGCCATCTGAGGATTCTTTCACCTCTCTGATTCCAGATAGCATAGTCCTATCAGTGGCTGGTTGCAACAGAATGGAAAATCTGGTACAAATTCCATGATACACTTCTGAATCCAGAGAGAGAAGGAACCACAAAGGTGTAATGATGCAGGCATTTCCCACCCCAGCATCAACTTTTAATGGATTTCAGTGGGCCTCACACGTTTCAACAAAGTACTGGGGAAATGCTGTGTTCAGAACACTCCCAGAGGACTGCAAATATACAGGCAGGGAGCTTCAATCAGCTTATGGGTATTATGTTGTACAGGACTTCTTTAGACTAATAAAAATCTGATTCTAGCAACTGCTAGACAATATTTTCTTAAAAGGTTTATAGGAACGCAGACAATATATTTCTTACTTTCAAGCAGAGGATTTAATTTACACATTGTAATGGCTGTATCTTGTTTGCCAGAAGCAAGAGAAATGAGCCAGAATTTAAGGCATGGCTCATTGATGCTCATGGCCAATGGCAGCACAAAAGTAAAATGAAATAGCATATTGCCTGTGCATATAGGAACAAGCCAAGTTGAAATGATTGTAAATGTTTCCTCAAAGTTAGCCCCATCATCTGTGCCTGTTCCTAGTGAATTTCTGCCTGCTTGGGAATTCTCAGATGAGGGATAACTTCTCTCAGTTAACCAGAGATCTTCCTTGAGCAATTGTTGTCTCATTAACCCCAAAAGCTTACTGGCGTGGGGACCAAAGATGCTGCATGTTCAATGGAAACTAAGTGCAGAATTGTTAAATATAAGAATAAAAGCTAAATTGATGGTTAGGATTAATGCATTGGTCAATTGACAGATGAAAACAAGCACATCCATATAACAATAATGAATTTATCATACTGTGGGCACAAGCATTATAGAATTAAACTTATTCCTACTCAATGTATCGTATCATATTCCACACTTTGGCTACGGACCCACATTGTTGTCTTACCACCGTGCCCCTCTGCTGCCAGCTCTGATATCTCTGACAAACAGCTCTTAAAATAGAGTGAGTTTTGAGTGTGAAGGGATGGCATAAAAATAAGGATGGGTGAAGAAGGCAGGAAATTCTGTTTGTTATATCAAAGTACTGGAGATTGTAAGTTGCTACAACCAGGATGTGGGGTAATTCTGTGTGCACCACTCCAGCCCATACTGCATTATGTCAACTGCAGTTTAGTAGTTAAGGCAAGGGCAGTTTTAAACAGAATTTGCCACATTTGCCACTGCAGGCAACCTAATCTGGATCAAGACCACAGCACACTTTCCCCTTTCTTGCTGCTGTTCTATCAAACGGCAGGTACCTTCCCAAAACAGACAGTGACCATGGTAGTGTTGGTGGTGAGAATTCGAGTTAGCATTGTAGTAAACAGAGGATGGAACAGTTAAAGCCCCACATGTCACAGACTCAATCTAGACCAGAGGTCTTCTCAGCAGTAACTTCTATTTTTCTTTAAAGGTAAATAGAAATGCTATGATGCATTTAATATAACATGTAGTTTGGCCTGCCCACCAGCAAAAAGCTTTAAGTGAAGCAGGGAATCATATACCAGTGGTGGACCTTGGAATCTCAAATTTCAGCAGCGCCCTGTGCGACACCAAAATTCAGCGCCCTTGTACCACTCGCCTTCCATTTTACCTCATAGTTGAGGCACCCCCAAGGCTCCACACTCAGTGAAACCGAATCGGTCAGTCCCCCCTAAATCTGCAGTGATTTCATGTTCTTTATTGCAGCTTGTAAAACTGATTAAATTTCTCCCCCCCCCCAACCTCAGGCTTTTATATACATTATTTACACAATGAGTCCTGTCTGATTGGCTGATTCTGCTTCCCTCCTGGAGCCTGATTGGTCTTCTCCTGCAAGCCAATCAGTTGTTGCATTCTAGGATCCTACCTGTCTATTGTTCTAGGATCCAAGCTTAGTACATAACAGGCCAGATTTAGGTTTGATGAGGCCCTAAGCTACTGAAGGTAATGGGCCCTTTATATGTCCAACTGTCCTTTGTCAACAACAAATTGTCGCTGTTTTTTTTTTTTGTTGAATATATGCTATACGTTAATTTATGGACCTAATAGGTATCTATTTGCACATAACAAAATATGTATTTTATCAAAGTAATTGTTGAACTGAAATACAATTAAGACGTATATTAATAGTGAAATATTATTAATACATACTGTTGCTGTATGTAGGTTTTATTTTATTTGTTTTTTTATCTTATATTTTGGAAATGTACATCCAGGTGTTTTTTTCTCTTTAATTTTTTGGGGGGGCCCAAGAGAGTGGGGCCCTAAGCTATAGCTTGTTTAGCTTATACATAAATCCAGGACTGGTTCTGGCACTGTTTAAACAGCATATTTTGTGGACTGGGCTACTCCAAATGAATATACAATATTACCATATTTCCTGACATTCTCAGACACAGTAGGAAGGAAAGGTCAGGCTGCTTTGAGCTTTATTGCTTCTGTTTTGTTTTTGTTTGTTTGTTTTCCTGCAGATTTTTTTTAATGCAATACCATGTTGTGTTTTAATATAAGGGAAGTAGCATAATGATGGATAAGGGGTATAACTTTCTTTCCTTTGCTCCTAGGTCTAATTAGTGTGGCACAGTCTGAAACAATATTAGAAGCTTTGTTGTAATTTAATAAGTGCAAACTCCAGGCCTGTACAGCTGTTTATTTATGTCAGATGCTGAAAGGGGCTCCCATATTGGGAAGAACGAGGATAAAATCATAAGCAATTTCAGAAAAAGTAATTTTGCATGCAGTGTTTGGTGAGAATAGGAAGCAGACATTGGTCTTCATATGGCTTTTTTGTGTAACTTTGCATTATCTGTTCACAATATAAAATGCCTTTTTCTAGGTCCAGTGGTAAATGATTTATATATCCTGTCTTCCTCCTGCAATCCCGAGTTACGTAAACTACCAACTAAGCCCTTAGATGAATCAGCTACTGAATATCATATTAAAAGCCTCTTGTTGCATAATAAATAAATTAAGCCCCTCATTGTTTAGTTTAATGCACACAATTTCAGAATTTAATAAAACATATTTTGGAGTGTGAGTTACAGGATCCCATCATAACCACATAAAACTTCAGTAAAGCAACCCAAAGACCCAATTGTCGGTGTGATGGCCTGGGAGTCAGACTCAGATGCTGAACCTGAGGGATCCCAGCCTGCACAGGGTTCCCCGCCTCCAGAACCAGCTGAGCCAAGGCCAGGGCTTGAGCCTGAAGGATCCCCACCTGTGCTGGATCCCCAGGTGCAGGCATCAGCAGAGTCTGCTCTGGCTCCTGATGGGAGGGAAGACCCATTGCCTGCAGGTGCTCCACTCCCAGACTCATCAGAGGAAGCCGAGGCGGCCCCTGGGTCCAGTAACCCACCAGCCTCTCCTGAGCTGCAGAGGCTCAGGACAGAGAGGCGAAGAGAGCTAAGTGCTTACAGGAGGAGTGCTCGCCTCCAGGCTGGGAGGAGAGGCGAGTCTCCAGAGGATCGGGGCCACCCTAAGCATAGGGCCAGATAAAAGCCAGCCAGCCCCAGCCCAAGTTGCGTGAGCAACTTAGCTCCAAACGTATGCTTGACCTGCAACCTTTTGACTGCACCTGCCTTGGACCTTGACCTGCTCCCTGCCAGACTGACCTCCTTTGGACCCCTAGACCCAGGACTGGACTTGGACCTTGCTTCACGGACAAACCCCTGGGGCCAGCACAGTCGGTCTGATAAGGTCTTCAATGAAGTATGCTCAAAAGGTTTAGCATATAAATCCTAAGAGGAAATGTCCCCTGTGGAGAGGGATTGATTGTTAGAGCACTCTGGTGGAAGCAATAACTGGTTAAGATGGCACCATAGTGCTTTAAATGTATGGTGTGAATGTTGCCATGGTCTCTCATGCCAGTATTGATCTAATATAATAATAATAATAATAATAATAATAATAATAATAATAATAATAATAATAATTAATAATAATTTATTATTTGTACCCCGCCCATCTGGCTGGGTCTCCCCAGCCACTCTGGGCGGCTTCCAACAGACACTAAAGTACATTTAAAATATCACAGTTTAAAAACTTCCCTAAACAGGGCTGCCTTCAGGTATTTTCTGAATGTCAGGTAGTTGTTTATTCCCTTGACTTCTGATGGGAGGGCGTTCCACAGGGCGGGTGCCACTACTGAGAAGGCCCTCTGCCTGGTTCCCTGTAGTTTTGCTTCTCGCAGTGAGGGAACCGACAGAAGGCCCTCGGCGCTGGATCTCAGTGTCCGGGCTGAATGATGGGGGTGGAGACGCTCCTTCAGGTATACAGGACCGAGGCCGTTTAGGGCTTTAAAGGTCAGCACCAACACTTTGAATTGTGCTCGGAAACGTACTGGGAGCCAATGTAGATCTCTCAGGACCGGTGTTATGTGGTCCCGGCGGCCACTCCCAGTCACCAGTCTAGCTGCCGCATTCTGGATTAATTGCAGTTTCCGGGTCACCTTCAAAGGTAGCCGGTAATACAGATTGGTACTGATCTTAAGGAAATGTTAAACAGTCATTGTTTTGCTCTGCAAATTTTGTTAGCAAAATGTTCAACTGCTCAGACATTCGTATATTAGGAGGATTCTCGCTAGCCCTTCCATCACACTTGTCAGAGCTGTATCACAAGCCCATTGTTCAGCACAATATCAAAAGCTCTTGAACCATTAAAATGAATAAAATTTTGCCAGGGTAGTGAGGAAACAGAATTTCTCATGAATCAGTTTTGTTTAGCACTCTGAAATTTCCTCTCATATATTCATTCTCTTAGTATTCTTAGCATCATTCACCTATGGAATGTAGGTGACATGTCACATCTAGGTCCTGTCACAAATAAAGCTGAGAAATGAAATCTGGGATGCATAGAACCATCAGAGTTTAGTTAAACTAATAAAATCATAATTAAAAGTGTTGTTATGTAACTAATCCCAAAGGATCCCATCCTGCTTGATTAATAATTCAGAGATTGAAGCATATTTAAAAGCTCTCAGGACTGTGCAATCAAAGACTCTTGGTTTATTACTTCTTTGTGTACATCTTTTATTTATTTTTCAAATGGTTCCATATCCTATTTAAAACAAACCAAAACAAAAACCTGCTGTCAGTCTTGTCTGGATAGTTCTGAAAGCTGTATAAAGGACATTGCTGACAGGGTCGTTTATTTATTTGATTCTAAATGTGCTGCTTTAAGATGTGACTAAGAGCCATTGCAACTTCATTTTAATGCATTTGTGGCAAAGCAGCAAAACGATGCCATTTTGATACTGTGAATTTTAATATTTTGAGGCAAAAATGCCCATCACCATAAGGAAGCTATGAAGAAGAAGAAGAAGAAGAAGAAGAAGAAGAAGAAGAAGAAGAAGAGTTTGGATTTGATATCCCGCTTTATCACTGCCCGAAGGAGTCTCAAAGTGGCTAACATTCTCCTTTCCCTTCCTCCCCCACAACAAACACTCTGTGAGGTGAGTGAGGCTGAGAGACTTCAGAGAAGTGTGACTAGCCCAAGGTCACCCAGCAGCTGCATGTGGAGGAGCGGAGACACGAACCCGGTTCCCCAGATTACAACACTACCGCTCTTAACCACTACACCACACTGGTGTAAGGGAAGCAAGGCTAATGCATTGGCTCTGGTGAGAGACCAGCTGCATTTGGCCCTTCCTCTACCACCACTTGGTGGCATCCATTCCAGCAAGCGACTGAGCAGAGCCCAAGAAGCAGAGCAATTCTGTTGAAAGACCAGCTGCCTTCTGGCCTCCTCCAGTTGTTAGCCAGCAGCAGCCATTCCAGCAGGCTACCTGAATTGCTTCAATCCCACCTGTAAATAAGAACTGTAAATTTAGGGGCTCTCCATTCCTGTTATGCTGTCTCTTTTAGATGATAAACTTTAGGGCAGAGACTACCTTGTTTTTTAATTGATCTGTAAGCAACTGAGATCCTTTCTGGCTGAAGAGCTGGGTTAAAAGAACTTTATACAAATAGATTTGCTACACATCTATTCACATAGCATCCTTAGAAGTAGTATCATCTAGTCCCAAAGTTTTGATATATGAAGCATAACATTGCTATCATTTCAGCACCAATTGAAGGCATTTGTGTTTACTCAAGCATTTTAGGTTCTTTTTAATGGGCGATGGTTTTAGGCTTCTCAACTGTTTTTTAGTTTAGCTACTGTTTTTTACTGCCTCCTGTATTTTCATGAATTTGTTTACTGTTTTATTGACTTGATTGCTTTTAATTTCTTTTATGTCATAATCCAGTGTTTTTCAACCTTTTTTGGGCAAAGGCACACTTGTTTCATGAAAAAAATCACGAGGCACACCACCATTAGAAAATGTTAAAAAAATTAACTCTGTGCCTATATTGACTATATATAAAGTAATTCTCTTGAATAGGAATCAAATAAACACAATTTTTCCCACGGCACACCAGGCAACATCTCGCGGCACACTAGTGTGCCATGGAACAGTGGTTGAAAAACACTGTCATAATCCATCCTGGTACAGATGAAAGATGGGTAGATCAGAGCTTTCCAAACTTTTCTTGTTGGTGACACTCTTTTTACACATGCATCATTTCACGACACAGTAATTCAGTTTTGCTAGTAAACTGGAGGTTAAACTAAAGTTTTTCCAGCCCCCGGGGGAGCGCTGGGAGCGTTCATGCAACACACCTACACACTACAGCCAACACAGTAACATGTTGCAACACACAGTTTTGAAAGCTCTGGAGTAGATTTATATTACATTTATTATGTTATATGTTTACAATCTACAATATCCACAATCCAAACAAACAAAAACAGCATTAAAACACAAAAAGACACACCTATCTTGATTAGCAAATATGACCTGCCCTTCATTGGCCACTTTTTACAGATGGGTAGGCTCACTCACTTGTCAGTCACTAGATATCATGTAACTTAAACTTCAATCTAAATTTGCTCCCCTTTTTCCCTTGCACTTTTAATTTAAGTCAGCACTGCAAATGATGACTTTTTGCAACCACATCTTGATTTCAAGCCACAACTGCAAAGATTTCTGCTAAAAGCCGGGCTTACAGCTGGCACAAATTCAGCACCAACCGCAAGCCCTTCTTTCTGAAGGAATTACTTCCACACAGGAGCTCAGAGTGGAAGCTCCATGGGGAATCAATCCCAGTAGAGTTTATATTGGTCTCAAATTTAAAAGTTGCTCATTGCAAACCCTGAGCATGGGTGTAGCTGTGGGGAAACAGCTTCATGGGGACTAAATTGGGACTCCCAATTTGCCCCTCAAGCTTGAGATCTCTCTTCTTTTTCTTCTTCTATTATTATTATTATTATCATTATCCATCTATTCATCTGTCTTCTCAATCATTTCCCACAGACATGATTATCTCCATACTGCTCCTGAACGAGTAATCATGTAGGAAGATAATTAAATAGGAATCTCAAGGAACTTGTGGATCACATAACTGGCCAAAGGAAGCAATCCAGTATTAAAGGGTATTATCAGGTGTTTCATCCAAATAATCAAAGATGGTTCATAACTCATGAATCTTTTATACTTCTTATCAGTATAATGACATTAACAACTACTCCTAAAGAAGATGGATGGGTAGATGGCTAGATAGATAGACTGTAGGTAGGTAGACAGATAACACACCCACATAGTGATTAAAATATATTACATTACAATGTGTTACTGCAGTGTCACATCTGTTCTGGATTGTGGGCTTTGTTTTCAACACTAAACAGCTTAATGTTATAATAAAATAAAGAGACTGATGTTCAAACACACGTAGATACACATTAGCCTCTTAATTTTATTATAACATTAAGCTATTTGAGTTTGGGCAAATGCAAAATAGATGTGCTACTGCTGTAATACTAATGATTGTTCTCATGGCTTCACTTAAATTAACTTAAATTTTTACAGAGAAGAATGAGCTTCTTTGAATAGAAGATATATATAAGTAGTCATACATCTCTGTTGCATCAACAGGCAAAAAGCCTAATCCTAAAAATATATGTGGCAGTAAGGTACATTGAAATCAAAAGGACTTGTATCTGCGTAATTAAATGGGGGGCGCAATGCTTGTGTTTGCAACTTATTAAATAAAAATTAAAGTTTACATCAAGAACTTGGTCAAAATGTGAAAAGTTAGCATAATAACTGAAACTGGCCTTAACTAATACTATAAGATATCAGTGTAAATGTGTCACTTTTACCAACAACTTTTTGTGTTTCTGTTCTTCTCTTTGTAATATAAGGATATGCATTGTTTGTTTCTAATTGTTACTAGATACCATTAAATTATTCTATATATGCATGGATGTATTTATGATAATTTACAACTTTTTTTTTAATCCCAATCTTTTAATCACACCTTAAGTTTGTTGGAATTTGTTTCCTTTTTGCAGTGGTTATCACCAATGTGACCCTTTGTGGATTAGTTGCATTTTTCATTACAAACAATAGAGATTGGCATGATATACAGTAATTACACCCTGCAGCCATCAGATTTTGTTCACGGCACAAAGTGAAAGCAAGCAAAGCTAATTCAGACTTGAGAGCAATGCCTCTGGATCATACACATCAATGATCCCAAACAATCAGGGGTCGTATATTGAAGAGGAATAGTGTATATCTCCTATATCAATTCAGATTTGTCTGTGTGATGACATCACTAAAGGCAAATAAAAGTAAAAGAGTGAAGGCAATGCTTCCTTATAATAAATAAACACTTTTGAATTAGAACTGTACTTTAACAGCCTTCTGGCAACAAGAAATCACTGAAAGAAGTGGAAGGGACTTATAAGGTGTGATGCAGCTGCTAGGCTAGCTTTATGGCAATTTGGCCACTGTTGCTTACTACCAGGGGGAGAGGGAGAGTGCAGTGCAAACACACCTACCTAGCTAATTTGGCATTCCTGCTGTTGGTATTTGCACTGTACCAACAACAGTCCACATGGATAGCCCTTCTGGAAAGAGGGAGACATTTTAACCCTGCTGAAAATGTTTATGAAAATGACTATTTTAATCTCAACCATTAAATAATAATATTCATCATCATCATCAGTGACCTGTGGCAGGATTGTGATCAAGGGATCAGTGCACTTCGCTTGATAGCTATTTTGGGGAGATAATGAACCTGGCAGATATTAAACTTTATCTTTTTGTCCACATTTCCCATCCATAACATGGAAATGAGAGTGACCTATTTCACTGAATCTTTCTGAGAGAGTTAACCAGCAGAAACAGTCTGCTGATTAAAATGCCAATACATGGCAAAAGATAGTAAGTTGGGAACAATGACATTGTTTATCATCTACAGAAAAACAATGTGCTATTTCCCTTCAGGATAACAAGCCTCAAGGTAAAAGACTGAAAACACATTAAGCAATAAGTCAATCATGATTAATTTTTTGTTGTTTAACTTCAATACCATAATGCCCGCAGAATATGAGACATTATAGACACATGAAGCTTCAGCATATACCACTAATTTTCAGCTTGATGTATCACATCCCACAATTTTTTCCAGACATATAGTTGAGGTTACTATCAATCAATCCTTTTCCAGAGACTCCTAGAACATATGCAAAAACTTCAATTTGTAAAATATTTTGCCCTTGGTTAGATTTTCTTCTCTAGGGAGTTGAAAACATGATCTCTGACACTCTTTTCAAACATTTGAACTCAGATAACCTATTGCAATTATCTCTGTGATTAAAAAAAGGGAGAAGCAGAGCTTGCTTCCAAACTACAAGAAACATCATTGAAATCCCCTCCATAGCTCATGACATGAAGTCTCCAAAGACCCTCTTCTACATGGAAGAGCACCTTATATATGCCATGCTGTCAGCAACATGAAGCACACTAAGAGCCGACTCTAATGAGATAACCTTGCCTACTTGAACATTTCCATTTAGTAGGGTCATATCTTTAACTGTGGAAGCTTTTATCAAGCTTGAAAAAAATGCATTTAATTAAGAACACGTGGTGGGGTAATGGGTGTGCAGGAAGATACTGAGAGCCAAATGAGTCTATGAACTGTCGTGTATGGGTTCTCCCTTATATTCTGTATGCTTCACATTTAGATGGCTGGAGGAAAATTATGCAACAGGGTAGCCAAATGATGCCCTCCAAACATTGACGGGCATCACATTAGCTACTGCTTTTCTGAATGGTTTGATAGAATTCTAACACATTATAAAGTTTTGGGTGAGAAGATGCTTGCTCACATTATTCACTGGGTCACTACAGGACCAGCAGAAGGCTATTTGCTTACTCATAGTAGCTTGGCGGAAACTTCATTTCCTCTCTCAGAGTTAGTGATGCTGACTTTCAGAAAATGGAAAAGTTCGGAATTTGAATTATCATCTCTTGAACTACAACTATTGTGTGACAGTGGCCCATAAGTTGAAAGTCCAACATCTGGGAAGAAACACACTGATTACCCTGCTTAAATGTACTTAAGTACACACATTTCTGATGTGAATACACAATCAAAAACTGGTGTTATAAATAGATGCCATCAATAAAGAAACTGAAAACATTTCATTTTGCATATTCTTCTTCTTAAAAATATTCAGGTTTGTTTGTTTTTTTAATGGCAAAGGGGACAGGACTGCTGATGGAAAGTGGTGGGGCACCTGTCACTTTCAGGTTTACAAAGAAGGCCTCTATTCTTCTGAGAATCTTTTAGGTACCCTGCTCCCAAGCTGTATATGGCTTAGTACACCAATACTAGAACACTGAGCCTAGCCCGGGAGCTAATGGCAACCAGTGAAATTCTTTCAGCAGTGGCATAATTATGATGGTGATATTCTGCTCCAGTGAGCAGTCAAGACTCCACATTTTGTATTGGCTATAGCTTTGGGCTAACCGCGAGCAGTACTGCATAAAGTGCACTGCAGTAATCTAATTTGGAGGTAACCGGCACATGGATGACAATCGTCAAGCTATCATATATGGAAATGGCTATAGCTGTCTTACCAACTGAAGCTGGTAAAAGGCACTCCTAGCCAACAAGGTAACTTGGCCTCCAACAACAAATATATGCCTATTATTACTTTTGTGTCAACCCAAAAATGAATTCTTGGTAAGTGAATATATACCTTATTGAGCTACTGTAGAGATCTATTTAACACTTACTGCTGCAAATGCTTCTTGCACCACATGTTGTAATTTTAATAAATGCCAACTAGAAGAAGAAACATGTTTGTAGTTGACCACAAAACACTGAGGAAAAGGAGTGGGGAGATCTCTTGTACCTCCTCTTCAAGTAACATTGAATGAAATTTGACTCATCCTGTAACGAATAATTATAATGCCTGTTACAGCCCATCACAGATATGAAAATCTATGTAGGACTTCCTTCCAAGAATCAAACTAGTCATCTCATAGAGCTCTCAAAGAAATTGCCTTTGAAATTATATATCTCATATAACAGTAGGTCTAATAACAAGTCGGGCAAAGATCCTGACAGCAAAGCAGATTTGTGTGTGTGTGGTGTGTGTGTGTGTGGGTGTTATGTGTTTAGAGATAAGGAACATTCTATAAAGAGAGGTTTTTTTACTATGAAGGAAGCCTTGTTCTTTCTTTCCAGCAACAGTGATTTACCACGCATCAGTGTCAAGATGCAAAAGGAAAGTTTGGCTTAGTGTTGTTGACACATTGAACTTTTTGGAAGAAGACAGGGTTGAAGATACTACAGATTCTGAAGCTCTAGGGATGAGTTCATACATCTCTAAGATAATGCTCAAGTACAATAAAATTATCTCTTCTCAGAAGAACCTCACATTTCAGCACTTTCCTCTGATGCCTGTCTATCATTATTTGAAGCTGTGCACTTCCCTCCACCTCAAGTGCACAATGTGTCATTTGGCTTGCTCTCAATTTGGGTGTGTTTGCTCCCAACCACCCTTCGTTCACTTCCATGGAGTGGAGCTGCTTTGTGTATGCATCTCTCTGTGTGTGTCAAGCTGTCATCTAAAGAAAAGAAAAGAGGGCCCAGGATGCTGTGTGGGTATGTCACAGTTTTCATATCCACCTTGAGTAAATGGATAACTCCTCTCCTCATAACCTCAAACATGCCATGTCACAATGGAGTCTGAAGACCTTCTGTGTTACTTTTTACACACACTTTTATGTAGCTCTTTTGTTTAAGACAGAGTTAGGCCACTACATCAAAGAAGAGGAAATGGAGACAGCTTGCGAGAAAAGAGGCAGACCAAAGAACAGGATATGAAGAGGCATGAGGGATAAAGCAGAATTGCTGAAGCATCAGCAAGAAAGATGTGAAGATTTCATCTGCCACTACCCTGGGCCTCGAAACTGAAAAATTCTGGATTGGGGGGGGAATTTAGGTTGTATCCAGGGTTCACTGCTGGCTAGCACAAGAGCCCTTACACTATCAGATGGTATCATTTAAAGGTTGTGTAACTGGAATCCAATGCAACAGTTGGATTCAAGCACAGGGATGGGAAAACCTCTAGCCATTGATCCACTCTTGGCCAGCTAGGGGATCCAGTTTGATTCATGAGGTCATTTCCCCCCAAACCATGTGCATCCACCCATCTGCTGCTGTCATTGGTGGTATCAGCTGATAAGTGGGACAGGGTTTAATCTTGCATTGGCTGCATACCCTGCTAAGGCAGCAGGATTTAATCTTTGCTTCTTGGCTAATGAACAAAATAAAGCTTCTCAACAGTGCTCCTCCTGTGCTTTTCATATGAGTGGCAGCAGTGTGTGTCAAAGAGAGAACAGTCTTCTCCTTCCTCCCCGCTGCCACAACTTGCAGGAGAAGTAGTGCTTTTCAGGAGCACTTTAAGACAGCCCCTAGGCTTGTTTCAGCTGACACAAGATCAAGGGTCTGTCTTAAAGTGCCTCTCAAAAGTGCTGTTTGAAGCAGCTTGCACAACTTCGCCTCCAAGCAGGACAGGTAGTGGCAAAGTGGACCCCTACCTGCACCTCACTGCTGCTGACACCACTGCCACTTACAGGAGAAGCGTGCAAGTTCTGCTCCTAAGGGGGTTGGTGGCTTGTAAAAACATTGTGAGTCTTCCCTTCCCTTTAAGATCAGAGCAAGAGTGGGAATTTTAAAGGGAAGTGGGAGGAGACTTGCAAAAGTTTTGGTTCCCTATATAGTAAAGCCCATATCACTATCTACTGTATACACCTTACTGACTAAAGAAAGGTCATAGAAACCAGTGACTAGAGTCAAAACAAAATCGAAAATTCTTTCTAGTAGCACCTTAGAGACCAACTGAGTTTGTTCCTGGTATGAGCTTTCGTGTGCATGCACACTTCTTCGTGTGCATGCACACGAAAGCTCATACCAGGAACAAACTCAGTTGGTCTCTAAGGTGCTACTAGAAAGAATTTTCGATTTTGTTTTGACTATGGCAGACCAACACGGCTACCCACCTGTAACAGTGACTAGAGTGTCACACTTGCCTTGATTCAAGAAACATTTGTTCCCAAGACCCACAGCATGGTCCCCATCAATGTTTTTTCCTGATTGCAGATCTTTCCCAACAAGCAATAGTCACTCCATTGGCTTGTGGGAGTGGACTATTGTTGGAGAAACTCCTTCTGAAGGAGTGTTCACACCTATGCCTACCATGAGTGTTGTAGCTGAAGAATAGCTTGAGGGACACTTTCTTAGGTTGATAGAATCACAGAATTGTAGAGTTGAAAAGGACCCCTGAGGATCAGCGAGTCCAAACCCCTGCAATGGAGGAATACACAGCTGTCCAATATGGGGATCAAACCTGCAACTTGATGTTTTATGAGCACCATGCTCTAACCTGCTATGACCTACACTACCTAGAGCCTGAGGACTCTTAATCTCAGGGTTGTGGGTTTAAGCCCTACGTTGGGCAAAAGATTCCTGCATTGCAGGGGTTTGGACTAATGATCCTCAGGGCCCCTTCCAACTCTATTATTTTTCTAATTGGAGGACTTAATAGATTGCTATGTATGCGTCTATTTTACTATCAAAACCCAATTTTGGCAGGCAGAGAGAACCACCTGGAAGCTACTAGCTCAGCCACTGAAACTAATCCTGTATAATTCTTAATGATATCTGCAAGCCATTTAAAACAAAGTCCTTAAGATATATATTTGGGGGAAGGGAAGCAGGAAGGGGAAATGTACTTACAGCAACTCTGAAACAGCTTTATGAACTTACATAATTTTAATAATAAATCTCTTATTTCCCCGTTTCAATTGGCTTATCAAAATAGGAAGTATATTAACACCACTGCAGACTGGGTGCAAAGAAAACATGTTTTAATACCCTGAAGGGGAGTGAAATAGAGACTTGGAATATTTCATATTTGAAAAAAATTACTATGACAGCTTAAGCAGGAGATAGGTGAAATCAAATTTTTATTGCCTAGGGCAATAGAATGTTCAAGGCACTCAGCTGAATCCTACAGAAAGGATGCATCACTGCTTAAGCATTATGGCTATGTATTGCCTTAGCAGTGTGTGTACAGCTACCTTTGGCATGGTACTACCAGTGGCTTTAGAGTTTCTGAGTGAGCAATGTGGTGTGATCTGTTAGAAGTAGCGCTGTGCCAAAAAACACAAAACCCCTCCTGTGCTTTTTTTTACCATTCTTCATCAATGAGAAAGAAAGGAAATTATTTTCAAAAATTATCAGTAGGAGAAAATGTCAGTGACATTGTCACAGTTGGGCTGTGGCACTTTTGTTGAGCTCGCCTTACTTTTGAGGTGGTCATGGGGTTTGGTGAGTGTCCTTTCATTCTACACATCTCAAGCAGTCTGCATTTGGCCGCCTT
Source organism: Lacerta agilis (assembly GCF_009819535.1). NCBI lineage: Eukaryota > Metazoa > Chordata > Lepidosauria > Squamata > Lacertidae > Lacerta > Lacerta agilis. Next base: position 60,684,930 of record NC_046315.1, read on the forward strand.
CTTAGGTGCCTGCGCTTCCCAAAAACCCTATGACGGCCGCAGCTGGGGTTTCCTGTAAGTGCAATAAGCCAAGGAGGCTGTCTACACCAAGCTCTTGACAGCTGCACATTGCAATTTATTTATTTGTCACAGTGTTTAAAGTATTTTTTTTTAAATAAATCAGTATGGACTTTAAGGGGGGGGAGTAAAGGGAAGGAATTCCTTTAAGAGCAAAATGAGTGAATGATCAGTCTCAGACACTTAATAGACAGTGTCCTCCATTAAAAATGCTTCCCTTAAAGTCCAGAGGAAACATAATGAGGTTATTTCTATCATAGATGTGGCTTTTTCCAATAAGGAAGCTCAGGCAAGCTGGAAGGCTGCATAGCACTAGAAATAAATGTTTAACAGAAAGAAAAGAAACACACACACAACCCATGGCCACCTCCCAATGATAAGCTCAACCCAGAGAGCCAATGTGGTGTGGTGCTTGGATGTTGGACTAGGACCTGGCAGACCAAGTTCAAATTCTCATTGTATGACCATGGACCGGTCATATGGTGCTAAGCAGGAAAGGAGGAGAACAACGTCCACTGGCTTGAGCCTCTTGGCATGTTGTTGGCATCTGTCTGTCTCAAGAGACAATAGGGTGTACTGCCAGGGGTTAAGTCAGACCTCTGGAGAATCACAGCTCCTGATGTGGCTGCAGAGACCAGTAACTCATAATAGCTGCCTCCCATGTTGTTTTTGCTGCATTAGCAGTACTAAAGTGACCTCCCCAGGGTGCAAACCTGGGTAGTGTGTAGGAAGGTCTTGGGCTGCACAGATGACAAGACCCCCCCCCCTCGGCTTCACTGATATGGTCCAAAGGGAAGCAGAGCAATACATTTGGCACCAGCTTGGTTGCTGAAGTTGCCAGAAAGAAGCATACAAGACAATATCCAACCGTCCTGGGACTCCATTCTGGATTTGTGTAGGGTTTACTCCTTAGCCTTTTTTCCTTCCAATGATGTCACACAAGTCAGTGGGTATGGATTTACTCCCAAAGCCTTGCTCACAGATGAGTATAGCCACAAGGCAGTGGAGGTTTTAGAAGCAGATTTTTCCTTCTCCTAGTTGGGCTACCTTCTCAGGTGGACAAGCCCCATCTGCCCCTATTTTCCTCTGCAGTAACTGCCTTCTTGACCATAGTCTCATCAGTTCAATCCACCAGCGCTTTACAGGATAGAAATGTAGTAACTAAATGAACCCAATGCCCACTAAAATTCTAAATAAAGTTCTAAAATGACTACATAGAGGCAGAAAAACAGAAAGCTCTTTCACATGGGAAGAATGTTTTAGAGACACTGAAGGACAAGTTTTGGTGCTGCCTCTGTTAGAGGTGTTTGCCTTTGAACTCCAATAGAGTTAAATTCATAGATAACTGTGTCCCACTAGTTCTCTCCATTCCACAGGTTTCCATTATGCCCACTACATCAATGCTGTTCTCTAAGACAAAACACTCCAGCTTGGCTCAGAGGCTTCTAGCATTAGCATGTAAACACATATGCCATGTCTCTCTCCAACTATCTTTGACACTGATCCAAAAATTCAATCCTGGTTCAATAATTCTGGCAGCCATAACAAAAATCAACAAGTTTTCAGTGAATCTAACCAGAAATTCATTCTGGACTTGTATGCTTTCTTTGTTGTCTCAGTGACTTGTATTATGTGTCCATGCAATAACTGTGTTCTTAAGCAACAGACACACTTTAAATCCTGGTGCATCTCACAATATTTGATTGTTCTAGGCCAAATAATCTCCTGTTGCTTCTAAACCTAGGCAAAGTGTTTTTATAGGTTTAAGAAAACAGACCCCATGATGGAATGGCTTAGGTGTATTGAAGGCATAATGTGATACAGCTTCAAGGCTACAACCCATTGTATCCTCAAACTGAACATCAATACAAAAACATATCAGTCTCTACCTAAACTGAGCAATAGACAATACTAAAGAAATGATAATGCAAATGGAATTACCCAAACTTTGAATAGGCAGAAGAATTATCCTCTGAAATTCACTGCTCGGGGTTCAGAAAATTGAATTGGAAATGGAGTTCCACCTGCAGCTTCTTCACATCCCCAAAATAGATTGTGGAACACAAAGGATTTGAGATATTAATTGATATTAGGAAATGCTTAATTGTGCTGAGATTAGGCTTTACAGAATTCCCACTCCTCTTCTTTATAGAATTCCCACTCCTACATCTCATTTAGGGGGAAAGGTTACAAGTCAACTTGAATACGTGTGTGTGTGTGTGTGTGTGTGTGTGATGATCTTTTCTATACATTAAGCAAAAGGGGGGTATACAGGAGCATCTCTCAGGGAAATGGGTGTGTTCATTGTACAGTATGAAAAGTCACTTTGTTGCTTTCCAAAACTAGTTTTGGAAGGCATTGTTAGGATTTCTAGAATTTCTTTACAGAGTCTTGGTAGAGTTCTCTTCATTTTCCTATTCACCTTTCCTTTGTTTTTGGACAATGGACATCTGAATTTCAGCAGTTTAGTTTTCATCCTTTGTCTTCCTTTATTCTTAACTACCCCCATACCGGTTTCACCTTCTCCCAACCTAGCTCAATTGGTTATTAACATTTTCCTTGGGCTGAAGCAGAGAAAGTTTGAAGCTACATGTCAGAATGCAAGTGTGTGCTGCTGGCGGGCTCCATGCACATGTGTTCTGTGGAACAATAGAAGATTAATGAGCCTATATTTTATAGCTTTCAAAACACTTTAGCTGGGAAATTATCTGTTTTGGCTAATTGCTATATATCATGAAAAATGCTGTTCTCAGTAATTCCCTTTTGCTTTGCATTTTGGCCCTGATTCCCCTGTCCCTGTGCCATACACAGTTATTTATCTCTGCATAAAGTGGGTATAAAATGTTACTACTCGAGTGACTGATGATTTGTGACAAGGCAGCATTTTGCAGAAGCTTTGTACAGGTATAAATAGCTACACAAGACCCATATATCTTCTAAAATCCACAGCGATTTCATTGTACACATTTGTAGGTGTAGGGTGGGAAGAAGGGTTGCACATTCTAACTGCAAGCACAGTCAGCTGAAATATATTGCCACATCTCTAGACAGCATATTACTTCAGTCTCAAACCAACAGTAGATACTCAGAGACAATGTAAAAGTTCACAGGAGGAGATTTGGATAGGGATTTTTTAAAAAAATAATGTCAACCCTGGTGGAAAACCAGAAATTGTAATTCAGATTTCTGAAGATGCTTTCATAAATCACAAGAGCAAAGGTTGCAACGGAGTGCTACTCTGCAGAATCATCATTTTATAAGTTTGGTAGGTGTGTTCCTCTGTGATTGCTGCATTTTTCAGATGTTCCAGATGTTCTTTGACTTTCTTGCTATAGAAATTTAATTTTGACCTCATACCCCAAAATGAAAACACATGACACAGAAAATAGTTTGAAATATGGGCCAAACTTCAACTGTTTACATGTATTCTGATTTGCAACGTGTTTAAGTATTTCAATCCAACCTCTCTCAAATCAGTGTGGGTACGTACAGTCATACCTTGGGTTGCGCTTGCTGCGGGTTGCGCGTTTTCGGGATATGGATGCACTGAACCCAGAAGTACTGGAATGGATTACTTCTGGGTTTCGGCGCTATGTGCAGAAGCGCCAAATCATCACCCATGCGTGCACAGACGTGGCGCTGTGGCTTGCGAATGCTGCGGGTTGCAAACGTGCCTCCCGCATGGATCACGTTTGCAACCTGAGCATCCACTGTACTTGCTACCAAGATAAATGTTCTTCCTACTGACCACCATGGATAGGCAAGAACCAGATCAATCTGGTCTTTGCTCTTTACCACCCACATATCTGAAAGCTGTGCAGAGGCTCTGTCAGCATCAACAGCTCCTAAGCCATCAACTGCAGGTTCCTGGGCTATAACTCTCTTCAGCTATTACAATCCCTCATGTAAAGAGTTGGGGGGGGGGGGTTGAACTCCTGAAGAGAAGCGCCTCCTATTATTGTGACAGGGAGTCTTCATGTGGAGAACCTTTATGACGACAAGTCTCCTGCTTAGAAATCTGTCCTCCATCTTGTGGATAGTGACAGGAACGTTAATAGGGGAGAGCCCAGCATGCTTCTCCTCACTTTCCCACACACAATGCTACTTGCATGGGGGAAGGGGGCTATGATGCCTAAAGAGGAGTTGTGACAATGGCTTTAGCAGAAACCTAGGTGGGACGCGGGTGGGGCTGTGGGTTAAACCACAGAGCCTAGGGCTTGGCTGATCAGAAGGTCGGTGGTTTGAATCTCTGTGACGGGGTGAGCTCCCGTTGCTCGGTCCAGCTCCTGCCCACCTAGCAGTTCGAAAACATGTCAAAAGTGCAAGTAGATAAATAGGTACCGCTCCGGTGGGAAGGTAAACAGTGTTTCCGTGCGTTGCTCTGGTTCGCCAGAAGCGGCTTTGTCATGCTGGCCCACATGACCCGGAAGCTGTACGCCAGCTCCCTCAGCCCAGTAAAGCGATATGAGCGCCGCAACCCCAGAATCGGACATGACTGGACCTAATGGTCAGGGGTCCCTTTACCTTTTAAGGTGGAGTGGTCAATGTGGTGCCCTCAAGATGTTGTTGGACTCCAACTTCCATCATCCTCAGCTAGCATGGCCAATGAGCAGAGATGGTGGGAGTTGTAGCTGAACAACATCTGGAGGACTCAACACTGGCTGCTTTTAGTCTAAGAAGGAGAGAAGCAGCAGGATAAGGAGAATGTTCTTCTTTCATAGCTCTTTAATCAAACTGCTGCCTTTGCAGAGATTGTAGAGGAGGGGGAACCAGGCAAGGCTACCCTTGGTTTTAAATAGCCTCCCTACCAGTCAATGTAGTGGGCAACTTCCTAACCTCTTATTAAAAAGACATAATGATATTAGTTCTATTTTATTAAATGCATATTTCATTTTTAAAAAACCATTTCAAAAGGAACAGAGAACTGGAACTAGTGGCTGTATTTGTGAAACTTATACTCTCTTTTTTAATTTGAAGTCATAAATACATATCAGAAACCTCAGCAACAAAAGTATTGTTTTGCAATTTGAACATCAGCCACAAAAAGTGTGAGAGAGGCAAATTTCACATAATATGCAAATATCCCCTTTGCAGAGCTATTAATGTGGCCATGTGGAGTTGCTGATAGCAATAGTGAAATTGCTTTCAGTATAGCTCTAGACAATAAGGCAGACAGTTATATTACTGCTAATAAATGCACCATGAACCTCTCAATAGCTGGAAGCAAGTTTGCAAAGATGTCTGTTGATGGAACCTCCCATGAACATGTGAAACTAGTCGGAACAGCTATGTGGGATGATTTTTCTACCATCGGTGGGAACAATTCAAGAAATTCATCATGTATTCCCATAATGCCTTCAGGATTTTCAATTCACACAAAAAGCAACATGGTGGTGGTTTTAATAATATTTTGATTTTATCTGTCATAAGTTGCTTTGAGCATGCCACGGGAAAAGAGCCTGAAATGTTATTAGCAATTTGCATAAAGATTGTACTACATGGGCAGATGATTCTTTGTTGTGGCTGGCCAATTAGATAAAGTGATTTTCACTGCAACACTTCAGAGTCCTTTCTGATGCTGTCAGTTGCGCCATGAAGCATTCTCCCCCTTCTGCTGCTTCTCTGCATTATTTGGGCCAAATGCCAAATTTACATGTGCTTGTTATGCAAGACACAACCAAAGCAGGTGTTTTGTTTCATATCGAGGAAAGACAAAATCAGACCCCTTTCAAAATTGGGTCCAGCTTGAAATGGGATTAAGCCCTGCTGCCACCATTAACCAGCTATTTCTTCCAGTTGTCATTCTCCTTCTTCTCAAGCAAAACTACAAACAAGCATAGGAGCTAAGTCCTAGGAGCCAAGGTCCCTTCAGCTCCCCCAATAAAATATTTGAGAGAGTGGGGGCCACCAAAAGTTGATGGGCATTGGCCATTCAAATAGTGTGTGTGCATCATGTCTTGTGATCTATTATGTGGGTGGGGCTTACCTGCCCCCCCAAATAGCATTTTACTGTATTCAAGTTGGCACCCCTGCAAACAACTCTTGCCTTTAAGAGAGGGTACTTATGGATTGCTTGAAGCAGAAAAGGCCTGCTAGGGAGCATGAAGATTTGTAGTTTCTTTTCAAAACTACACATCCCATGATCCCTTGGATAAAACAATGCTCTGGATAGTGCTAAAGTGAGTCATTTACCACTAAGGAAAAGTCATCTCCTGAATCTAGAGAACCCTCATAGGTATGCATTTCTTCACCACCATTCAGCTGCATGCACTAAAAGCAAGCCCACCCCCAAATATCCCCAGACATGCCAATACCGTTTCAGACCTTCCCACCCTGAGAGATGAGCTCTAAGGTAGGGTTCATGATCATAGGGAGGATTGTAATTGCATGCAGCTGAATGCATGCAGAATCTCCTTTCCGACCTTCTCTTTCAACACAGTAAACTCTGAAGTGAGTGGTGTGACCGGGGCTCCCATTGATGCTTCTCCTGTCCTCTCTGCATATTTAGCATACACACTTTCAGGCACATGTCTGAATAGCACTATAGCCACCCAACCTTTCAGGCGCAGACCTGCTAGCGATCATGAGGACTATCGAGCAACAACATAAAACTCATACAAATATTGTCGCTTTTAAAAGTAATCTTTATACAATATCAGCTAGGCCAAAAACACATTAGGAACTGAAATTCAAGAGATCTCATTTGGAGTGTCAGCAAAGCGAGAGCTCAGAGGCAGGTATCATAAAATCTGACAGAAATCGGAAGCTGCACCTTGCAGCATTCCCAAACTCCCAAAGAAAATAAGTCTTTCTTATTTCAATATTTTTATATAAAACCAAAGCCCGGTGACAGCTTCTAGAATATTGTAAGTGCAAAAATTGATGTGGCTCTCTTGTGCTCTCCTTCCCTTGCTCTCTGGCTCAGGCCTTCTTAAGCCCTCAAAGGGAATAACTGATTAAAGACACGGTGTCAGGTGGTGGCATGTTTCACTTCTTCCTTTGCTGCCAGAGACAACCAGTACCAACTGAAAGCTTTCAGATACTGCTACTTTTGACGCCTTCTCCTTCCCTTTTTCTTTTCAATATACTGATGCAAGCAAGCAAATGGGATCACCTGCACTAATGTCAGGAAATGAAACCAACTCAGATGCTTTATAAAGAACTTGCCATCAATCATCTTGACATCCAAGCTCAGTGACTGCCATTGGATACCATTTAGCTGCGAACTCTGTCTGCACATAGCCCATTGAAAAGAATGAGTGGGCAACCTATGGCCCTATGCCCATATTTGACTCTTGGCCTGTTTTCATAAAGTCCTGTTTAGACCTCTGAAAAGACTGATCTGTCCGTTTCCCTGGCAGTTTACCAGGCAGAAGTAAAGAGGGAGACAAGTAGGGAATAAGAGAAAGGGATTGGCAGAAAGAGTGCACGGCTGCTGACTTTAGGCACTGGTCCCACCCACTGTCAGAATACACTCCCTGACAGATTACCCCTGGGAGAATGAAGTGCCCCAACCCTGGTGTAGCATAAGAGAAATACTTCATGATTAGATTTACCAGTGGGTTCAAATCTACGTATGTTTGTGGGTACATATGCATATAGTAGTACTTTACAGGAGTAGATGACATTTCATTGAAATTAGTGGGATTAGAGTTGTTTTAACAAACTGGTTGAGAGCATAAGATATGGCCAGGTAGTCCCTAACTCAAATGCTGCCTGAGGCACAAACTTACAAGGCAAACAGAGGCAGATTTAGGGCACTGTGACTGGTTCCACTGGGTGCCAAGCCTAGGGCATGCCGCAGGGCATCGCAGCTATGACATAGTGAATTGCACAGTATGGAAGGCGAGAGATGGGGGTGCCAAATTTTGTGCTCACACAGGGCGCCGCTGAAATGTGAAAGACCAAAGACCACCCCTGAAACAAGCCACTCTCTTTCAGCCTCAGCCCCACATCTTATCTTTAATATGGGGGTGATAGTGACCCAGATGTAGGCTTGTTGCAAGGATTAATGATATCATGATGTGAAGCTTTTTAAATATGCTAAGATGTTAAGTTCTGTGAATTTATCATCATGCCGTTCATCATATTAGTAAGCCTGTCAAACTGCACTGGGTTGTGGCTTCTTGAGAACGATCAGCTAGGCCATTGCTACAAGTTCTACATGACTTCCAGTAAACTAGTAATATGGATAGGTTAAATGTAGATTGCATATTTGCTTTCTGTAAAATGTATGCAAATAATTTATATAGGTCTGCATCATTCTTAGTTCTTAATTGGATTTGCCACATTTTTTATTTCAATTACAGCAAGAACAGCTGTTGCTGTTTCTTCTCTTTTATGTTACACACTGGTTTAGCTTATGGCTTCTATTTTTGTGTTCCCTGTATTTTATGAAGCATGGAGAGTTCTGTGATAAAGATTCAAAGCAATCACCATTCTATGCAGGCAGTAAGATTTGTTTGCTTTCTCTCTGCTATTTCACATCATTCATTAATGACACCTAGATAGACCTCCCTTTTGACTTTGTCATTTCCTACACTCCATATTTTACGAGGCACCGAGACGTGTGATAAAGTTTCAGCTGACTATTCACTCTTTTACATTTATGTGCACTGGACTGTCTTTTTCATCTATTACTCTTTCAGGATTCTTGTCTCTCTACATTTATCTATATCCTTCTCTTATTATTTACTATTGCCCTTTCATCCCAGCCACTCGAGCTCTCTGTTCTTGGCCACTGTTCTGCAAACCAACTATCAATGCTCTTCATAATCCAAAAGCTGAAAATTGCAAGACAGTGTAGCTCGAAGCTGTTGACTTGATACTTATTGTTCACATATTTGCAACCTTGTCATATTTGTTCATCTCCGCAAGGTCTTGTTATGGACCACAGTCGGGGAGCTCTTGATATTTTCTAAAGTTAGATCATGAACAACACTATATATATTGTGGAATATAATGGTATTACAATGTTACCAAAAATGGGGAAATTATGCTAATAGAGTATATAAAAATCATCACAATTCTTTTGCATCAATTTTGTGTGTGAGAGGGGGAAAGGGGAAGAGATATTAGAGTTATAATATATTCTTATGACTTGTAATATAAAATCTACTCATTAACCTGCTCCTCCTAACTCTCTTTTTATATATCTTGTTACTAAAACTCATTTGTCTAGTAGTGCTTTGATGTAAATATCTTTATTTTGTAACATTGCTGCTAGTTTGATTGTATTTAGCTGTTCACATAACTTCCTAATTATAACTAGTTTATTGGGTTTACTTATATTATTTCATGAATTAGCATACACAATTTTTGCTATAGTTAAATGTGCAATATTTATACCCTGTACAGTGGTACCTCGGGTTACGTACTTAATTGGTTCTGGGGTGCTGTTCGTAACCCGAAAAGTACGTAACCCGAACGATAATATTGCACTTTGTGCATGCGCGAACTGAGCAGAGCACTTCTGCACATGCGCAGACTGCACAGAATGTTTCTGCACATGTGCGGACCGTGCGCACGACGAAAAACACTTCTGGGTTAGTGGAGTTTGTAACCCGAAAAAACATAACCCGAAGCAGATGTAACCCGAGGTATGACTGTATAGACATAATCATCTCTCATCAATGTAATTTAACAGCCTTTCATTTGGCCTATGGCTGGCTTTAAAGATTGTTTTGTTAACTTTCTTTTCTGGTGTGCACATCTACACAAAGATATACACACACCTGTTTTCCTGTTGTTCTAAGGGTTTGGAGAGATTTCCTTTCACTGCCCCCCCCCCAATGCCTTTTGGTATTGCACTTTTATAGAGCAGGGCCAGAAACACTTTGGAGAAATCAAGGTTTTAAAAGCCAGCTGTTAATTCCTAGACTCTGAATGGATAGTATCCAAACAATCTTGAGATAACATGTTATGCCTGCAGTTTACATTGAGAACAGAGGTATCATGCTGAGGACTATGACTGACATTTTTGCCATAAAAGCTATAGGTTGGCAAAATCCATTGAAAAAATGGAGAAACACACCTCAGAAGCCATTCGACTTCTGAGGCGCGTTCAAAAATGGAAGCATTCACTTCCGGGTTGTCGGCGTTCGGGTTCCGAATTGTTTGTCAATGGAGATGTTCGAGAACTGAGATTCCACTGTATTTGGGATAGCTTTACACTTTCTTCCCTACAACAGAATTAGGAAAATTCCTCATCTGCCCATATCTTCTGAATTTGGTTAATCTGGTTAATTTGGTTTGTAGTTCCTCCAGTTTGTTATCAAAATAAATATTCAACCAATGTTATACCTCATGAGTCTTCTTTGCAGATATGGAAGCACATACTTATCCGAATAAGTTTATCACACAGAATCTGCATAGCAGTTAACTGAAATGACTCCAAATACCTTTCCCTAAGATTGGAAGCATTAGCAGCAAAAAGAGGCTGTCCTCCAAGTGACTTATTTATTAGTTTATTGCATCATTATCATTGTTGTTGATGTTGTTGTTGATGATGATGATGATGTTGTTGTTGTTATGCTTCCCATAAAACACCCAAAAGTGATTTACAGGAATAGAAAACTTAATTTTTCTCCCATTATCCAATACTTCATTTTTTCCCTTTTTTAAAGAGACTCTAAATAATGATATCTAATATCAGAATAAAGTTGGCATTCAAGAACATAGTAGGACAAATTGTCCTCGCTTCTTTCTGTTCAAAACAGATACAAGTAAAAGCTTTCCAGCATTCTCTTTTCAAAGGAAATGACAGGGGTCTGTTGTTGTTTTTTCATATTTATGTTAAAGGCTTGTTCACTGTGTATTTTATTTCAGTCATGTTTATACATTTCAAATACAATTTCGAATAATGTAGCATAATGGTATGTGCCATAACACATAGACAAATGATGTCGGCAACAATGTTTTTAAATTTACTATCTAAATTCAATTAATCAACATTTAAAAACATATATTTATCAGCATATTTTCACTCAATATAGTAATGTTTCAAATTAAAAACATTGTTGGCAAGGGAAGTAACTATAAAAAGAGTGGTTTTTCTATTCATTCCTTTTAAACAAAAACTTGCGAATTGGGTTTAGACATTGACATCAAAAGCATTGGCCTGCACCTATATGTCAAGTGCAACTAAATCAGGAAGCAACACAGCATAGTGTGTAACAGTCTATTACCTGCAAGTGCAGAAGAAATTACTTGTCTGGTTTGCATCCAAAGAAAATGGTCTCAAAAGCAGGGTGCAATATACTTGGGAGTATATTGTTATCCAAGGCAACAAAATTCTATCCAGCACAATCAGTCATTAAACAGTGATTCTGCATATGTAAACTTTGCATTATTGCCAGCAGATTAAAGGCAATTTGGTGAACCACTTTATCTTCACATGCATGAGTTGAAGTGCCCTTGGTAGTAAATGGAAAGTCATGCCAATATAATACAGACAGAAGAGTCCCATATCACATATTTTACTAAAGCTACACACAGTGATGCATTTACTTTAATAGAAAGTTTCGATTGCACACTTATATGTTATTGGATCTGTAAACATGGTTCTTATCCTGTTATTGAATCATAAATCTTGAAATTACCTACATCAAGTCCAGTTCCTCCCATTAAGGCTGGATCCTTAACACATCAGTAGTCCAAATATTAAACACCATCCCCACCTGACAGTCAGCAAATCCAGATAATATTGCAGAGAGTGAAAGTAAACAGCAAATCAGAAGTGAACACAATTTGAAAACAAATTAGTAAAACTGTCTGTATAAGGTTGGAAAGCAAACCCACTCAGAGATGAGAGAACAAGGTGTGTGGGTGTGAGCTACCTAACATGAGGTAGAACACCTAAATATGATGCTCAGTTAGATTCTACAAATGAAACATGGCTGTCTAAAACATCTGTCCTTTTGCATGTCGAGGTTACCGTCCCAGCTCCCCCCAGTAATTCAGACTGACACATCATTTTTGGTTTGGGTTTTTGGCATAATTTTGGCCACAACTTTATTTAAATACAGCCAATGTGAGTGGTTGCTTAGGCATTGGTCCAGACTACTGTCCCCCCAGCCATGGGACAGCTGACATTCGCTTTTGAGGGCGAAGTCAGAAAGGGTGAACACCTAAGGCAGAAGCGGAGTCGGGCAACGACCCAGGCTTCTCCCCCAAATGCTCCCTAGGACTCCGCTTGGCCCGAGCCACCCACCACTGGGTATGGACAAAAGCAGAAAGAGTCCCTGGATTCTTTTAACAGAATACCCTTATTTTCAGGGGTAGGCCCAACCAATTTCCTACCCCTGCCCCGCGCATTCAGAGGCAGGCCCAGCCTATCCATACCTCTGAAGCAGCGTTTCTAGGGGCAGGCCCAGCCTATCCTGACCCCTAGTGCAAGCAAATTTATACCAATGCCTAACCGCCAACCTTACAAGTTGTGACGATTTGCTACGCAGTAGGCAAAACCAGTGACAAAAGCCAATCAGCCACCGGGAAAATTCCTACCAGGCTCCCGCTTCAAAGCAGACAACCCCATGACAGGCATAGCAAGGTCAAGCAGCAACAACGCCGTTCCCAAATTAGGGAGGGCGGGCGGGAGATCCGTTGCACACCGCAAAAGTGAAACCAAAGTTTCACAAACTTAGGTTTTAAAGGCAAGAACTGTCAATCAAGCACTTGGCTACATGCTAAACTCCCCAGCAACTTGCCTCAACCAATCCTAGCTGTGGCCAGCCCAAAACACCCTCCCATAACTTGGAGCTGCTCCTTTAACCCTTCTGCAACCCGTGCTCTCTTCGATGGGAGAACACGCTTTGCATGTCGAGGTTACCGTCCCAGCTCCCCCCAGTAATTCAGACTGACACATCATTTTTGGTTTGGGTTTTTGGCATAATTTTGGCCACAACTTTATTTAAATACAGCCAATGTGAGTGGTTGCTTAGGCATTGGTCCAGACTACTGTCCCCCCAGCCATGGGACAGCTGACATTCGCTTTTGAGGGCGAAGTCAGAAAGGGTGAACACCTAAGGCAGAAGCGGAGTCGGGCAACGACCCAGGCTTCTCCCCCAAATGCTCCCTAGGACTCCGCTTGGCCCGAGCCACCCACCACTGGGTATGGACAAAAGCAGAAAGAGTCCCTGGATTCTTTTAACAGAATACCCTTATTTTCAGGGGTAGGCCCAACCAATTTCCTACCCCTGCCCCGCGCATTCAGAGGCAGGCCCAGCCTATCCATACCTCTGAAGCAGCGTTTCTAGGGGCAGGCCCAGCCTATCCTGACCCCTAGTGCAAGCAAATTTATACCAATGCCTAACCGCCACACGAGCTACCCCAAGCTCGCCGCCAACCGCTCACAGTCCCAATCCAACCTTTAGTCCCTCCGCAATATCCTCCAACCAGATATCGCTCCCCCGGGGAGAAAGGTGGACTCCATCAGCCCGATAGAGCTGACCTGCCCAAGCATAAATCCTGGGGTGCCTAATAGCGACCCCCCCCAATTCCAGGACCCTAGCAGAGGCTACTGCGTTGACACGCTTCCTGGCCTTCTCTGTACCCTGCGGGCAGAAGCTGCCCCGCCATACCTGCCTCTGGAGCCAATGAGACCAAAACAGCTTACAATCAGGCACCAGCGACCTCAAAACCCCCAGATCCCTTTGGATTGTGGAACGTAGAGTAAGGCAGTCCAAAGTTGGCAAATCGTTTTCCCCCAAGTGCACCACGATGGCGTCAGGGCGGGCCTCCCCATTCAAACGGTGCTGGATTAAAGGTAACAGTTCACACCAGCGCATGCCCCGCCTGGCCATCCAAGAAACCTGCACATGTGGAGGGAAGCCAAGGCCTGCTCCGAGACCAGATTCCTCTGCACGAACTCCAGCCCAATGGACAATGCTGTGCCCCACAATCCAAATCCGGGTGGCCGCTACACCTGGAGGGGTCAAAAGAAAAAATGTAAGTTCCGGAATTAACGCCGCCTCCTCACGTAGCCTCTGTAAGCCTCCGACTTCCAGCGGCCCATGTTCTTAATCCGCGCTACCGACAAACCCCAATGTGCGGCCGTGGTCGCGGCCCCAATGCGGAAAGAATGGGGGGCAAATCCGACTGCCGAAACGCCACTGGCAGAGATTGCTTTGCGCATTACCCTAGAAAACTGCTGGCGCGTCAAGGGCTGCCCGTCAGCATGGATCAGCAAGGGGCCCTCGCCCGAGGGCCTGACTGCCAAATATCTGGCCAAATCCTTCACAGGACATGGCCCTCCCCGCCCTGTGGCTGGCAATGCCATGACCGTACCCCTTCCCAACTGGTCAGTTTTTGAGCTACGGATTGTCAATGTCACCTCAGCGTCAGATAGGCTGGCGTCCTGATAGAGCAAGCCCCTGTTAAGCCCAGTTGCGAATGTTTCCAAAAGCACTTCTCCGATCCGCAACGCACCAAAAAAGGTCAAGGAGAAGGCTGCAGCAAAAAGCCGGGCCTCATATTTTGACCAGCAAATAGAACGCAAAGCGGAACGCATGCTGGTAAGCAGCTCAATCGAAATGGGTCGCCTCGCGGCCACCTGGGGAGTGCGCAGCCTGCCCCAGCCTTCTAACGCTCTGCGGACCGCGAATTTAGCACAGGGGTCTGAGTCAAAAAGGGCCTTAGAGAAGAAGGAAATAGCGGCTGCCTGCAATTTTAAAGTCCTAGCCGCTCTCCCCTGTTGGAAAAGGTGCGCCAGATACTGCAGCACCTGGGAAGATGATGGGCGCAACTCCACCCCCACAGCCACCGACTCTCGGTGAAATGCCAGGAAGTCCTTCCAGGCCCTGTCGTATGACCGAAGGGTGGAAGGGGAAACAGATGCCGCTACTCCCTGCCAAACTACGTGCTGCCAATGGTCCACAGGTATGCCGGGAAGGGTTCCGGGAGAAGCTGCGCGTCCGGGGCGAGCGACCTGAAGCGTTCCATCTGGAAACGGGACAGGGCGTCAGCTATCTCGTTAGTGACCCCAGGCACAAACCGTGCCGAAAATACAATATTGAACCTGAGACAGTGAAGCACGAAAGCCCTGAGGAGGGCCGATACCCTGGGCGAGCGCGAGGACTGCTTTGCGAGAATGGTCACAACCGCCTGGTTGTCCGACCAGAAGCAGACACGCCGGTCCCTGAAGTCCTCGACCCAAATATGCACGGCAACGGCTATGGGGAAAAACTCCAAAAAGGTTAGGTCACGCGTGACTGCCTCCCCTAGCCAGGTTGTAGGCCATGCCTGCGCGCACCACCGCCCATTCCAGTAAAGGCCGAAGCCCAGGGACCCCGCTGCATCCGAATGCACCTGGAAGTCGGTGTGGAGGTTCCACACGTCCTGCCATAGTGACACTCCGTTGAATTCCTCCAGGAATTGCAACCATACCTTCAAGTCAGCCTTCTCTTCCTTAGGCAGTCTACGCCTATGGTGCGGGCTGCGCATTCCCGCTGTCAGCCTATACAAGCGGGAGCAGAACGGTCGGCCGGGAGCCACCACCCTACATGCGAAATTAAGGTGCCCCAAGAGTGACTGCAGCTGCCGAAGGGTCACCTTCCTCAAGGGAAGGAGGTCAAGAATAATCCCTCGCAACGCCGCCAATTTCTCCTCAGGTAAGCGGGACGTTTGGGACACCGTATCCAATTGGATACCTAAATAGGTAAGCTGAGTTGCGGGGCCCTCCGTCTTGCCAGCGGCGAGAGGCACTCCCAGTTCCTCTGTCAGGGCCTGAAAGGCCCTCATGAGTGTCAAACAGTCACCTGACTCCCCCGATGACACCAGCAAAAAGTCATCGAGATAATGAGTCACCCCTGATAACCCTGTTTTGTGGCGAAGGGCCCAGTCCAAGAAAGTGCTGAAGCACTCAAAGGCCGCGCATGCGACCGAGCAACCCATCGGCATAGCCTTGTCAAAATAGTAAGCCCCTTCAAAACGAAACCCCAGGAGCCAGAAGTCCTGCGGGTGAATGGGTAACAGCCGAAATGCAGACTCAATGTCGCATTTAGCAAGCAAGGCCCCAGGGCCGAATTTTCTGATTAATTTAATAGCAAAGTCCAGCGAAGCATATTTCACCGAGCACAGCTCCTGGGGAATTACGTCATTTACTGACGTGCCTCTGGGATGAGATAGGTTATGTATGAGGCGAAACTCCCCCGGGGCTTTCTTGGGCACAATCCCTAAAGGGGAAAGGTGCAAATTCTGGAACGGGGGGGCCTCAAAAGGACCGCCCATGCGACTCAGCGCCAATTCCTTAGCAATCTTTTTCCTGGCTACTTCATGCATTTCACGCACCGACTTTTGATTAGGGGGGTTCCGTGCCACGGGTAACGCAGCCACCGGAACCCTAAATCCCTGGACAAACCCATCCCTCAGATAGGCCGCTGCAACCGCATTGGGGTAAATGTCCAGCCAATGCAGGAGCGCCGGTATCTTAATTGGGGAGAAAGCCAGGGAGGAGAGGACCCTACTTGCTGCCCCCGGCGACTGCGGGGGAGGGGGCAGGCTTGGCTGCCTGTGAGGCCCCCCCTCTCCCGCCTCGAAAGGGCCGCTTCCCACCAAAGCAGTTGGAGGCGGGGTGATTCCCCCCGCACTTGGAACACCCGTGCAAGTACTTGCATGACTGCCTTTGGCAAGACCCTTTATTAAAGTCCCAACAGGATAGCCGGCGGGTCGCCTTTGACGGTCCCGCCTTTTGCTTAGGTTGTTCCGCCGGTGACTTTTCAATGGACGGGCCCACGTGCGTGGTCCACAGGTCCAGATCCCTGCGGTCCCAACGCGCAGTATGTATCCGGTGGGCCCTGCGCCTAAACTTCTCATCATAAGTGATCGCCGCTGCCTCGCCTGCCATGGAGTAGGCCGAGCGAACAATGGACTGGTAAACTAGCAGGTGCAGAGCCCTGCGTGGATAAGCAGCTGCTACCACGCCCGCGTATTCCTGAAAACAGTCCAGCCAGCGTTCGAACGTCCGCTCGACCCTGGCCGAGCCGGTGCGCTTTCTGGATGCAGAATCCGACCTGGCTTGACCTGCCTTCTCATCGGCCGGGGGGGCCAGTTTAAAAATATCGACGTAGCGGCCATCTAGAATCCTGGCACGCATCTTAGAAGACAGGTGGCACCCCGGGACTATGTCCCTCGCCTTTTTTGTGGACACGGTCACCTCCGGGAGCAGGACCCCGTTGCGGCAATCCTGAATGGCGCCATAACGCGCCCTGTGCGAGTTAGCCCTACGCTGCCAAGCCCATCTTGGCAAACCCGGCACTGATTCCCCAAAGCCCCAATAAAGGCCCAAAGGGGAATCGGATTCGTCACCGGAGCTGTCCGAAGACGTACCTGTCGAGGAAGACGAAGTGTCCCCTTTGCGCCGCTTAGCACGCTTCCTGGCACGCCTGCCCCGCCGACGCTTTCCACCCGAGGAAACTTTGGAAGGCACCGGCAGGCTGTCCTCAGCCGAGGACTCAGAAGACGGGTCCTGCACCAATACGTCTGCGATAGACTGAGAAGAGACAATAGGTGAGATAACCGCAGCGGAAGCGGGCGGCGAGACAACTCGCGCCGCCCGGCCTGCACGGGGTGTGGTGGACCTCCCCCGCCTTCCCTTCCCCTTTCTGGCGGTCGGCGATGGCGTAGCACGTGCCGCCGCGCGGGTCGCAGGGCGGGACGCAACCAGCCCCTGTTGTGACGTGGTGACCTCGCCTTCCTCACTGGACCCGGCCGAAGTGGGGGGGGAGGCCACCGCCTGTCGAGAGGATGCCGCCCGGCCCCGTCCGCGGAGGGCCGGGCGTTGCAGCAGGCCATCCAGACCAGACGCCAGGCGTGCCAGAGCCTCAGGGTCGCCCGCCAAGCTAGCGACGAAAGACTCGACCCTTCCCGCCGTCCTGGCAGGGGCCTGGGAACGCAGCGATTGGGATGGGCCTCTGATCACCCTCTTCGATGGAGTAGAGGTTGCCGGGCGGGCCGCCTTTTTCTTCGGAGCCATCCCAGCTGCAAGAGAAATCAAACGTAAAAGAAGCGGGCACCCCGTACCAGGCCTCGCTCCTGCCCGCCAAAGGCGCTTGGGATTAACGACCAGTGGGGGGTGCCTGGCTCGGGACACCTAAAATGGCCGCCGGCACAAAATGGCCGCCCGATGACTCCGGGTATCTTCCAACTTTCACTGGCCCTTAGGCCTCAGGCCCAGACTGGGAGGGGGCCGTGGTGCTCAGGCGGCTGCCCCAAGGCCCGCCGATGGGTAAGCGCCCAGCGTGAAGAGCCACTACCGACCCCCAGGGGTTCCCGGCCACTAGGCCCCAGGCTAGAGGTTGCTAGGCCCCCACGACAGGCTGGGCCTACTAGGCCCCTGAAACCCCAGGGGCTGCAGCCACCCTCAGCCAGCGAGCGGGTCGGGATGGCAAACTGGGCCTGAAAGGCCTCCGGGGGGGGCGGTGAAATCGCGCCCCACCTACGGACGGGCCCGCCGCGCGGAAAGCGCTCCCGCAAGCCCGCAGCGCCGGAGGCGCTCCCCCACGCCGCGAACGGCTGGCGGCGAACGGGGGAAGCCCCGGGGGGAAGCTGCCTGCACCGGCCGACAGAAACCAGGCCGGCCCCGGCGTCGCAGCGAGGGCTGGCTAGCAGCCCCCAGGCGCGTTCGCCGGGATGAAAAGATAAAGGCCCTGGATGGCGCGGCGGGGCCGGCAACGCGGAGGCCCGTGCGCCGCGGGGGGGGCGGCCAGAAGCAAGCCCCGCGCTCGGCCGCGGCCGTTACCGCGCGCCTCTCGCGCCAAGCGAGAGTAGGGCGCAGCGAGAGGCCGGCACGGGTCCGATGCGCAGGACCAAACGGCCCAGGAGGCCCGCGGCGCCGGAACGGAGTCCGGCGAAACCACGCCCCACGCGCCGCGGCGGGGCCGAAAGGCAAGCCCCAGCCCGTTGCCGCCGCTGCAGCGCGCGCCGTGGAGCGCCGGGGCGAGTTTAAACGCCCGAACGAGGGCAAAAACAGCGGGGCGAGGCCGCAATGCAGCGAGAAGCGGCCCCCTCACTTTGCAGACCCACGGGGGGGGGGAAGCGGGAGGACGCCAAGCGATTCCGCTCGGAGCGCGGGCCCTGCCGCCCACGAGGCCTCGCCGGGATCAAGCGGTCCCAAAGGCCCGCACCGGCACGGCCACCAGAGGTGGGGGAAGGTCGGACAGAGCCCGGTGGGTCCCAAACCCCCACCCGAAGCTGCTAGAAAAGGGGGACTCACCACCGTACGGCCGGGAGCGATCCGATACGGCGTGTGGGGGGGCGGGGGGGGGGTAGGGAAGGGGGGAAAAGGGGTCAGGGAAGGAGAGTTTTTTTTTTTTTTTAATGGGGTGAAGGGTAGCTAATGGGCAAGGGGTGAGTTCGAATGAACCCGAGGGAAAGCAGGGAAGCAATACAACCGTATTGAGAAGCTCCTTCTGCAGCGCTCAGCGACAGACACCAGATCCGTTGCACACCGCAAAAGTGAAACCAAAGTTTCACAAACTTAGGTTTTAAAGGCAAGAACTGTCAATCAAGCACTTGGCTACATGCTAAACTCCCCAGCAACTTGCCTCAACCAATCCTAGCTGTGGCCAGCCCAAAACACCCTCCCATAACTTGGAGCTGCTCCTTTAACCCTTCTGCAACCCGTGCTCTCTTCGATGGGAGAACACGCTTTACCACACATTCTATTCCTGGTTTTGAAACATCAGAGAATAGGAAAGACCTAAAAGTTGTAGGCAGAAGTTTGTTCCTGGTTTTGATAAATGACTATAAATGAATAGATTATTCATGATCTACAGTCTTCTGAAGAATTCAGAATGATTACAATTAATCACACAACGGTGTCAACAGTGTCATTGCAATTGCACAAAAAATCAACAAATGAATACCTATATAAGGACCAACCCAAAACAGCAAGCTTGGTAGGACTCGTATTCAGGCTGGAAGGCAAAAGGGTACGTGTTGTGGTAGAAAAGTCCTGATGAGCACCATAAGGAATTCCAACAGCATAGAAAATGTAATTTCAGAATTAATATATAACTTTGTTTCATGACTTAGGAGATTGCGTGTAGGAATGGGATTGCATGTGTGAGAGGGGGCTCTTGTTACAAGTTTGTACTGGGCCCCAAAATACAGGGCTTCAGACAGGAATATAGTCACCCTTCTCTTGTTAGTAGAAAAGCAATTATTTAAGCAAATATGCACTCTTGAGAACAAAAGGCACTGCCTTTCAAGAAACAAATGCATAAAGACAATGTGCCAATATTTGCATGCTTCATCCTATCAGTGGCACTACATCTGCAGCACAGAGTGCAAGTTACTTGATTGATCTGCAAGAGCCCGAAAGATGAATGTCTCATACAGCAGCAGAAATATTCTAAGCAGGAAAGCAATATGGGAAGGGAAAGACAAGACAAAATGCCAGGAGACTGCAAGTTCTGGGGCTGAGGGAGAGAACGAAAGAGAAACAAGTTAGGGAAAAAATGTGTATAGCAGAGATATATTACAGAGAAAAACCAAGAGACAATGTCCAACTAAGTGATACACAAGGTAGATCCAGCAAAATCCACTGATTTCTATGAGTCTGCTGTGAGCACAACCAACATTGGATATCACCTAAGATGTAGAGAAAGAACAGGAATCTTATTCTTCATTGTGCTCATTTTGTATTTTCCATGTTGTATCTATCCTGGTACCAATGTTTCTATGAAATGATGAAACCAAGTACACACACACACACACACACACACACACACAACTATGTAAAAAGAGATTTGCAAAGAACCTGAAATACTTCATGTTGTGCCCTGGGTTAATTGATCCTGCAATTTATCCTGGGGCAAACTGCACTACTTCCCAACAATATAGAAGTCTTAATCTCAACAAGACACATCATTTCAAATAATTTATGCATATTTTTCCTTGAATCCAATTTTAATGAAGCTTTAGCCCATCTGAGAACATTCAGAATTTGAAATTACCTTGGTGTAGGACAGCCGGTGGCTATTTGATCATTTTTATTCCATTAACTCCAAATGACTGAGGAGTGTTTGCTCCACTGCACTCCTCTTCTCAATGTAAATGAATTGAATATTGGTTCATTTACAGAGGTCTGCTTGAAGATACTCATGAGTAAACAGAATCAGGCTTTCCAGTTGTCCTATAACAACAGCACTTCTTTTAAAATAAAGTTATGTTTCCATAATGTAGAAGTCACACAAGCACATGGTTTTTGTTTTGTACAGTGTCCCAGTATTTTTTGGCGAAGGGTATTACATTGCCACACAGGTTACTTACATAGCAGAAAGGTGTCTGGACGAGTGAAACTGACCACCTGTCTCCTTGATTCTTGCTTATAAAAGCGAGTTGGAGGGGCTGGGCGATGAACTCTGCAGGGTGATGAATGCTTCCCTCTGTAAGGGAGCCTTCCTAGACCAGCTGAAAGAGGCAGTTATTAAACTGCTTCTTAAAAAACCATCTTTGGACCCGGCCAATATGGCCAACCATTGCCCAGTCTCAAATCTTCCATTCTTGGGCAAGGTGATTGAGCAGGTGGTCACTGAACAACTCCAGGCATGCCTGGAGGATGTGGACCATTTGGATCCCTTCCAATTGGGATTCAAGCCTCATCATGAAATGCAAACTACCTTGGTCGCGCTGGTTGATAATCTCCAGTGAGCTAGGGACAGAGGTGAAAGCTGTTTCCTAGTTCTGCTGGAACTCTCAGTGGCCTTTGATACCATTGACCATGACATCCTTCTGGACCGTCTAGACTTAGAGCTGGGGGTACTGTTATGCAGCGGTTCTGCTCCTTCCTCCTGGGCATGTCCAGAAAGTGGTGTTGGGGGGTGAGTGTTCAGACCCCTGGGCTCTCACTTGTGGGGTGCCTCAGGGTTCCATCCTCTCCCCCATGCTTTTTAACTTCTATATGAAACTGCTGGGAGAGATCATCAGGGGGGTTGGGCTGGGTGTTCATCAGTATGTGGATGATACCCAGCTCTACCCGTCTTTTAAATCAGAACCAGTGAAAGCAGTGAAAGTCTTGTGTGAGTTTCTGGAGGCGGTTGGAGGATGGATGGCAGCTAACAGGTTGAGGTTGAATCCTGACAAGACAGAAGTACTGTTTTGGGAGGATAGGGGGTGGGTGGGTGTAGAGGATTCCATGGTCCTGAATGGGGTAACTATGCCCCTGAAGAACCAGGTGTGCAGCCTGGGAGTTATTTAGACTCACAACTGTCCATGGAGGCGCAGGTCAATTCTGTGTCCAGAGCAGCTGTCTACCAGCTCCATCTGGTATGCAGGCTGAGGCCCTACCTGCCCACAGACTATCTTGCAAGAGTACTGCATGCTCTGGTTATCTCCTGCTTGGACAACTGCAATGCACTCTACATGAGGCTACCTTTGAAGGTGACTCGGAAACTACAACTAATCCAGAATGCGGCAGCTAGACTAGTGACTGGGAGTGGCCGCCAAGACCATATAACACCAGTCCTGAAAGACCTTCATTGGCCCAGTACGTTTCTGAGCACAATTCAAAGTGTTGGTGCTGACCTTTAAAGCCTTAAACAGCCTCGGTCCTGTATACCTGAAGGAGTGTCTCCACCCCCATCGTTCAGCCCAGACACTGAGATCCAGCGCCAAGGGCCTTCTGGCAGTTCCCTCCCTGCGAGAAGTGAGGTTACAGGGAACCAGGCAGAGGACCTTCTGAGTAGTGGTGCCTTCCCTTGTGGAATGCCCTCCATTCATATGTCAAGGAGATAATTAATTACACAACTTTTAGAAGACGTCTGAAGACAGTCATGTATCGGGAGGTTTTTAATGCTTGATGTTTTATGTTTTTAGATATTCTGTAAGCCGCCCAGAGTGGTGGGGTACAAATATAAATTAATAATAATAATCTGCAATCCTATGCCAACTTACCTGGGAGCAAGCTCCATTGAACTCAGTGGGACTTGGGGCATACTTCTGAATACACTTGTTAGGATTGCACCGTGAAAGAAATTAATTTTTAAAACTACAAGCAGGAATACTCCAATGTACTTCATCTTCCTAAGCACACCGCTTCCATTACTTTAAAATTCTATAGGCTTCCTTACTTAGGTGAACAAGGTACAGGCCTGAGGGGTACCTACAGACAGCAGTAGAAGAGGAGAAACTTACTTTCAGAACTATGATGAAAGTGGTTGGGGGTAGGGTATTTAATTCACCAATGATTTTGTGCACAAGTTAAAAAATGCATTAGCTCTGCATACCCAACTACTAGAATACAATTTTCTATCTTGCATAAAACAGTATAACTGCTCAAACAGATTATAGACTGTGTCAGTGGCTAAGGCAGCAGCAGTACATTGTTGAGGAAAGGTTGTAGCTCAGTGACAGAGCATTGGTTTTCCCTGCAGAAGGTCTCAGGTTCAGAAGGCATCTCCCAGAAGGGTTGAGAGTGATTCCTGGCTGAAACCCTGAAGAGCCACGGGCAGTCAATGCAAAAAATACTGGGTTACGTGAGCCAATGGTTTGGCTTCCTATGTTCCTATTGGGGGTAAAGTACTGTTTTTTAAAAACAAACAAACAAACATTGGGGACCCAAATTATAATCCCGCTCAGTCATGCAAACTCAAGCTGCAGCCTATGCACAATTACCTGAGAGGAAACCCCCCTGAAAACAAGAGTAATCCTGAATTGACACATAGAGAATTGTACGGTCAGTGGTTCTGGGTAATTTGTTGTTATTTGCTCTAACTTACTCAACAGTACTGCAAGTGAGGGCAAAATAAGGTAAGAACAGCAAAATACATTTTACACCAAGGATCTCTAGAAATTGTTGGGAAAGTGTCAGCACTTTGGACAGCGGCCGCCATTATTATAAATTACTAATTACAATTTCACATATGATAATGCTCCACCTTAGTCAACAGGGTTAATCCGACTGCTACATTATATTACTTATTTATAAGCTTCCTTTCTGGACCATGATCACCAAATGTGGTGGCAAACAGAAATACAACCATAAAGCACAGCAACATGATGCAACACAATCCAATCCAATATTTGAGTGATTAACTTCAAAGCAGAGAATCTGGCATGCTGCTGTACCAGCATTTCCCCTCTCTATGTGAAACATTTGGCTAGCACCCTCAGCTTTCAGACCACTGACCCACCAGTGATGAGCGCTGCTACTGCCAGAGGTAGCTGCCTCTTATAACCATCTGTTTGGCTGTATGCACAAAGTAGATGGACTTGTCATCTGTGTGCTCTCCATTTCCCAGATATATTTCCCCACATGCACAACATTTGCTGTCCTGGTTAGGACCACATATGCAATCATGCATTTCATGTGCATCACCCTGGCTGGTACAGGACAATTATATGTGAGACTGAGAGAGGATATACTTGTACAAGAGGAAAGTGGAAACCAGAGAGGGTTCTATGGCGCATTTCTCAATGGAACAATATTCATCAAATGATAATTAACACCATACGCATTTGCCAAACAGCTGCTGTTCTCCAAGCCTGAATCTCTACAGGACCTTCTAAGTGCTCTGTGGCTGTCTGTGAAAAGCCAAACAATGCAGCTGTTTGTGAAATAGGTTTGAAGGCACTTTTAGAGCTTGACATTCATCAGGAATTAACAGGGTGTTTGATTCAAATTCATATTTAAAATATTTTGTAAAGACATTTCATTTTTTCATAGGAAACAACTTAAAAAAAACATTTCCACCCACTGTTAAGCAATAATTTACAGTAATAACTGCACACTGTTGGCACAAAAATGATTTTCTGCAGAACCAAGGGAGGAAATAACCTTGGGAAAACGAAAAGCTTAGAAACAATTCTAATTTCAGGACTCATTGCAAGCCAGAAGCTCAGCTCAAGTTAATGGAAATGCTTTAGAAATGTTGCTTTCTAATTTTCTTGTGGAAATAGTGTGAGATGATGGCAGATGAAGCCTTTTCCCAATAAAGATAATGAATACAATCCAGTGAAAGCGAGCTACACTAATGTTCCACGGAAAGTAATGAGACTTCCAGATGTCACCTTTCCTTGTGATGATAGCTGAAATCCAAGAAGTGAAACAGAACACACCTCATAGAAAGGTGCCTGTTCCCAGCAAGCAAAAATAGCTGCCTATCTCTGCTGACAGTATGCGGTGGTTGTTGTTCTTTCTGTGCCAATACTGCTAATACAGTTGGATTAGTGGAGATCAGTATAGGGATTGGTACGGCTGATGTCTGGAATGTGTGTGCTGAGCATGCCACAAAAGCTCACTAAGAAAAACCAACGTCTGGAAGTGTTCTTAACTGGTATGCCTCTGTATACCAGTCAATGGGAATCATAAGAGGTGAGAATGCTGTTGCCCTTAGATCCTGCATGCAGGCCTCCCGTAGGCAACTGATGGGCTACTATGAGAACAGGATGCGCTGCAGTAGATGGGCCTTGGTCTGGTTCAGAAGGATCTTTCTTCTGTTCTTAAGTGCATAGCTGAGGACATCTTATTCTATCTGTTACATTTTTACTTCCCTTCTTCAAAAGAAGTATAGTATAGTATAGTATAGTATAGTATAGTATAGTATAGTATAGTATAGTATAGTATAGTATAGTATAGTTCAAAAGAAGTATAGTATAGTATACTTCAAAAGTAGTGTAGTATAGTATAGTATAGTATAGTATAGTATAGTATAGTATAGTACAGTATAGTACAGTATAGTGTAGTATAGTAATTTTTTTCCATAATATGAATAGTTATCTATTCAAAATCATGCATAGTGATTTTTTTTGTTTTGTTTTGTTTTGTTTTCCACTGTATTTCATATCAATTAAAAATTCAGTGTGGCACGAGGAAATTTTTATTCTGAAAGTGTGGCCCAGAGAAAAAAGTTTGGAAACCACTAAATTAGACTATTTAGAGTCATGAAATGGTATGAGCCCAGTCAAGTCACGATGTATTCTAAAGACATGTCTATGTTGCCATAGAAGTCACTTTTTTGCCAGTTTACAGGAGTGTGTGGAAATCACACAATCAATTCTGGCCTGTTATTCCTGATTCTTTGCTGGTTTCCTTGTGGCTCCCTTCTGGGTCTCTGGATAATAACTTCCAGACCTCCGATTTAAGATTCTTTGAAGGTTCTTGTCCTGATCCCTTTCGGTTTCATCATCGAAACCTTGCTTGGAAAGATGTATCTGGATATGAAAATGTAGGCTGCAGCTAGGTTGTGCCATACCATAGACACAATCAGAACCTGCCAATGGATTATGGAGATTTCTAAGGATTTCATGTGTGCAGATACATTAAATGTTTCCACATTTATGCCACATCTTAGCCACCCTACATAGACAGATTATGATATCAATAGAAGCAGGTCTTTCTACTTCATCAGAATCTTCACAAAGTCAGATCTAGAATGGCAAAATGAACATTTAACTTTAATAATCCTACCATGTTTAGAATATGGGAATCAATATGAGTGTTAAATCCAGTTTGCACTACAGTATTATTCAATAAACAGCATGTGATAAAAGAGATTAATTCCCCTCTCTGAGGCCAGTTTTTAAGGCATATGTCCTACTTGTGCATCTCAAGATATATCCAGGGCATTTTGTTTAATGATATAAAATTACAAGATTTGCATCCCCTTGGACATGATTACAGTCCAACAGTGCCATCCACTGCCTTTCTACATAATGTTCCCTAATCACTTATTCCTTAAAATTCTTCTAAGAAAGCCAGGAGACCATAAACAAACTCTCTACAATAACCAATAGATATTAGGAGTTTTTCAGACAGAGGAAAGTTATTTAGACCCAACTAGCTTTTGTTGGAATAAGATTTTTCCAATAAAGATCTGTGTTGAAAAAGCAACTAATATAATATTATATAATATTATAACAGAACGTTTTACCAATTTATTTGAATGTTTAAGGAAAGTTGGGATATGTGTGTTTTAGCATAATTATATTGATGGTGATGATAATTAATTCTTGTCCCTTATCCAATATCTGGCTCTACAGCTATTGCTTTCCCCCCAAAGGTTTAATTTGAATGATTGAATGGAATTTTGGGTTTGCTACTGTCCCTTTCAAAAGGTCAACAGTGTGATTACTGCCTTCTTGGACTGGAGGATTCAGTCCTGTTGGGAGCTGTTTCACAAGGATCTTCCCTATGGGGAAGGTGCTTACAAAGCAGACCTTGGCCTGCAGCTTCTCCTAAAATTAAATGTCACCTAGTGACCCTCTCCATTTGGGGAGATCTGAGGCTGTCTCCCTCTGACTCAGATGAAGCCTGGATTCCCCCTGTATTGGTTTGATTTGCTTTGGAATTCTGTTGAATTCAGTGCACATCCCTACTGAACCAGCTGAAGCTTCACATATTTTATTGTTGCAACCCACCCTGGGACCTTATGGTAAAGAACGGGTAACAAATGTAGTAGACAAACAAACCAACTAACTAGTGTTGGATTTAGAGGAGGGAAAGAAATAGTGTTTGGTAATATCAACATATGGGGAACAGCAAATCCTGGAAGACATGTCCCAGCAGTTTTATGCAGATGTTAAATAACATGAGAGACACTATAGGCCAACAACCATGGTGTTGAGCAGAAATCTTATGGTACCACGGTCAGGGGGTGGATCTCCTAGGACGACAGGAATGCTGTAAAATGGTACCTGCAAGTATCATCCTAACCAGACAATCTAAAACAGGGTGGTCCAATGCACAGCCCAAGGAACACAATTAGACCTTGATGCCTTTTTGGCAGCCCTCAGCA
Source organism: Lacerta agilis (assembly GCF_009819535.1). Lineage (NCBI taxonomy): Eukaryota > Metazoa > Chordata > Lepidosauria > Squamata > Lacertidae > Lacerta > Lacerta agilis. Next base: position 60,712,721 of record NC_046315.1, read on the forward strand.
ACATTTGATCCCACCCCTCCCATCACAGCCCTCACACTGCCTTCCCAAAGCTGGGTAAGCGAGGTGATGGGCTTTGGAAAGGAAGTATAAGGGCTCTGACAGGGTCCTGGAGTCCTTCCGCCTCCTTTCAAAACACTAACTAGTGTTTTCCCAGCTTTGGGAAGAAAGAGGGAAGGCTCTGGGATACTGCCAGTGCCTCACACCTCCTTCCCAAAGCCTAGCGCCTCACTTAGCTAGCTTTGGCAGAGGGCTGTGTGTGTGCCAATTTTTTACGTTCCCCCCCCCACATGACAAGGCAGGGGGCAGCCTGCAGGTTCCATGACAAAGTACCCTTGCGGCCCATGCCATCAAATCCACAGAGGTTGAGTAAGACCAACAAGGACACCCTCCCCTGTCCCATAATAAGACCTGAAGCCAGATCAAATAAGATTTAGATTTCTTTTTGGGGGGGGCATTGGTTCCGATAGCCCTTTTAATAATGGTTTTATTGGGTATTATTAGGTTTTAAAACAGTCATTACAAAATGAACCCATTGACCAGAGACCAGTGTGCAGTCACAAAACCTAACTTAGGCTATCAAATATGCTCTTTGCTAGTATCATACTATTCTATTAATATTGATTATGAAAATACTTTAGGCATCTTACTGTCTTCCAGGATAACTGCAAATATGAACTGATAGAGCTTATATTTAGCAACATTACTTGGATGAATATTTTCAGACAACTAGGAGTCTAGGAGTGTAACTCCATTACACTGTGACATCATTCAATGTGGATTTCAGATTATTAACTGCTTTTAAGTATGTGTATATATTCAATATCACCAGAATGGCTTGTTAACATATTTATAAGTCATTATTTATTCTCTTTATTAGCAATTAGGTTTCAAAATTGCTTCACCAATTATAATATCCACTGTGTAAACTAAATGTCACCCATCAATTCAGCTTCACAGGAATAGCTCATAGAGCAATTCAATGCAGCAATTCAAACGGCTTGTTATAGCTCATTATGACGAAAATGTTCAAGCATTTTTCCTTCCTACAAATGTGATTTTGCATTCAATAGGCAAAACTGGGTTCATTAAAATTGTTCACCGGTAGGTCTGCAGCAAACTTCCTAGGGAAATGTCAAGATAAGGCAGCAAGGCTTACTGCCAGACTAATACCCAAACATAATTAGAAGAGGGCTGGGTGGTTTACTACCTACTGAAATGAGAAAGTATGCCAGGTACATTATGGATATTTGTTGGTGGGATTTCAGCTCATAAAATAAACATCCTCAACACTGCCGGAAAAGTGGTGTAAGGCAGCAAGCAGTGTTTATCGTGATTCTTTTGGTTTTGTTTTACTGTACTCCCCTTTTCCTGAAAGAATGCAACATTTTTCATCTCGAGCAGTTGAGAATTTTTTTCCTCATATCTGGACAAATGCTGGGAAGTGAGGGGGTGCGATCCTCTTCCTAAAGCATTTGTATGACTGTCCCCCCTCCCATTCATATCAGTGATCAAACTCCTTCAACGCCAGGAAACATTAAAGCCAAGTGGGGATTTCCCCTTTGATGTATCAGGGTAATACTACTTCCCTTTGAAAAACCCACCCATGCTTTACCGTGGTGGAGTCAAACACTCGAGTCTGAAGTACAGTACTACGCTTACTTACCCCAGACACCACAACCACGGCTAATTAAAATGTCAGGGAATGGGTTGGTGGCTGCTGTTTAGAAAGCAAATATTTTGATTAAGTAGTAAGACTTGGCCAGCCCTCAATCTTGGAACCAGAATATGGAGCAATAATTGTGTGGGGTTGTGTGTGTATAAATAGTTTAGACTGCTGAACTCAATAAAACATATTCACATTTCTATAATCACAGTCCAACATGTATTATATTATCTGCTATCAAATTTATACCACGCTGATTTTCTTTGGCTCATTATTTCTGATTCACTGCAGGTAATGAATTTCCTTTTCTTAATATTATGTGATGGATCTTCTGATTTGATTGCAATGTAACACAAGACAGATAGAAAGATGAGGTATTGTGATTTTTTTTCCAGGTGCAGCTCTAGAGACTTGAGGCATTTATTCCTGGTTCAGAGTAAGAAGATTTCTATGAAGATATTCAAACAGGATTACCCCAAATAAGGCTTGCATCAAGTGAATATTGATGTGTAGGGGAAAGAGAGAATTCTGGGCTGGATCCAGAGATCCCTTGCTTTGCTCTCTAAACATTTTTCAGAGACACTTCAAAAGCAGCTTTCCCACTGCTAGAGATAGAAAGATCCATATTTTGGGGGACGATGTCAATTTCACATAAGTTTATTCATTATTCCATCCAATTTCTGCATTAATCTGTCCTTTAAAAAAACTATCTAAAATTTGTATTTAAATACATACATTTTTCAATACAAAACACATGTTTAATTATTGTTTCACCTCAATATATGCATTTCTAAACATATTTTGTCCTAATATATGCAGTTTTAATGCAGTTTGGTCCTTTTTGAGCTAAAAACTGGATTGCAGAATTCAGAGAAGTGTGAAATCTAAAGGATGATTTATGTTGCAATCTGTGTGCTATTATGGAAGGTGCTAATTAGCACAGTTGGCTTAAAATGTTGACCAAACAGAATTCTCCTCCATCCATATTAATCCACTACCACCCACTAACACGTGTGTTAAAAAAACAACCCACTAGGCATGCCCAATTCCTTGGCATGCTTAACGTAGCTCTTTGGAATCTGGCCCATAAGTGGTCTACAACCATTTATGAGCCGTTATCCATATAACAAAGAAATGTCGTTTTTTCTTATTTATTAGCATCTTTACATACCTGACTCATGCATTCATGTCTGTGAGAGGTTTTCAAACAGATGAATGTAACGTTTCCATGGGAACAGCTTGTGAAGCAGGGTAAAAAAGAAAAAAGAACACCTACCCCCCCCCCCCCCTTGCCTGACTGGCTTAACTTGTACCTTCTTATTTGCTAATCCTCTATAATGAAAGTCAGCCAGAAGCACTCCAAGGGTCTTTGAAAAACTTGATCAGTAACCATGTAATAAAATCAGCAATGCCCATCTGGATTCTTGAAGGCTTTGCTGCTACTAAGTTTACTTATAGCAGAGCAACAGATCTACCATTTAGGTTTGAACCACTTCATGTTTTGCCTCGTCTTCATAGATCTAGGACCCCAACCACCTTTTTTGTTAGGAGAGGCTGTGCCACAAAACTAATTAGTAGAATAAAATTACTTCTGTTGATCTTCCGGTCTTGAGAACATTGACCCCTTTGCCATCAACTAATCATATTAAACCACATTAGAAATTACTGCTCTCACTAACCTCCAGCTAGAGCAGCTAGTAAAAAAGAGCATTATTAATTACAAAAAACCCCACATTTTTATATACTCACATGTATTTAATCTCCAGTTGAGCTGGTCTGACTGCTAGCAGTGAATATACATACTTGACCTTTTAAAACTCTTAATGTTCAGACCACAACTCAGTTTGGCTGAAAGGACTGAGACCGTGTATAGGAATATCTGGGTAGCTGGTAAATGAGGAAAGTTATATTCATAGAATCATAGAACTGTAGAGTTGGAAGGGAATACTAGGATTATCTAGTCCAGTGTTTCCCAACCAATAAAGGTATGTGCATAAACCCAAAATATATATCACATATCAACACTAGGTGACATCACAATCAATAAGCACCTGCAAGTTACTTACATAGCTACAGACCTATAGATACTGGCCCCAATCTATGGTACTCCCTTCCATGAGAGAGAAGGTTCAAACTTGTTATTCTTAAAGTTTTCCAGATCCACAGAAAGATATACTGGTGGTATTACAAGCAGACCCGGCCCAACAATGTTGAAGGGTGAAGCACCCCTCTCAGGCAGTGAAAGTGCAGGAGGCAGTGTCCCAACTAGCCCACCACTGCTGGAACGCCGCTGGAAGTGGGGAGGTGGGGGTGATAGTGTAGGAGGGAAGGAAGCAGTACATATCTTTTTTCCTTTTTTGCTGTAAGTCTATTGGAGACCTTCAGGTGGCAAGCTACTAAAGCCTAATAAATGAAAAACACAATGAAGCACACAGTACCCGTTTCACCTTAGGTGGTGAAATGGGATAGGCTGACCCGATTACAACTATCAATATTTCTCCCCCGGTTGCAATTCTGTGAGCTAGTAAGAAGAGAGATTTGTTAGCTTTCCTCTACTACTATTGCTCCTATTATATATCCAAAGCAAAGCAGTCAATCCTTGTTGCTAATTTATAACACAATCCTAATCATGTTTACTCTGAAGTAACTTCTCTTTTCTCCTACTGTGATTTATTGCATAATAATGTGATTAGGATGCATTGTAAAATCACAGTTGTATAGCCTGATGATTGATAGGCCAGGCCCTGCATTGCAAACATTAATGCAAACAAAGTTGCAGCTAGTCTGGGCTGTTTACCTTGCCATTTTAATTTTAATGCTGTACCAATTTATGTCATTTAGCCAATACAGCAAGGTCACATTTTAGAGCGGAGCTTTCCAAACTTTTCATGTTGGTGCCACACTCTTTAGCCGTGCATCGTTTCATGACCCAGTAATACACACTGCAGCTGACACACTAATGCAGGGGTCAGCAAACTTTTTCAGCAGGGGGCCAGTCCACTGTCCCTCAGACCTTGTGGGGGGCTGGACTATATTTTTTTGGGGGGGGGAAATGAACGAATTCCTATGCCCCACAAATTACCCAGAGATGCATTTTAAATAAAAGCACACATTCTACTCATGTAAAAACACCAGGCAGGCCCCACAAATAACCCAGAGATACATTTTAAATAAAAGGACACATTCTACTCATGTAAAAACATGCTGATTCCCGGACCATCCGCGAGCCAGATTTAGAAGGCGATTGGGCTGGATCCAGCCCACAGGTATTAGTTTGCCTACCCATGCACTAACATGTCATGACACAGTTTGGAAAGCTATGTTTTAGAGCAAATTCATGAATAAGAACATTATCCTGCTTGTTAACATTAAATCATTCACCACAGCTGGTTTTTTCCAAGTCAGGGTACGAACAAGCTTTGCAGAAAGGGGACTAATTCTCTATAATTATTATAATATAACCTGTCTTATTTGGCTCCTTTAAAATCTTGAGTGAGGTCCTCCTTACAGATCAGGGCTTATCTGCCACACCTTCTGGATCCCAAGGATACTCAGATATTATGTGGGATATAGTAAAGGCTAGATAAAGGGGGAAACCAGTGGAAGACACAGGCCTCCTCGTCCTTCCACTTGTACTAGACACCACTGGATCCTAGGCAGTGATTATCTTGTGCCACTATAGAAATAGTATCCTGTATCCAAATACTACCTTCCTTTAGCAGAATGTATTTTCAGAGAATAAAGTATTTCCTTCTGTTCCTGCCATTCAACTTGCTACCCTGTTTCTCCTAAAATAAGACATAGCCATAAAATAAGCCATAGCAGGATTTCTATGCATTTGCGAAATATAAGCCGTTCCCCAAAAATAAGCCATACCCCAAAAATAAGCCATAGTGACGTGGTACCTCCCATTAAAACAGCCTGGAGAGGCGTGGCTATGCAGCGTACCGATGCAACACGGTTAAAATAAGACATCCCCTGAAAATAAGCCATACTGTGTTTTTTTGAGCAAAAAAAAAAATAAGACGGTGTCTTATTTTAGGAGAAACACGGTATTTCCACTTCTTTTAGTTATACTTTGTTCTCTTTAATTTCAATTTGTTTTTTATTGTTACTGTTACCATCTTAAGAAATTTGTGATATTGGAAAACACCTTCTTTTCTGCATGTTATCATTTCCTGTTCTTCTCATTGAGGGGCATTGCATTAGCTAATTAATCCCAGATACAGTTTTTCCTGTTGTGCAAAAATCTTGGAGAACACTTTGCTGCCCTTGGTACCTTTGAGCGTAAAGGCAGGATATAAATTTAATAGATAAAACAAAATACCCTTTTAATGTCCCGGTGAAGTTAATAATGCTGCAGGCTGTTTCTTGCATCCTTAACATAAAATTTAATCTGTAATACCGTGTGGTGCTGCATTGTGAAAAGCATTTTTCAAGTGCATGCTCAAGAATTTATGGAATGGCACTGGTGCATTTTCTCCTTCTGCTCACAGTTCTTTGGATCCATGCCTTCATATTCTAATAGCAAACTAAAACAGATGAAGGATGTGAAATATATTTAATATCAATTCTCGCTAAGATAACAACTGTATTTTTATTCCTTGTGTCAATTGTGGTTGATGTATTTTTTGTTACAGAAGGGAGTGACAGAAAGAAAGTTTGATAGATATGGGCAGAAAGTAGAAACTGTAACGTGATTTACTCGATGCTTCAACAGATTAGTAGCCACAGGAAGGGGAAGGGACTCTCTTTTCTCAACGTTAGTTGACCTTTTCTCTATAATCATATAACATGAAACATTTACAGTGTATTTTTCTTTCCACTGATTTTTATTTGAATACAGTATTGCCATTTTTATTCCAGAGAATGAGAGAAACAAAAAAGATGCATTAGCTACTTTTCTAAGATTACATCTATGCTGGCAGTCGTTTGGAGTTTCTGAAACATCTTCAGTAGGAATAAAATAGTTAGCTTGTGCCATTTAGATGTTACTCCTAAAATAATCTTCTTTGGACAGAATTCTAAGCATATTTATGCTACATCCTTTAGCCACTCTGTCATAAGCAGTTTGAAAATTACACCCTTACTCATAAGAAAGTCAGTCTTTATTATTTCAGTTGAATTTATGCAGTATAAATAAGTTTTGAGTGCTGACTTCCTGCATTTGAGTTACTCTTGTCATAACATACTGATAGGAAATGATGCCTTGCATACAGTGGCTGTTGTTGCAGAAACTACATAATTCTGAACCATTTGATATTACTGAGATTTGTTCAATGTGTTACAGAAGAGCTGGATTTTGGAATCAGTTATGAATTTGTTAATGCTGTTAAGCTAGCTTCTGGGTGGAAAATGATACATGATCATTTGAAACTTGGTTGTCTGATTTCAGCTGGTAATTTATTTCAGAGACCTGGAGTTGCAACACTAAATGCCCAGTTTGTTGTATAATGCGTCACAAATGTAGGTGCTTTAAGAATATTGGGTGATTTTCACCTAAGATGCTTAGAGTAGACCTACTGTAATCAATTGACTTGGATAACTTTGGTTCACTTATTTCAATGGGTCTACTCTAACCATAATTTAGCTGGATATTACCCATCTCAATCCAGATTAAGTTAATTGCACTTAGGTCTATGTGGAGAAATCAGTTCCATTTCATTGTATTTACCAAGGTAAAAAAATGGTTTGAATTCTGTAAGAGATTCACTGGATGTAATATAATATTATTATTCTTTGTCAATCACCCAAAACCAAGTAAGATGTCTTCCATGAACACAGTCTTAACAGTGAGTCCGTAAGTGACTGTGGAGGCCACTTCTTGGATCATTCTTTGTCTAGCTCCCCCCCCCTTGACCTTACTGCGTTGGGTGACCCTACTGGGAGTACAAGACTCCCAATGGCTTCACTCACAAGGATCATAGGAATGTGCAAGTGCACTCACCATGACAAGGTGATGATCCAACGTTGGAGGTAATATAATATAAAGTGTTAAGTGAATACAAGGTAATAAAAAACTTATTTGAGTTAATCATGATTTAAGCTAGGTCCAATAGTTGTCAGTGTGGTAGAGAAGAGCAACCCTCCTGACACAGCTCTCACAATAGCTTACATGAATACAGCTAGGATAGGGTAAGACAGAGTTGGGGAAAAGGCTGCGTGGACACACCTACAGCCCTGACATTGCCAATGTCCTTGCCCCATCGACATAAGCTGAAGTGATGCTAGTGTCAGGAGACTGACTCTGTGACTTCACCACACCACACCAGCCAATATTGCTTGGTTTCCACATATTTCAGAGTCAACGAATTGTAACCAACCTTGTCTAGATCCAACATATTTATTTCAACTTCTCTATTGGGCTGTGGTCACATGCTGCAATCCTGGTTAATATCTGAGGACTTAATAATTTATTATTATGTTCAAAGACCAGTTCAAGAAGCACAACTGAGACTACTTTCACAAAAGTGAAATAGACATTTAAAACAGTATACAATAACAATTTATAGATTAAAATTGAAATAGTCGCATGTACACGAAAAGACCTAAGATTAGACTAACATGCACATTGACCCTGGGAAACTCAGGAGGCCAGCTACGGCAGTTTTCCAGGGGGTGTTCTGTGCCTACAAATCTGCGCGCAAAATCTGGCGACCATCCAGCTCGTCTTTTGATTTTTGCCTAAGAGGAGAAAATTGAGTTTTGGCTTGTCCGGAAGGTCAGCAAGCCTCACCAGATGTGGGTCAATGGTGTATCTACATGCCTTATCGTTAAAAGGACATCTAAAAAACAAGTGTTCAAGGCTACCAATTTCCCCTATTGGGCAGGTGCAAAGTCTCTGGGCGTACAGGACTTTTCCAAAAGATCCTTCCAGAACCGGCAAGGGCAAAGCCAAACTTCTGGTAAGAGTAAAGGCCATTCTTGCATTTCTGGATACAAGGAAATGGAGGTATGCTCCCGGGACAGCAACATCTCTCTCGTGTTCTGCAATTATGTAATCAGGGGACCTCAAGCAGTCCTGTTGTCTCTCTATGTCCATAATTCTTTGCCTGACCATAGATCTTGCTTGATCCAATCCCAAATTTAATATGGCTTGATGATCAAGACCCAATTTCTACAGAGAGTTCAGGAGCACTATCTGCCAGCCAGACTGGCTAACCTATGCATTTGAAACGCATCTGGGGACTTGTAAGAGGGCTCAGAGAAATTTAGATTGAACTCTAAATAAATAGGATCAATAAAGGAGCTGTGCCAACATTTAGGCCTTATATAATTTTAGGGCCACAGGGACAAAAAAGCAAACAAACAAAACCCTTGAGTTCTAAAGAATTTGAGGATACAGTTAGCATATATTTTCCCAGCACTCCCGGTGGAATTAATATGAATTTTATTGGTTCCTGAGGTCTGGACCACCACATCTGAGGACTTGAATAAGCCTGCACAGCTCCAAGGGTACAGGGGCTTCTAACTTGTGTACAAAGCATTCTGCGACCCACCATGGCTGAAAATGTTATCAGTTTCATACTAGAGATAATAAAAGAAACTATCACTGCTTTCTATATTTCTCCTATACTGTGGAACCTGAAAGGGTATGAATAAACACAGGGGGAGGAAATACTGTTTGCAGGCCTTTTCCCACTTGGCCTGGGAGAGCAGGGCCCTGTTTTATTCTAGCTACAAAAGCTATGACTGGTGAAGAGGCCAGAAGCAATCTTGGTTGTCTCTTAGTGGACATCCAGGATATGAAGTGTGAGCTTCCACAACCGCCATCTGCCATGAACCACCATCAACAGGAATGGCAGCAACAGCAGCCAATATGTTCCATGCTTAGAATAATGTTTTATTCTCTTGCTAATTATGCTGTATTAAATGTGCATTTTATGTTTGCCTTCTGAAATGTATTTTATATTTTCTTCTGAAATGTTTAAGAATATTTTGTTCACTTTGCTGCATTAGATATACATTCTGTAGTCGACCTTTGTAATGTTTTATTTTGAAATCTTTAAGGTAATATTTTAGTCTCCTGTAAATTATGTTGCTCTGAATGTATACATTATATTTTACCTTCTCCAGTAATGTTTTATTCTGGTTTGTTTTATTTGATTTTTAATGTGTTGTAAACTGATTTGAGATTTTTTCTCTCTTTAAATTATAAAGCAGTATAGAAATGAAATGAATGATGATGATGATGATGATGATGATGATGTTTCCCATTAGCTGGAATCACTTCACAAATTAAAATTGCCTTTTATCACACAATACAGTCAGACATTTACTTCATGCTGTGTTCTGAGCTAGTATAACATGAGAGGTTCTTTGCCAGAGTTCACTGCAGAAACAAATACAAGATGTGACAGGCTGGCACAGAACACCTAAGGAGGTGAAGAAGAAAACATATACCAGAGGCAGCAGACCACGAGTTGGACAAATTAGCTATGAAGAGAGTTGACAGCCTGATAGCCTACAATTTTCACAACCAAACAAAATCGCCAGTCGCTATCTAACCTTTGTATAAAATATGCACAGCATGTTATCTTACTGAAAGGCTTCTTCTTCCCATCTCTGCACATTCGCATTTAGTGGTAAGTGGTGTCTTGCCACATCATTGCATGCAATCGATCTAGAATGGACAGCACTGTATTGGCCTGTTAGTTGGTACCTTTCCTGATACTCAAGAAGAACAGCACTCTGTGCACATTGCAGCTATGTGCGACACATTGCACATAGACACCCAGTGCTTTGTATGAGCAAGAGTGGGAAATGGTTAGTCAACTGAGAAATGGCACCCATTTTCTCTTATCACACCGTTCAGGAATTCTGAATGACCGTGCAAATGAATGAGAGCGAGAGCACTGTCATCTCAGCTCACATTGTTCTGCGCTGAGCTTTGGAGAGTTTAGTGATTCCTTGAAAAACAAATGCTATTTTTCAACAGAAGAAAGATACACAGTAAATATGACCTACATTGCCCTTATTGAATCACCTTTTGTCTGTAATTTCTTTAAGCCTGGATAAAATACTGTAATAGGTGTGAAACAAAGTAAGAGGCTGAAAATGCCACATGGGTTAGCACAAGCTTTTAGGTGTTCAGTTTGATAATTAAGAATATTCTCTCTCCTTTAATAAATTCATGTCATTTTTAACATGGAAGGCAAAAGTCGAGTGTTATGCAGGGCAAAGAAAACACACAGAACAATGAAAGGTCATAATATCACCACATTCCTGGATGAGGGTTTTGTTTGTTTGTTTGTTATTACCATAATTTATACTAATCCAGCATCTTGTTTGTATATTTGGTGAAGAAGGCAAGCATGAGTAGCCGCCACAGTTGAAAGCTTGTTGTTGTGTGAATGACAGTGGATCCTTAGGTTCTAAAACCTCTTCTCACCCTCAGAACATCACATTTTAAGAAAATATTGCTATGTCGACTTTCAGTCTATGGTAACATTTAGGTTGCTGTGAAATGTGAAGCTGGTTTCTGAAAATCTATCATTAACATTTTTTTCCTATGAACCTTCTTTAATGGTTCTATTAGCGTGCTCCATTGCCCAATATAAGTGTAAGCTTTTGTAGTCAACTTTTTTAAAATGGAAAGCCTATAAATATAATGGCTATTCCTTCACTTCCACTCCAACCTGATGAATAGAAATTGCATTTCATATCCTGTTTTTCACTGCATCTTACTAGTGATTTGGTTAATTAACACTTCCAAGTATAGCCTCTCTTAGAAATTCAGGAAAGTGTGAAATTGCTTTATTGGCAATGAGAAGGAGGAAGAAATGTTCTGAAGTCATACATATTGCTCTGATATCTGGAGTTAAAAATTAAATAACGTCACTTACCAGCCGGAAGCTAAAGCAATAAACACACACACACATACACATCCAGTCTTTACTCTAACAGACACTAAAAAATTGTTATTTAGGTTCTTAGATTGTCTGTTTGTTTTGGTACTGTAGGTACTAGATTCTTGTACATCTAGAGCATGATTATACATTTTATTCCAGTGTAAAAAAAATTGTTTCACAGCCCTTGCAAGGCGATGAGATAGGCAAAAGATCAAACCTGATCAGATAATTATCTGATTGTCCATGACATCTGAATATGCTCCAAATCATAGCGTCAAATTCCAGTTATGGGCAAATGGAGGATAGAAATTTGGTTGGAGATTTTGTTGGTTTGTCAATAGGTCAGGGATTAACTGTGATTTCCTGCAGAATACCTGCCTGGGTTACAATAAAATAGCATGGGTTACAACTGGGTGGCATGGATGAAATATAATTTAGAAAGGATTTCACTCTACCTGGATGCACTTCTTGATTGCAAGCTTTTCTTAAAAGATAAAAAAATCCAGAGCTAAAATATTTTTGCTTCTAGCAAGAAATTAAACTGTGTAAAATGCAATGGAAAGGAGAGAGAAAAACACACCTCTGCCTTCACTTTATATGCAAAACATTGTGCAGTTCTCAAAAGAGCACTTGTCAGCAGGTGGATTGAGTGACAGTTGGTACACGAAAATGTTAGTTTCCCTTGTTCTTCTAAGCTTAGATGAAAATTACAAGCTTCCTCCCACTTAACAATTGCAAATGTAAACCACCAACTTTCATGGTCAGAGGAGACTGGTTAAATAAATACTTGCTAAAGGATAAAACCTCTTAACGGAGAGTCATGGCAGTGACTCAAAAGAATATTAACTAGGAGTAGGACTCGCAAAGAACGCTTGCCTCTGCTCTAATAATAACCGTAGCCAGAGGTGTGCTTGATGGAAAGAATGACTTTTTCAGGGCACATATATGCTAGGTGAGAAGAATCACCTTCAGGCTGCCACATTTATTTATTTATTTATGCATGCATGCCAGTCTATCTGTGCTGCCTTTCACAGTAAGGCCCACCAAAGGCTACGTGTGTACAGTATTTCAAGTTATCCATGCTCTAATAACCACACAATTGCATTAGTGCAAAGCACTGTGGGAGGCTCCCCTTGGAAGATGGCGCAGGAGCAGATTGAACAAAAATGTTTTCAGGGCCAATTAAATGGCTGGGAAAGACAGCTCCAGACATAAGTGCCTAGGGAAGGAAACTTTACCACCCCTTGAAGGCCCTCTGCCCACAAACCTTTACTGAGGGGTCAGGAAATCTCCTGAATGGAAGAAGTATGTGGTGGGCAGCAGGCTACAGAGAAGGGGGTTTTCAACAACCATCTCATGAGAGCACTTTTGATGATTCAAGCCTCTGTCTTTATCTATAGATAGGCAAGGCCTGGCACATGATCATGCCAAAGAAATCATTTACCAAAGAGTGGTGAACCCCATGCTACCTGCCCAGGCCAGGCCCCTCACCAGCCGTGCTTTGCACTTTGTTGAGTACTGGTTTGTGTCCTTGGTCTATGCCAATGCCTCTTGCTTGCCTGGATAGAAGATGGAGGTATGTGTGCGTGGGAAAAAATCTGACTTTTGTCAGACTAGAATGTAATTAATTATTATTATTATTATTATTATTATTATTATTATTATTATTATTATTTTGTTGTTGTTGTTGTTGTTGTTGTTGTTGTTGTTGTTGTTTATACCCTGCCCATCTGGCTGGGTATCTGCATCTGTTGCTCCACCCGCTGCTAGCATGTGGATATTCCCGCAAAAGCTGCCCTTGTTCTGAAAAAATGTTCACCACGCCTCTTATAGTGTTATACAATTTTTCTACCCGTGTTTCCCATTACTTCAGAAGGATTCCATTTTTGGTACTTGATTGGGCATATATGTACACTTCCATTTTTAAAAACAACACCCTAAAATAGTATCCTTGCCCCTTACATGAAAGATGTTTAGCCTAAGGCCTTCGCTAATAAGGGCTCCAGCCTCACATAATATAACAACAAACCATTAAAAGACCTCAAGCTTCAGGAAAGGTGCTTGTGCAAAGAGAATTGCCCTCGTGAGGCAAACAATCATGTGAAATGCTTTTTTCTTCTTCTACCTTTGCTCATTCAATGCAATTGGATAGCTCTATCAAAACAATGAAGATGCAAATTGGGATTCTAACCAAATCTACAAGGAATGCAAAGGGCTCCCTGAGTTATTACTGAGGAATACACATTTTTGAGATAAGCTTGTAATGCCTTTTTAAAAATTGGCCAGCTGCCCAAAAGGCAGCTTAGCATATCTTGGTAATGGAAAATTTCCTCTAATTCTGCCCATGAGTAAGTAACCCTTTTAGCTGAATGAACTTTAATTTGAAAGTATTCATAGTAGAGACTTCAGCATTCTCCCCTTCTAGGAAATAATCATTATTACTAATGTGTACCTAGAGACTGAGAGCCCTAACTTTGATTTCTAATGAAAAATAGTCTATATTGAGAAATCTTTCCACTATTTTTAGGCACTATTACAACATTTGCATTTACGTCTACTTGCAGAGCCCTCTTCTCTTTTGGAGGCATATGGTTTGAGGCACCAAGTCTCTGATCTCATTTAAAAATTTAGACAGCATTTGCTGATAGACTTAATTGGTAAGGTAGTATCCGAAGTTAGGACGAAATATTATATTGTTCTCAGAAGAAAGATTCACTGTCATCTTGCATTACTGTAGAGTTCTTGGCCATCTATCAGGTGTGGAAAATCGCTAATATTGTTAATGAAGGTATACCTATGACAGGTTATTTTTTGTTGGAGGTGGCATTAATAGCTACCCAACATTATTGTGGTGGCTTTGAAAATCCCCAGTTTTCCTATTTTCTTCTTTTTCGACATTCCAAAACCTGTTGGTTTGTTTATTTAAGAAATTTTTGTACTGCCTTTAAAACTATCTCTCCCTAAGGTGGCTCACAAAAGGAGAAAGCAAAACAATAAAACAATTCTTAAAATTGCACATCAAACAAAACGCAAAGCATCAAACAGATTGAAATTGATCAGCAAAAATCTAATCAAAGATTCAGAAGGAAGAAGAATAAAGTCAAGCACGACAAACTCTGACATAACCAAGGTTTTCTAAACTCTTCTTAAATAGGAGAGAGGGATTGCTGATTTTCCCATTGTTTTGCTTACTAAATTGGGCAAACCAGTTTTAAGACATGACCATGAAATTCAAAAATCTCATGCTAGAAAACCAGTGAGGCATAGGAAACAGCTCAAAGGCTGGAAGCAGATGTTGGTTTGGCAGGATGACTACAGTTAGAATGATTACCAAATTTTAATTTTTTATGTCATGTGCTGCCTGTTGCAATCTTACCCATCCACTTTTTAAAATAGCAAATTTGTTGGGATGCTTTATGCAGTGGGGGGGGGGGAGCGAGCATGCAAGGGTCAAGCAAACTGTGTGTTTGCACAGGTGCTCTGGAGAATTGGGAGTATGCAAGCATGCAATTTTACAATGATGCAGCCCAATTAAGGCAATTCATTTAGTTCAGGCTTCCTCAACCTCAGCTCTCCAGATGGAGAGTTGGCCTACAACTCCCATGATCCCTAGCTAGCAGGACCAGTGATCAGAGATGATGGGAATTGTAGTCTCAAAACATCTGGAGGGCTGAGGTTGAGGAAGCCTGATTTAGTTGACATGAAATTCACCAGAGATCCCGTGGTTGAGAATGAAGACCACTGCAGAAACCACAACCCAAAACCTCCCATTCTTGCAAATTAAAAGGCCATCACAGCTAAATAGTGATAATACCTTTGTGGTAGCCAAGCTACAGGTGAGAAGTGGTGGGTCAATTAGCATATTTTCGCTCTCCATTGATACCTAGTCTGAACCAGCCCCAAATCTGTCTGGAGTGACCAGTTCAAGTTTCTGGATTTGTTCAAATCCACTGTACGCACCTAGTGTATATGCCATCCTAAACTTTCCTTGAAGGAAGAACATGATAGAAATGTAAGTGAGAGAGTAAAAGATTTTTGATATGTTCTAGATTGCAACACATCCATGAGGTTTTTATTGTTGATATAATATATGCCTACAGTTTTATTTTTTGCCTCCACGAGGAAAGCGTGGCTAGCTCATGCAAGTATGTCTTCCTCACTACAGCCTGTGTGTGCAATGAGAACTTGATAATTTATTCTATGTTGCTCACTTAACCTCTGTAATGAGAACATACTCTCAGTGAGATTTGGTTCTGCTTTCTTTGCTGAAAGAGATATGAGTTATAGTTTGCATTATTCACAAGTTGTGCACCACAAAAGATATCCCACTGCCCTCATTAACCATCACTTAAATCTAAATGAAACTTCTGAATTTCCAACTCAGTGAAAGGATTATAGGATCAAATATAATTAAATCACTAAAGTGCTTAAATGAACAGCACATGCTAGGTCTCTCGCAATGTTGGGTTCAGCAGTTTATTTTGCCTTCCATTTAAAAGGTTTAATCATTATACTGAAACTAATAAGAAATTAATAGATTTCTAAAATCCTGCAAGCACCGAAGATCTTACAACCATGCATTAATCTTAATTACAAAATGTTATGCTTCAGTTCCTTCCATATGCATGATTACAACATGGGCTGAACTGAAAAAATCTCGTAAACTCTACAGCAAATATACAAGGCACATTGAATGATGGTCAATAAAATCTTTAAGTAAAACTTTGATAGCAAAGAGCCTGAGCTCTTCATTCACCTGTGTGCCTCTCTGACAGCAATTTGTTTTCAAATGCCATTGGTATCTATGCACCGTGGCACATCACAGGAGGTTGACTACTGACATAAAAACATGATGGCTCTCTCCATGTAATCTAGGTAAAGGTAAAGGGACCCTTGTGTGGGAATACGTTTTAAGGTGCTCCTGCACCTGTTTGCTTTATGTTTTCTTTAAGGTAACCTTCCGCACATCGCAAGGAAGGTAAAGGATCCGGCAGAAGGTTTGCTGCCTGGATCCCTCCACGCTGGGGGCAAAGCGCGCCAATTTAGCCAATGTAACGGTCAGTTAGGAGTTTTCCGCCCAGAAACTAGCCTAGAGACAACGTTGTGATTGGTTCATGTTAATGTTGTGACGATGTTTAACTTCCTAATAAATAGCCTCTGCTCTCTGTAGCGTGTGTGGAGAACGCGCGAGACAAGCCAGAGAGAACATCAGTGCGAGACAAGCCAGAGAGAAACCGAAAGAGAAACCAAGCCGCACAGAGCAGTTGAGAGCTTCTTCACCATTGACTGCAGTCTCTTAGTCTTTATTTCTTTTATTTCAAAAACGTTTATTTGGCCTTCTAAGTTTTGGCCACTACTTAGCTTAGCCTATCTTTCCTATCCCGAAACCTCCGGAATCTCCGGAACCTTCAGAAACCTTCGGAAACCTTCAGAAACCTCCAGAACTCACGACAACTACTTTCATATCATAGCCAGCGGACCCTTTCACGGCCAGTGGGAGCAGGAACTCCGGGATTGCTGGTCGTCCCATCTGCTGGCTATCCCCACACCCTTGACAGTTAAGTCCAGTCACAAATGACTCTGGGTTTGCTGCGCTCATCTCGCTTTACAGGCCGAGGGAGCTGGCGTTTGTCCGCTCCGCAGATAGTTTTTCCGGGTCATGTGGCCAGCATGACTAAGCCGCTTCTGGCGCAAAGGAACACCGAAACCAGAGCAGCTCATGGAAACGCCATTTACCTTCCCGCTGCTGCAGTACCTATTAATCTATTTGCACTTTTGGCATGCTTTTGAACTGCTAGGTTGGCAGGAGCTGGAACTGAGCAACAGGAGCTCACCCTGTTGTGGGGATTCAAACCGCCAACCTTTTGATTGGCAAGCCCAAAGGCTCAGTGGTTTACACCACAGGTTCCCCGACATTTCAGTTAAGCCAACGCCCATGCACTAAGCAAACTTTCAGAATTTCAAAAGGTCTGTTGAACATGAGCAGGTTGGGGGACAGTGGGCATGCTCTGAACCCTACTCCACATGTGTGTCACAGAATTATAGAATGATAGCATTGTAGAGTTGGAAGGGACCCCAAGGGTCATCTAGTCCAACCGTCTGCAATGAAGGAATCTCAACTAAAGCATCCCTGACAGGTCACCATCCAATCTCTGCCTAAAAACCTCGAATGAAGCCGAGTCCACAATCTCCCGACGGAGTCCATTCCACTGTCACACTGTGACACACACACAGCAGGTTGTATTTAGGGCTTCAGATTCCACATGTTTCAGTTCTGGGAACCAAATCCCACCCCCAGCAAAGGTTATTTCTTTTTTAAAGACAAAAACAAAACGGAATACATCCATTCCCATAAACAAAAACAATAGGAAAAATGAACAAAAAGTTTATCAGATTCAGAGCAGTATTGATTTTTTTTATAAAAAAAAAACCTAAACCAGTAGTGGGCAGATAGTGAGGCTATGCTATAGTACATTTGTTTTGTTGGCCATACTCAAAAATGTTATCACTGGGCTCCAGAATAAAACATTGTTTTGTTTATTTAGGATTTCGGTTCCTACATTGCATTTGTGAAACATCAAACAATTGTGTCATCCTGGGTAATCTATCACACATAAAATCTTAAGTGATAACTTTGCCCTTCTTAAATGTGGATTTTTCTCAATCATGGACAAGTTGCGTCTGATGGTCTCTCCCTACAGCCTGTAGAAATGTTCCCTCACTTGAATCCATTAGCACTTCTTCTTTTTTAACTAAGTGTCAGAAACAAAGATGACACTTTTTCCTGAGAAAATGTTTTAGAACTTTGGCTGCCGTTTTAACTTTTGACATTGTTAACTTAGAATTGTTTTGTGAAGCAAGGAGCAAGTTCCCCGATGGAGCAGTATTATCTCCCGAATAAAAATCAATGCTCAGGTACTGAAGGGAGAGATATAAATTAAAATTTACTCTATAGGCTCAAGGAGGATAAGCTGATAACTCTGCTAGAAGTTGTTTTCTGTGTGCATTGGTACCTCTTCCAGCCACTGCTTCATCTTTCATTTCTAGATTTAAAAACTGGGACAATACACAAGAGACAGAATACCTGTAAAAATAAAAAGGCCATGGTAAAGGTTGAAGCTACTCCTTTGAGGACGTCCCATCATCTGCCATAATGAGAATGCTAAATCTACGCAAAGGTCATGTGTGAACATTCATTGGAACGATTACGTTGATTGGGGAAACCACAGCCAGAATAGGACCCAGTTAAGCCCAAGTACTTAAAAGTACCATATTACTTTCAATGGAGCAATTATTCCAGCTTAATTGATTTGAAATTGTAGCCTAGAGGCCTGATCTCCCTGTATGTGCATAAGGAGTTGAGGAAAGGTTACTGGGGTGGTAGGCAACAACCTTCTGTATGCTTACTTTCATAGAAAAATAGCAAGCAACCCAGCAAGCTATGAATATAATAAATCCACAACCATTCCCACACTGAAGAGAAAGGATGCATGTTCACATCTTTCTGCAGAGACAGAAGGTAGGCAGAAGTAGCAAGTCTATTCCCAGCTGAGAGGTAGATAAAAACCTCTGCCTGCCCAGATCTTTCTGCTAAAGAACAGCAGCCTGTTGGGGGAGTCAGAAGATTTGGCCTATCAACAGCAAAAACTGCCATATCTGCAGCTGTAACTTTGCCATTACCAGAGAAGAACCTTATTTATTCAGATGCCACCATTGACTCAGAAAGGAAACAGGTATTTAAATAGAATTAAAAAGTTAAAATAAATAAATATGAAAATGTAAAATACTTATTTCAAATAAGATGACAGTGGCAGTGCAATCTTAAACACATTTACTCTTAAGTTATGTCCCACTAAGCTCAAGGATACTTACTTGAGGATCATTAGCAAGTATGCTAATGATCTGAGAATTATGGCCAAATATACTTTGCAGCATTGCAAGGGCCACCAGGGTGTGTCTGTCACATGGCACATTACATTATTTAGCCATCCCAAGTGAATGCTCATACATCCATTCAATAGCCTGAGACTGTCATTATTTCTTCATAAACTATGCTGAGCATATGTTGCGGAATAGGGTGTGAATCCTTATAATTCCTGTAATAAGGACAAGGACACACAAGAGCAAGTACTTGTTCACACAGTGCATAGTTTAAACTATGGAATTTCCTACCACAAGATGTGGTGATGGCCACCAATTTAGATGGCTTTAAAGTAGGATTAAATAAATCAATGGAGGACAAGGCTATCCAGCTATCTCCAGAAGCTGCATACGTCTAAGCACCAGTTGCTTGGAACCAACAGAAAGTGTGGGGACTGTTGCATTCATGCCCTGCTTGTGGGTTTCTCATAGGCATATGATTGGCCACTGTGGGAAGCAGGCTTCTGGAGCAGATAGGCCCTTAAGTATGCTCCAGCAGGGCTGCTCTTCTTATGCAGGTACATAGGTACATACATATAGACAGGCTTCTTGCCTGAGAGAGAATGGAGCCACAGCTAAGCTCACCCCACTGTGCCACTAAGAAGCTTTTCTTCCGCTTCCATGAATAGTGAGGGGGTGAAAGTCATTTCCAAAGGAGCCGCTTAATGTGCAATGACTAATAGGCAGAGGAATCAATAATTTACAAAAGTAAAAAGCCAAAGTACATGAAAGAAAAATTAACCTCTGTTTAGGTAATATGTGTTCACCTTTTTGTGGCCTTAATTAGAATGCATAGTGAAACTAGGCCTGCCCTTTCAAATCTTTATCTGAAGTTTCTAATATTGATATTAAAATAGAAGTGTGTGGTACTTAGGGTCAGATCTGATTAAGATCAGCATTTGCTTTAGCATTCTTTAAAGCAGTATACAGAGGGGAAAGCAGACAAAGAAAAGAAAGGGTTTTAAAAGTAGAATATCAATCGTTCTCAAGTCTTTTTCCCTTTCTGTTTTGATCACAATCATCAAGTGCAAATTAAGAGGCAATGAACACAGTCAATGGCATGGTCCCAGTTTAGCTAGAGTTAGTTGCATTTATGTCTCATTGAAGATAATGGGACAAGCTATTCACAAATAACTTCAGCTCAATTGATTTCAATGGGATTTAAACATCACTCAACTGAATAAGGGACCATAAAGTTTTGAAATGAATACTCAAAAAACAATTGTTTCTGAAATTTATATGAACAGTTGTTATGAGAACACAAGTTCAAAAATCCTGACACCTTGTTTTCTACCCATGAAGTTTATCTATAAGCTCACCAAGCACTCCCTCTAATAGCAAACTCACTTGCTGAGTGCTAACAGGATTTGTGCATAGGGGTATTTAGAGGTGTGCAGCCTCTGAACCTGAATATAGCCTGATAGGCTTGCCCACCCATCCGTATCTTTGCCCAGTTTAGAAAGGAGGTTCCTTTTATACTCTTTTGCTCTCCTTGGCTCTCATACAGAAACGGCCAACAGAGGTTCATTAGGTGCTTCCAGACTGCCACTGTTTTGCAAGCAGGATTCAAACACATGCTTCAAACTAGGTTTTCACAGTTAAAGTGGATGAAAATCAGGATTGATGCTTGATAAAGACTGGACATAGTCCAATCTCTAGATAAAGTTTCTGCAAGCAAATCAGAATGAATGCAACATTTAAAAAATTGTGCGGAGGAGCCCATAATAATTTGAGGCCTTTAGCAAACCTTATTTGATGTCCATACTAAGGAGGCAGATGTTAGACAAGCCCTTTGAATTTGAGCCAGCCTAAGTCACATATCAAGGGAGGGCTACACTGGTGGCTCAATGGGAAGCTACAGCCTACTTAACACCAGCCTTAGCAGAAGCAAAACTACAATCCTATTCACCTATTTTCCATAGTCTAGGGAACTTTTTCAAGCTACCGATAATATTGGCACTGCAGTACAAAAGAATAATTACAGCATTACCGCAAACAGTAGAAGTTTCATATCTTAACCTAGAAGTTTCATATTTTACTATACAAGCAGGTTGTCTAATTTTATAGTCTACTGACATCAAGCACACTTCAAAGAGAATGACACATGCCATTGTACTCCAGCCCATGCTGCTTGCAGAGAGCAAAGGGGCTTGCTCTAAGCCATCAGTTCAGAAAGAGAAGCAGATGAACTACCTAATAAACAATAAAAATCAGATCGTAAAACATTCTTGTCAATATGTCAGAGAGCTGGTAACCAGTGAAGGTTGACTAACAAAGGGGTCATACCATCTGATTTCTTGTTCCCAACAAGGACACAAGCAGATGAGCTTTTTTTCAGGTCCAGTGAGTCTTTATGGATCCTGTTCTGGGAGGGTGTCATATATTAGAGCCATCAATTTGGCTAGGATAAACTGAATGGTAAGAACAAAGAGCTGGCTGTGTAAAAAGTAAATGTGGGTAAAATTATGCAGGTAAATGTATTTAGCAGCCATTGTGCACTCACTTCTGCTGTCATAATATTGAACAGGAAGAGCATGGTCTGCTAGCATTGGAAAATGTGTGTAAATAAAGTTGTACAAGTAATTGAGGAGAAAAACTCATTAAGCTTAATAGAAATAAATACGCATGTCAGAAGATCTTGATTTCTGGAAAACAAGCTGCCATAACAAAGGACAATGAAATATGAATGATCCAGCAGAATTGTAGATGACAAGCCTACAGAGTGGTGTTTTCCTTATTTTCAAGGATGCGTGTCATCCCTGAGTGCACTTGTATGGGGGGATAATTTGATTCAGTTCTCATTTAAAAGTGAATTTACCTCATTTGCACATACAAAACAATATGCAGACCAAAACACATACATCCTTTGAATTTTGCAAGTCTCTGAATTTTGCAGTGCAGTTCTCTAGTGAAATAATGTGTACAAAAATGGGTATAACAGTGTAATGTGCATATATAAATGGCTATTTTAGTGGAAACAACAAGCAAAATGTAAATGGCTTTGAAAGCATTTCTATACCAGGCAAAATTGCATACAAGAATATGGACATTGGGAGAAATTTGCACTAAAATGCTGGTGAATTTTCATTGGGACGGAACAAAAATCACAAACTGATGTGGAAATGTGGAGAACTGAAGTTAAGATTGGAGAAGCAAGAGACTGAAACTTACATGTTTGCCCATCAATACATTCAAATTAAAGTTTGACTTCTTGGCAATCTTGGATCACATATTTAGAGAACAAAGGTGCAATGCAACCAGTTTTTTAATCTAGCCAATTTCAATGAAGAAGGCATGTGTTTAACACTCCTCTCTTGAAATGAATGCAAAAGTGCATCATTGGTAAGGTAAGGTGATCACATTAACTGGCAGGTTTTGATGCTTTTTACAGCACAATCCACTGTGAAATCTACCCTATTAACTTCAGTGGGACATACTCCCTAGTAACTGTGTAAAATGGCAGGCAGGCTGAGCAATTCACATCCCTCTTGTGCAGGGCAACTTTTATGTTGTTACTGAACAGCATAGAGATGTTCCTTCACCCAGCTGTCCCAGCTAAGCTGGCTTCTTACCAGCCACCTCCAATGGAGTGACTCAAACATCC
This sequence comes from Lacerta agilis, assembly GCF_009819535.1. Taxonomy (NCBI): domain Eukaryota; kingdom Metazoa; phylum Chordata; class Lepidosauria; order Squamata; family Lacertidae; genus Lacerta; species Lacerta agilis. Next base: position 60,735,759 of record NC_046315.1, read on the forward strand.
CTTCAACTGTGTAGCATTCCCCCGTTCACCTGTTGAATGTGCAGACGGGTGGGAGGGTCCCCTATGTAATGCCCAACAGCCATAAACAGAAGGCAGCCCTGAAGGGGCATACCAGAGGTGGGGAGGGGCTGAGCTGGCCTGCAATGACATGGGGCCCAGTCACTGAAGCAATCTTAATGCCCCCATCCCCAACTGTCTTGCAGGGAGTGGATGTGGTAGTGGCCCTCCTGCTATTTAAAACCCTGCCAACTCAGGGCAGGGTGCAGGGGGGGGGAGAGATGTAGCTCAAGTAGAAGGCATGTATGTCTAACTCATGGGGTACAATGCACCAAAATACTCCTTTGACTCATATCCATTGAAACGATGAGGGATTACACAATGTCTCCCTCATAATTCCCCAGCTGGCAAGATGCACGAAAGAATGAAAATATTTTCCCGCAACAGAACCATTTTCTTATCCATGGCAGTGGCAGCACTTAGGTTCCTAGGGCCTTTGTTGAGTAAGCAGGGTTCTGTGATGAACTCTCCGAGAGGCAATATATAAATGAGGCAGCTTACAGTTCTGTGACACTTGAGATGAACTCAGTCTAATATCAATAAATAGAAAAGGAATATTTTTTTAAAAAAATGTATCGGAATCTAATCCCGGGTCAGGAATAAGTACACCAGAAGCACCATTTGGAATGCAGAGTGCCGAGATGAGGCCAGAAAGTTGCTGTGGCATAAATGATATTCTCACATCAGTCTGAGGTGGTAAGGGCTATCTACATATTTATCAGGAATCCCATTTCCAAAAGAAAGGAAATCATTGCTTGGAGGGAAGTCAGATAATTGTATATGTCAGTTTTAGAAGAAATTCTTGATATAAGAATGGCTGAGATGAGATGAGAACTAAACCTGTTTGCTTAGTAAAGCAAATACAATATTCCCTAAAATATAGTGTACAATGTACATTGATCCAAAGGCAGGACAGAAATTCAATTAAGCCCTAGGAGGAGGCAGGTATACAAACATAGCTGTCAGGAGAGTAAAAACAATGGACTGTAAAATGATTTGCATGCAAATACCTTTGTAGATCAGAGAGGAGGACACCTAAATTCCTTTTCTCCTTCACTGTATCCACTTGAATTCCTATGAATTTGGCTCCCATGAGCTTTTGATCTGCCCCCACTTCCCTTTCTATGGGCTGTGTCAACTAAGGATTGCATTTATAAAGGCAATACGGTCAGCCTATGCAAAAGAACAGGCATAGGCAAACTTGGCCCTCCAGATGTTTTGGGACTACAACTCCCATCATCCGTAGCTAACAGGACCAGTGGTCAGGGATGATGGGAATTGTAGTCCCAAAACATCTGGAGGGCCGAGGTTGCCTGTGCCTGCGAAAGAAGGACTCAAGTAGGGGAAGCATAGCAGTGTGTGTAGCCTATCAATACAAGAAAGCCAGAAACAGCTCTGCAGTTTTAGTTGTTGTTTTAGTTGTTATTTAGTATTTTTATCCTGCTCTTCTACAGTAACAGCTTATGAAAAATGACAGATGGAAAAGTTAATGTGTAGATTCATGAACATCTCCAAGAGCTCTTTTTACGTTTGTTTTTGCCACATTCTTGTAATAATAGGATCATACCCAATCTTAGTTTATTGTCATGTTTTACAGAGGTGTATGTCTGTTCCAGAAGTCATACATCATATTACATAAATGTCCCATTTAGACTGCCTAAATCCTTCAAGTGTTCATCCATAAACTTTCTTTGGCTGATGGTTAATGCTTTCCTAACCTGCTAAAGGCAGCAGTAGTGGGTCTCCTGTGGTCCCTAAGGTCCTAATTTCAAAAGCTTTCTTTTCTGAACTCTGGCAAAAATGATCTGCCCCTCTCCAGGCAGGTATGGAGGAAGAAAGAGGGAGAAGGGGAAAGAGAAATCAGAAAAACAGAAAGGGGGTACCTTTCAGAAAGAGAGGGGGAGACTGTGTGGAGAAGGGTGCAAAAAGAAGTCATTTTGCTCATGCTCTGTCTGTTGCTGGCTTTAGCTGCTTCCACAGCTGGCTTGTGCCCTGTCCTCAGATTACATTCCACGTGGCCCTTAACAGGGGTGGAGGAGTTGTCCATCCTTTCTCTAAAAGATGTGTGCTTGGGTGGGAAGGTGCCTCCTTGCTTTCCTTCCTGATTTCCTGCCAGCCTTGGAGAGAGGGAGAGAGAGGAATGAAGAAACGGGCACCAGCTAGTGGGTTTGCTGCTGCATAAGTGAAAGCTATCTAGAGTGCAGCTTATCTCTGGTGATGTTGTTGCCAATTTTTCTCTGTTTGGATTTATGATTTTATGATTCTTTGTACTGCTGGCTTTTGCCGTAATAAAACTGACTGAGTGCAGCTTTAATTGGTCACTTCCCTAAGGAGTTATTCAGTGCAACTTATTACTGGTCTAATAATACTGGATTTAATTCAAGGCTCTCTAGCTCCCTGGAAAGGAGGGGGGAGATAAGACAGAGCAATAAAGACATTCATGGGATTAGGCTGTAATAAGTCACATGTCTGAAATAAGTTTCATTTCAATTCCTTGCCAAGAATTAGAACAGGAAGAATAGGAAAGTGTGGTTTGTTTCTGCCTAGTACAGCTGACAGTAACTGCTAAAAGCACCTGTCATTTACAAGTTAAGAGAAAGGTGATGGATTCAAATTGAGAGAATTTATTGTATTTTCTTACATGCCACACACTTTCAACCAATACAGTACACAGATTAGAAAGAGATCCTGGCTGTTTGCCTTACCCCAACCTGTGTGCAGCCACTGGTGCCAATCTTGACCAGTGGACATTGATTGGAACACAATAACAGTCTATACGCACATACAACTTTACAAGAGATGGGCTGGTACACAAAATCAGAAACCATAGTGACAGCAGGATTTCCAATCACAGGTATGGACCTCTATGTGCATACAGTTGTGGTTTTCTTGTTTGTTGTAGGACCCATGACTATGTTCCACCCAACGCATGAAGGCTGGGGAAAGGGCTGCAGGGCATGGGACCAGCCAGCACAATCTTGTTCCCCTCCGTGCATTGATTTAAATGTGGAGGGGGACTATGAGAAGAGGGCTCATTTAACATCAAACACTGGAACTAGGAGACTATGTATAGATATGACTTCCAATCTGCTCCAGAGGCTCCACCAACCTTCAAGAGTAGATTTTAAGGGTATGGGTGAGGATTCTACATTGTGCAAGTGGAAGCCTGTTGCCTAAGTGAAATGGCAGCAATGGCTGCAAGCATATTATTTGTTGCTTTTTGCTATAGGAGAGGAAAATGAATCCTAGTTGGGGGGAGAGGATGACTCCCTTGTTCTGAAAAGAGCCATTCAAACCTGAAAGATGTTAAACTGATTTTTTACCCATGTCCCTAACCAAGAATACAAAGATAAGGCTGGCATGAATTCTGCATTGTGTGATTACTGCCATTTGTTTTGTTTAGATGGACACTTCTAATTTTGAGAAAGTTCTTGCACTGAGCCTAAACATTAAACATTCAAGCAGCTAGAATGCCTGTTTCATCATCATTACAAGAAAACATTTATGATATTTCTTCATATACCTCAATTACCTTTCCCTTCTCATTGCAGTTAGCAGATTCCCACCAAAGACATTTTGTTTGGAGGAATTTGTATCACTTTCCACAAATGAGGCATGTGATTGTTAATGGAAGCAACAACATGCATTGTGGGCTGATGATAAGAATTCTACTGCCATCATGAGCATTTTTTCTTTATAACAAGTAAAACAGCAACACCTTTTTATCAACTTTCCATACTTCATTTGCATTCCAAATAAATGCTAAATTAAATGATGTAAATGTTTTTCCTGTCAAAAGTATTTTGTTAAATGACTGAACATTAAACAAAGCCAGCTATTGTTTTGTATTACTACAGACTTTTCTCTTCTTAAATATGACACCCCCTACATAAAAGGTTCTATCTGAATATAGAAATATACAATAAACATTCCTTTGCAGGCAGAGTAACATTTTCCACCAGCAGTCCTAATAAAAACTCAGACACAACAACCCAAGCATTAGAAAACAATATATAACGCAAGTACCGTATCTGGGGGGTATATAATGCATTGATGTGACTACTGGGGGCAGAGCAGAAGAAAACACAGTATAGAAAAGAATCCTCAAGTTTCATACATATTTATTTTTGGAATGAGCTTTGAGTTGAGACACCCCCCTCACCCCACCCCACACATACAAAAACAACAGAGAAATTGGGCCAGATGGTCCTTCTCTCATTCTGTCATAACTTATATTCTTGGCCACTGCTGAAATTAAAGATAAGTCAGAGACCAAAATATCTCCATCCATTCCTAATTGCTCAACAGTGATGCATCTGGCTTAAAAGGCCTGTCTCCAGTTCCCAGTAATTACTGGATTTAACCTTATGTCCTCCTGCCCAAACACATCCATCGTTACATGTTGCAGTTCTGCCATGAACATGAACTCTATTTTTACCAAAGGAATGCTTCTGCCACACAGCTGAACAAAGCATAGGCATGCAGCAACCATGCTGCTGTCGCTTCAGAAACAAAGATTTGGCATGGACCCCATTTCAGACTTGGAATTATAGAGTGCTTCTCTCCTCGTGCTAAGTCTGAGATGGTGCTCAAACATCACTTGCCTTATAATTTTGGCCATGCAGAACAGAACACCACCCACAACCTTAGAAACAATTCCAAAGTTAGAGTGAAAAGTCACTGGCAAGAAGGATGTTGCAGTCATCGTGAACCTGCTAGATTACAAAATGGAAGCTGAAAGATAATCCAACCCCACAGTTCTCAAGGCAGTGTATTTGGAACTCACTAAAGAATTACCAAATGCAACTGTTGCAGGTGCCGAAAAAACTAGTGCTGTGCCAGAACCTGTCCTCCAATTTCTGAGGTTTATTCACCCATGAAAAAGATTTTTCCTTTGTTGTCTCTTTTTCAAAGTGTTTTAGAATTTACTTTTATTGTTGATGTGTGCAGGTTTGGAATTAATTTATTGTTATGAAATGGTTGTGGTTGTGGTTTTCTTGCAATTAACCATTTGCACTCTGTAGTTTCCCCAACTGTCAGCATTACCTGATCTCAAAAGGCCCCATGGGAAATTAGTCAATGCCCTTTTTGAGATGAGGAGGGACATGGCAATGGAGTGGTATCTACAATATATAAAAAAACTACTCCAAGACATTACAAACTCCCTCACCATTTGGAGCATGACATAGGATACAAAATAAACCCCATCCAATGGTCAAAATATGGTCTAAAACAGTGTTTTTCAACCTTTTTTGGGCAAAGGCACACTTGTTTCATGAAAAAAATCACGAGGCACACCACCATTAGAAAATGTTAAAAAAATTAACTCTGTGCCTATATTTACTATATATAAAAGTAATTTTTCAAATTTTCCCACGGCACACCAGGCAACATCTCGCGGCACACTAGTGTGCCGCGGAACAGTGGTTGAAAAACACTGGTCTAAAACACCATTTAAATCCATCTCAGCCAAAAGAAGAGAACTTACCCTGAAATTTATCTATAAATGGTATATAACATCACAGAAGCTGGTGCTGATACATATACGGACCTCATCCAAATGCTGGAGAGGCTGCACCTCCATAGACACATACCTCCACATGTGATGGGAATATCCCAAAGTTCAATCCTTTTGGATGTCAGTGCTACAAGAAATATCCAAAATAACAAAACAGGTAATAGAAGCAACTCCAGAACTAGCCACACTAAATGTTTTCCAGGACAACACACATGACATTACAAGGTGCTCAGAAGTCTCTTACTTAGCAGCCAGAAACTTAACTAGACACTGGAAAGACCTATCAGGAGTGGACATAGAACACTGGTACCAAAATATATGGGAAACCACCCTATTAGAAAAGCTAACCAACAAACTTCAACTAGCATGGGGACAAGCAATGGAGGATGCCAGTGTGGCTCCCCTTTATCACACATACAGCACAATAAGACAATGACCTATCCCCCACCAAAGCATATAAATTAATAAAGCTAATCTGACCCAACAACATCCCCCCCACACACACACATACATACAAATCACACTGCAACCAACTGAATGCAACCAATCAAGCTCTGGACTCCCTAATATCTCGCAATGCCAATACAGACAAATAAATATACAAATAAAGAACCTACCCACATGGTGCAGACAAACCCTACACTAACACTATGCAATAGAACGAGATAACATTACCCTCCGTCTGTCTCCCTCCCTCTTTCTCCCCCAACTGCATAACAATAGTGTCTCTTACTGAACGTAAACAAACTGTGGAAAAAGACTGACTCAAAAATGGAGGCACAATATTTGTTTGTTTTGTAACACAATAAAACATTTAATAATTTTTTAAGCCCCATGGGAGCAGTTACCTTGTGGTGGTCTTCCTCTGGACAGTGCCAAAATCTGCAGTCCTGTAAGGAATGGAAGATATGCTACTTGAGAACAATAATATATTCCAGAAGCCTCAGTGTTGCATTGTATTGCACCTTTGTATGCAAGCTACCGTACCTTAGCTGAGGCCAGTTCCCAGGACCACCAGTTTCTTTACTATTGCATTTACTTTTCGCCATGGTGGTATCAGACCACATTAATCATCTTCACCATAAGAAAAACTTGCTTGTTTTCAGCATCATTATCAACTACATTAGTATTCTTACAGATCCTTTTTATCATGGCAAATGAATTAGATAATGTACTCATGCACCATACATCTGTAATCATGAGCATTGTGATCAGCCTTTGGTTAATCCAATCTATTGGTAAACTCAGTGCTCTTTTCTGGGCGGAAGCAGGGGTACGCACACCCCTAAACATTTTGTGAATCTCAGTTTGGCCTCATTGAGGGGTAGTATTTCAATATGAATAGGAAAATGAGAGTACCCCTAAACATTTTTTTTCAGAAAAAAGCACTTGAGTAAATTGACCTTTCAAGTTGCACAGAACTCTTCTAGCATGAACAAGAGTGTGCATGCAAGGCACTTGTCATGAACTCTTGAATTACCAGGAGCGGCTGGGGGTAGGGGTGTTACTGGAGAATTGGCCTCCTGGCAACAGCATCACTGCCAGATACTGGGATGGCAAGGCAACAGGGTGGCAGTTTGGGCACACCAGTAGGTGCCAGTCTGCACCTCTCCCTTGTGACCCTGGACCACCCAATTTCTTTTTTTAAAAAGAATTTATTGGATTTTAATAATACAACAAACATAAAATATAACAAAACACTACAAAAATCACAAAAAACAAAGATACAAATACAAAAATACCAAAAAAATAAAAATCTCAACAAACACTTATTTAACTATCCTTATCATATTACTAACATTATTGGGGGACCTCCTCACATCCTCTCTTTCAGTGTTCATTGCGAATCCTCTTTAGTAATTTCATAACATTGTAAAATCATCATTCTCATTTATCTTAATCCTTACAAAAATAAAATACTGATATCTAATTCTTATCTCCTATAGGAGACTGGACCACCCAATTTCACTGCCATCCTGCTTTGTCCCCTTACCGTCCTGGCACACAGCAGAAATGGTGGTACCAGGACAGCAGGTCTGTGGCAGCACTCCTCCATGCTTGCTGCTCCTGTTTACCACATATTATCTGCTGGAGACAAATTTATTTCAGAGGACTTGTTTTCATAACATTGATGAAGTGCAATTGTTGTCAGTAGTCATTCTGAAATCTGCCTCCACTGTTTATTTTTATTTTTTCCACTTTGTACATTTTGGTGACCTTCACTTATACCATTCCTGTGCAAAAAAAAAAAAAAAGGTTACATCTAAAATTGTCTTTCTTGCCATGTTCTTTTGGCTCTGGCAATAATTCTGGCCAGAAATCATATGCCTTGTACTGTGTCAGTGGGCTATTTTCTCACTGTTATTATTATCATTATCATGATTGTCATCATTATTTGTGAATCTGTCATTTGGCAGCCCTTCTCTCCAGGTGTCTAATTGCCATCTCCATCAGTGGAATGATTTGTCAGCCACAGCCTGGTTTCCTTGGCCATAGCATTGTGGAGCCTCTCCAGAGGAGCATTAACAGGATGGAGAAAGGAGGTCATCAGCTAGTATATCTACAGTATGACTGCCTCTTTGTTTCAAAGAGAATTGTTAAGGAAAGTCTTTCTATCTCTCCACATGCCATCCAGAATGCTACTAAAACCAGCAGCCTTCTGGCTTCCATGCATACATAATACGAGCTTCATGCCAGAACTCAGGGTATTTGGCAACCAAACATTATAATGACATATCCATAGCTATGTACTAATGGGCTTAGCAATGCATTAGAGCTCTCAGAATATCATGGTTTTTTTGTGGATATACTGATCCATAATCAGAGATGAACAAAATTCACAAGTTTCCACACGCAGTTTAAAGCCCCACATCAACAAAGAATAGGTACCATTGTTCTTGATCACAATGAAGAATGCATAGCAAATTACCAGTGTAGAAATGAAACTTTAACAATAACCCAGTTGGTAATTACAAAATAGGAAGGAATAAAAACTCTGCAGGTGTTTGATCATGAACCTATTTTTTTAAAATAAAAAAACTAGCATGTATTCATCAAAGTGCTGGGTTTTTATAAACAAAGCTTTGAATGGCAAGTGAGTTTTCAAAGCATGCTTCAGGCATTCCTTTAAAGAAAGTAAACAGGCAACCTTACTTTATTATTATTACTTTATTAAATTATGAAATAATTTGAGAAAATATCAATTAAAGGCACCAATAGTTCATGTATTTGTTAATATCAGTTTAGCAAAACAAGTTTGCTCAAGCAAACAGTTTCTAAATTTCCATCTAGGGAAGGAATGGTGTCTGCATCTAGCATGGTCAGGCAAGAAACAGGGACCCAGATAGCCACCATGGCCGATTCTGGCATCATCAGAAGAGAAGAAGAGCCTGGCGGGCAAGACACATCTAGTCCACCATCCTGTCCTCACAACAGTCAACCACATGCCTTTGGGAAACCCTCAATCAGGACCTGAGTGTAATAGTGCTTTCCTCATGTTTGATTTGCACTCAGAGCTTCTCCACACTTCTGCTTGTGCCATGTCTAGAAAGCCCAGGTCCGGGAGGTTTCCCATTTGACATGTGCTTTCTAGGCATGGGGCTGAGCAGTTTCCCCCTTGCCCTGCTCCTTTCCAAGAGAAAACTCACAATTCAGCAGTAGATTGGAACAATGCCCCTTCCGCCCATAGGAAGGAGGGGGAGTTGCAGGCAACACGAGACCTGCACGTGCACAGGGGATGGGGTCATCCCCTGGCACTAATTGGCCGAGCACTGGGTGCGGTGCCCAGGCGGCCGGCCAACTGGCACGGTCGCTTTGGGCGTGCCTGCTGCACTTAAGCAGGACGCATCCAGGGCTCGGCCTCTTGCCCTTCCTGCTCCCTTCGTCGCTTTGAGCGTGCCTGCTGCACTTAAGCAGGACGCATCCAGGGCTCGGCCTCTTGCCCTTCCTGCTCCCTTCGTCGCTTTGGGCGTGCCTGCTGCACTTAAGCAGGACGCATCCAGGGCTCGGCCTCTTGCCCTTCCTGCTCCCTTCTGACTGAGCGCTAAAGAGTGGTTTTCCATGAGGGAAAGCAGCAGGACAAGGGGAAGTATGGATAAGACGTCACTGGTATTTAGAGGTTTGCTCAGGGGTCAGCAACCTTTTTCAGCTGTGGGTTGGTCCACCGTCCCTCAGACCATGTGGGCGGCTGGACTATATTGGGGGGGGGGGAGAATGAATTCCTATGCCCCACAAATAACCCAGAGATGCATTTTAAATAAAAGGACACATTCTACTCAGGTAAAAACACGCTGATTCCTGGACCGTCCGTGGGCCGTATTTAGAAGGCGATTGGGCCAGATTCTGCCCCTGGGCCTTAGGTTGCCTACCCCTGTTTTACTGTCTCTGACAGTGAGGCAGAACACTACCATTGGGGTTGGTAGCCTACCTTTTAAAAGCTAATCACGTTGATGACCACCTCTATATCTTATGGGAGCAAATGCCACAGTTTAACTATATGCTGTGTGAATAAGTACTTTCTTGTATCTGTCCTGAATCTTCCAATGTTCAGCTACATTGGAGCTCCCCAAGGTCTAGTATTATATGAGAGGGAGGGGATAGTGCCAAACTATGGAATATTTTGCCATGGACAATGTGACTGGTCACTTTCAGGCCCCAACTAAAAATCTTTCTGCCTGAGTCTGTTTTTCACAGCAATGGCTGCTTACCCTTTCACAGGTGGGTGGTGGCTGCCCCCCCTTCTCCTAGCTGCCATCTCTGGGAGGTGAGAGCTCATGCGGCCAGCCGGCTATCTGGCAATTTCCCCAGCCAGCCAGTCTGCTGGGTGTGATTGCCTGTCAAAACCTGTAGTTTAAATGGGCCCATCAGAGGCCCTTATGGCCAGGCGTTGTCTGCTTTCATGCCCACCCAGCCAAGCAATGCATTGAAGCTGGCTGCACTGGATGCCAACGCATTTTTACTTTTTATTTTCATTTCGTGTTGTTTTTAATTGTCTGTCACTAGTGCTGCTCAATGTCCTGGTGTGTGTGTTTTGAAGAAGGGTGCTCATCAGATGGTGTTGGGCGCCAACTCCCATCAGCCCCGGACAGAATGGCCAATGATCAGGGATGAGGGATGTAGTTCAGCAACATATGGATGGCAGCATTTCTATTCACTGCTCCAGGTTTAAAGGATGTTGCTAAACAACTTTATGAAATATATTTACATTCCACCTTAAGGTCTTGGAACAACAGGAAAGCTTTTGAGATTATTTTTCTATGTGCAGTCACACGGAAACTTTGTGTGAGAATTGCACAAGAGCAAATCTGCTGTAAAAGCTATTCATTCCAACAAGGATGGAATGTGCAGTGAAAGTTTTGAAAACTATTCATTCCAACGGGAGAGAAGTGGTCAGTGAAAGTTGCTTGTGGATTGAGGCCAATGTCATAGCAGTTGTGACTTCATGTACTGTAGCTGTCTTAGCATCCTCTTTGTGCATAAAATGAAGCTTTAACACTCATGCCTTTCAATCCTATATTTAATTGGCAATTCAACCCTACTGAAGCCAATGTAACACCTTTGAAGAAGGCATTATGCCATTCTGACAGATGGGCAGGAGTATAGATGTGAAGTAAGCCAGAGAACAGTATGTTCAGAAGGGCTGGATTTCCATCCAGAAATATTGAAAGGGCAGTCTGTGCAGATTGTCACTGCTTTATGACAAGAAAATGTGCAATTTCTACTTCGTATTCAATGTAGATTAACCCTGAGAAATAGATTTTAAAGTCCTATTAGGTGAGCATTTGGCTTTCTGAAATCTTGATTACAGGAGATGTCATCCTACCTCCACTCCTGCTCAAGGCTCAGGGGAAATACATCCAATACATTTCCTAAAAGCATCTGAGCTTCCTGCCAAAAGTTCATGATTGACCATCCATACACTTCCACATCACTGAAGTCTGTTAAAACAAACGTCACCTGCATTTTACACTACTGTGTAGTCAATTAAATCTGTTACACAAACTGAATGGGATGAAATATCACCTCGGCTGATTATCACTAAATAGTTCACAAATTAGCACAGAACTGCAAATGAGAAAATAACAGCATCTCTTTAAGGAAAACATATGCTTCCTGTTACATGATGAAATAGTTAATGTACATTGAATGCCATCTGCTGACTAATGTAAAGTATTTACAAAGGCAAATAATCCTGATAGTTGTGCTTGTTAAATGGCTCAACAACTTAATTCAACAGAATTTTGGACAACTACTGGGATCAAGTCCAACACGACCACCAGCACCCTTTATTTTCATTTTCCTGAAGCTAAACTTGACATGTAAGCCAATTAGAAGTGATTAAAAGGGTAACTTATTTAGGGTTAATTTGCACATTAAACAGAATGCTTTAATGTGGATGAAACCATCAGGAAATGACCAAGGAATAAAACATCATCTATTTCAATTAAAATGAATCAGCTATGAATTCAGTGCTTGAAAATCCTATAAGTATATCATAACTTGTTACTACTGTTGAATTTTTTAAAAGCTATGCTGCTAAATCATGTCAGATTGCCATTGATCAATACTCTAATATGAATTGCTTACATTATTACACACAATTGAGTCCAATTCTGTAGTAGTGATTGCGTATTTTATAGCAAAGGATGGGGGAGAATTTCATTCACTTTGTATTTGAATGCAAAACTACTAAATGCTTCCCAAACCAATAAGAAAACCAAAATACAGCTCTCCTTTTAAATTCGCACATATCCAGTTCTCCAGTCAGAAAAAACAGACATCAGCGAAAAACACTGTGAAAATAGTTACATCGGTGAAAATAATGGGGGGGGGTTGCATTATCTTATAAAATAGCTTACAAGTTACATATAGGGGCAACACTGTATACAAATATTTTTATATTGTGCAATGTACAATTAGCAAGTGAAAAAGTTCCACATGAATATGTGTACAAATTTTCATGTGAATCTTTTAAAAGAAAAATTTCCAGTGGTAAGCAGAAATAGGGCAAACCAAATTTAAGATTGGAAAAATGAGAAACTGAAATGGACAAAGGCTCTTAACACTGGAAATCCCCTACTGAAGTTTCAAAGCAGGGCCTTTCTCACTGCTACATGACTAAGATATGACTCCATCAGGCTATCCAGATCAAATACACTTGCAGCTATCACTCTACCACAAGCAGCATACTGTATGTAAACACCATGCAGAGCCATGTAGTGCTTATAGCTATTTGTACTATGCATGTTCCATGTTGTGTCAATTTGCATCTCTCACATGTTCTGTTGAACACCACAGGCACAAATGGGCATCTGCTCCTTCCTTTTAAGGAATTTCAATGGTTCTAGGTGTTTCGGGAAGAGCACAGCTAGGGACAACAGTGATAACCATTTCAAAGTGTTGGTGCTGATCTTTAAAGTGCTAAGTGGCTTCGGCCCTGTACCTGAAGGAGCTGATGATCCAGCCCAGACACCAAGATCCAGCTTGGAGGGCCTTCTGGTTCCTCCCTCACTGTGAGAAGTGAAGTGACAGGGAACCAGGCAGAGGGCCTTTTCGGCAATTGCACCTGCCCTGTGGAACACCCTCCAATCAGATGTCAAACAGATAAACAGCTATGTAGTTTTTAAAATACATCTGAAGACAGCCCTGTTCAGGGAACTTTCTAGTGTGTGATGTTGCATTGTGCTTTTAATATCTTTTGTTAGGAGCTGTCCAAAGTGGCTGGGGCAACCCAGTCAGATGGGTGGCGTATTTTTTATTATTATTATTATTATTATTATTATTATTATTATTATTATTATTATTTCTCAACAGCATCATCCTCTATATTGTCTGTGAACATAATGGTTCAGTTTCTAACTATCACAAAGCTAATAGCCTGAAACATCCATTATGAAATTAGCAACCTTTTTTAAAAAGTCAGTTATTCTAGTGCCCAGTATCTCTTCCTATAACAATGATCTTCACAACTTAAATATGACATTCTTTCCCATTAAACTGCCAATATTTCTTTTCTACAATAGTACCCTCCAATAGCAGTTCAACAGCAGAGTTATATATGCAAGATCTGTTGTAGGTTCTGTTTATTTTACCTAGCAGCAGCCTGGGCCAGTGGGCTCCATAGGCCAAACTCAACTCCCTTCTTGCCATTACCTGGTAGCAAGGTTCTGCTTCACACACAAAATTGTGAATATGACTGAGACAAAAGATGTCATCCATAGGTCTCATAGTCTGGAGCAATCTCATTTGTTTCAATACTTGACTGGGAAAGGTTCATAAGTCATGGGCTGCAAGACTGCCAACTCTCTCATTTAGAGGAGAAAACAGACAGTGCTAAGGTTGCCCTTTTAGACTGAAAAAATATGCCCCATCCTTCACAGCCTTCACTGAGATTCATATATATATAAAGGATCTCCCAATTCAGTACTTTGGCAAGCTTGCAATATATGCAAGCAAAAAAGAAAGAGTGAAAAAAAGCTACAACTAATTAGCAGATTCCTATTACAGTATTGTCACACTCAGAAACAGATTTGAGCCATAACTGAAGCTCTCATAGAAGGTCTGCAAATTATTGGCAGATATTCTGCTGGATGTCACCCATGTCATCCCACTGGGTGATCCCAAATGAACAAACCAGCTAATCTATGCCACCACTACCTGGCTCCTATTTAGCATTTATTTAACACAACAATGTGTGCAGTGTTAAACAGAGCACTGAACTGGCATAGTCTTGTTCCCTGTCTTGCGGGGGTTAACTACTCAGTTCCAGCTGTCCAGCCACTAGCAACCCTAGCAACCAGCATTTATATTTGCTTATTTAGTGATCAGCAATCTATCCCAACAGTTCACCTACCAAAATACACCCCAAGTATTTAATAGTCAAATAGTAGGTATTTGGGGAACTAAGAAAAAGAATGAAAGCAAGACTTCAATACAGCCAAATTCTGGGATGTATTTATTCTATAAATATAGGTCTAGATGGCATTTGACATTTTTTTTTTTTGCTCTCCAGTAGTACAGCCGATATAAACATTGGAACTGGTTTAAAGGTAGCAAAGCCTTTTCAAATATTTGAAAATTTAATTTAATTAATATGAATGAAAATACTCTCATCCAAAATACCCACAGAGAGATGAAATTGGCATTTTCAGTTGTTTCTCTTCGTATTTGGCTGTACTGGTGCCTGTGAATAAAGTTGGTTTAATCAGACATAGAGAAGCTCTGGCCATTTAATAAAATAGAATTTGCATTTATTTGAAACCTGTCTCTAAGGTTGTCTCTCCCCCCACCCACCTGCAGGCAGATACTTCACAGGTATAAATCTGAAGTGTGTGTTTGTGTGGGCTTCACCTGAGTTAGTCATAAAAAGTCCTACAGATGTTAAATCTGGCCCTAAGAGCTGATTTATACTGGAATGGACAACATCTGAGAGCTACTCCCAAACGGCTTTTCAAAAGCTTCAAAGTCTTAAGACTCCATGGACTTTGCTAGCATTTCCTGCTTTGAAGTAAACTGCAGGTGGTCCTGCTCTCAGCAAACTGCTACAACTACTGTAGAAAAGAAAGACACTTGCTGAAAAGGAATATTCCTTATTCCTCTTTTTATTTTCATTATTATTCCTCCTTTGCAGAATCTTTTATGCATAAATCTTGGCAATTTAAGGACTCTGGGAAATATGAAATCAGAGAATTAATTTGGGGGGTTTCCTCTCATTTTTATGTGTTACATGTCTGTCTCAGTTTCTCTAAGCAACACAGTGCTACTTAACAACAGCCCTGGGCAGGTTAGATTATAAGAACGTTGATGTGCCCAGTGCCATCCTAGGTCATCAGGAATCTGAACTTGGGTTTTCCAGATCTGAACTTGGGTTTTCCAGATCTAAACCACTGATTCTAGCCATTGTACCACACTAGCGGATTTCTTCAAATGTGTTCAAGTGAAATTTAAGTTTTGGTTTGAAGCCCTTGCTATCTTTTGAGATTCATTCCCTTTGATTCTCCCCAGCTGAAAAACAATATAATATACTGCTGTGGTGGGGACTGCAAAACTCTGCAAAAGTGTTACCAGCTGGCCTAGGGGGCGAGGCCCAGGCCCTCACACTTCAGGGCAGGGCAATGGGCCACAAGTCCAGCGCTCCACTCAACAGAATGAGCATGACAGAACCTAAACACAGCTAATCTGGTTTACCTCATTTTGAAGTAAGTGATGTAATAATATGCATTACCATAAAAAGAGACCTTCCAACCACCAAATTACATCATTAAGACCAGACTCCAAAATTACCTAACTGCCCCACTGGGTTCATAGCAGAAGTTGACTCTGAAATGGGAATTCTTTATTCATAGCTCAGTCTCTTAGCCACTATACTACACCAGAGTTGAAGCTGCTTATGAGGCAGGTTTGGGCTGCTTGCTGTGTTTTCTGCCAAACCAAATTGATTGCCTGTCAGCTCATAATTCTGCCACTTTGTTTGTTTACTGTATGTATATAGATCACCCAAAAATGCATGTTCTCGGGTGGATCATAAAAACACAAATACAATACAATATTACAATACAATAACAAAACAAAAGCACCATAAAACTTTGAGTATTCTTTCAAGCTAAACATATTAGCCTGTTAATCTTGTATGAGAATTAGCTATCTATTTTCTGGAAAGTGATGGTAGACTGAACCTGTATTTTCTGGATTGACATTATTGGTAATAATAACTAACAGCATGAGGCAGGGGCAGGCTTTGCTATTTAAGCAGAGTTTGCCATCAGAGGAGGAAGAAATTGGCCCAGAAACATATTTGTTAAGTTATACATGGGTGACACTTGTTGATACACAATTTCTCACTCCAGAGATCTGTTTTTTAAAAAATTAACTGACTTTTAAAAAGTTGATAATCAGTACTTCTTCCTTTTCCATTCTTTCTGCCAAACTGGAACAGCCACACACAAAAACCCACGCACAAATGGAATACACAATACAAAACAAGAACTGCACATCTTAGTTTCCAGACAGTGCTCTTGGTTCTATAGGATTAAAGTGATTGTGTTTGTAAATCTGTCATTATAGTCCCATTCCAAAACTCCATGGGCATTTTGAGACATACACAGAGCTCCTGCTGTGGCTGCCACATATTAGGAAGATAGCTAAGATAGTGGCTTCTGGCTATTAAGCGTTGCATTTAGTTGCTCAAAGGAAACCAAGTAATGAGTTGGTTGTTGGTCGACAGCACTGGTCTTAAGGCAACACCAGAAGCAGGTCAGCAGATACCAGGGTTGGAACAAGGATGACAAATGATTCTAACATTCCAGGTGCTCAGCAATAACAAGCCTGTGTTTGCTATTTTTATTGTCAGAGAAATCAATTTAACTTGTTAATTGGATGAAATATTTGAGCGAAACTCTACAGAATTGAAGATAAACCCCAGGCATGGCCATTCATTTTCTAAAGATAGACCAGCTACAAGCATGCAAGTAATCTCAGGGGACGTTTAATTAATCTTGTTGATAAAAACATGAAAATGATGAATGATTCTGGCTTCAAACATACCACTAAACAAGGTATTTTAAGAGCTTTTAGGCTCAGAGCTCTGAGTAATTTACCTGCTCTGAACTCTGAGGAAATGAAGCACAGACTATGTCAGGTGAGTGACTGTACCTTCATTAATCACACTGCTCAATACCTACTTTTCGGTGGTAACCTCTGGCCACCAGCCAACACTAAACCTGGCTGTACTGTATTAATGGGAAAGAAAATGCCAAACGGGAGATTATTTTGCCAACTCATTCGTGAAAGCACTGCTCAATTTCAGGGCTGCAATTCTAATATTGTAAGCATGGAGTTCCATGTCTTTTTGTTTGCTTGTTGTATTTTCTTGTACTAAAAGGGGATTTTACATTTTAAGCCCATTAAATGAAAGCACAGTGTCAGACCTCAAGCTGAAAATATTCTTTCAGTTTTAATCTATAAATTTGTCTGGACTCTACAAATGAGCAAAATCCTGGCTAATGCTAGGAATATACTCGACCAGTTCCATCCCTATGCATTTAGACTGAGAGTGAACCAATGCAGCTTGGTTTGTTACTTTCCGTTAATTGCACAGGGAGGTAAATTCCAGACAAGCAGCTGGGCATAAATGTTTCTTTGAAAGAATAGTTGCCTCCACCTGTCAGTACTTTGCCCTAGATTTAGAGTGGGAATCTTAGGGCCGGGTACCAAAAGTGGCTCTCAGGCCCTTCCCCCAAGCCATAGCTCCTTCCTTGATCATACCAGCCCTGTTATGCATTCTCCTTGAGTGCTGGATGAGAGGTGTGTGTCCCTAGAAACCTCTGACTTATGTGTGGCTAGAAGGCAGCCTTCTGTAGAAAGGTAAGAGTAACATCCATTGTTTTTCCCAATTCTTCCCACCACTAGCATAAGACCCCCATGAGGGAATGCAGTCGTTGGGCTGAAAAAAGATTCTTCACCCCCAGCTCTTAACGTTCAGGTCAGAAAGGGATCAGCTAGCAATATATACAATTAGACTGAAAGCATAGGTTAAATCTCTTTGGTTAGATCATCAAAGGGTAATCATAGCACCAAAAAGAGAGAGAATTAATTAATATCAGTAGATCTATACCAGCTTACTCTCAGTTGTGCTGTCAGGGCATGGAAAGTCCAAAACAAATTATTCCTCCCTTCCCAAGTCAAGGTGTGCAGTACCCACCTATTTGGGCACCTAAGACAGAAAATTCCACAAGTGCATTTTCCCTGTCCTGGCAGTAATAAATAAATAAATTAAAATGCAATGCTTCATTGAATAATTAGCCATTCGCCCCTCCTTTGTACCACACAAAATCACTCTGCCTAAAGGCAGGGTCAGTCGTGCAACAAGACGAGACTTTAAGGTATATGCTCAAAGTCTCACTTGGCAGAATGAGCAGGACGACAATCCCCTATGCAGCAGGGTTCAGGTACCATATTTTGATATAAGTGATGAATGGTCCAAAGTTTAAAATAACCTAACTGCAAACAAAGTGATCAAGGGGATGGGGCAACTCCCCTATGAGGAAAGATTACAACATTGGAGGCTTTTAAGTTTATCAAAAAGGCAAGAAAGGGGGGACACAATACAGTATAAAATTAGACATAGCATGGAGAAAGAAAATATTTTCTCCATCTCTCATAATACTAGAATTTGGGGACACCCAGTGAGGCTGAATGTTGGAAGACTCGCAACTGAAAAGAAAGTACTTTTACACACATCACATAGTTAAACCATGGAATCCCTCTCACAAGAGGCAGTGATGGCCACCAACTTGGATGACTTTAAAAGAGAATTAGACCAATTCTGGAAGGGTAAGGCTATCATTAGCTACCAAGCATGAGGGATATATTCTACATCAGACATAGGCAAATTCTGGCCCTCCAGATGTTTGGCGACTACAATTCCCATCATCTCTGACCACTGGTCCTGTTAGCTAGGGATGATGGGAATTGTAGTCCCAAAACATCTGGAAGGCCTTTGTTTGCCTATGCCTGTTCTACATCCAGTACAGGTGGCAATGTGACTCTGAATACCAGTTGCTGGGAACTGGAAGTGTGGAGATACCTGTTGTGCTCAGGTTTGGCTTGCTAGTTTTTCCTGGGCATCTGGGTCTCATAACCATCATCATGAGTTTATCTTTTTGCCACTTTTCCACAAAGGTGCTCAAAATGGCTCACAGCATACCAAATGAAAAAGAATATAGCAATTCAAAAACATATTAAGAACAATTAGAAAAAATAATACTGTCAAATAAATGCAGAAAACAAATCCATACCAAAGCAGCACAAATAAGCGAACCTGATTTAACAGCTTGAAACTAAACAGGAGAGAGTGGCTAGTCACTGTGAGAAGAGTGCTGAACTAGATGGGTCTTTGGCCTGATTCAGCAGGTGCTTCTTACATTCTAACTGAAGCCCTGCTTACAACAGGACAATGTTGTAATGGACAATCTGATTAAGGTAGTATTCCAATATTCACTTCCCTGGGAGTAAGTCCAATTGAACTCAGCAGGGCTTTCTTCTGAGTGGTCATGCATAGGATTGTTCTGTCAAGCTTTTTTCCTCTACAAAAGAAAGGGGAAATGTCTCTGTTCCAGCCCAACTGAGAGACCAAGGTAGGGAAGCTTGAGTAAACACAGTCATATGCTACAGCTTTATCCTTTGGCGGAAATAAAAAAATAAATAAACCTCTGTTTGCCAGCAGGTTTTGAAAACGTAAAGGACAAGACATTACAAATTGACTTCATTCCCACCAGAACTTACACCTGTCCAAGAAACCTATGCTAACGAAAGTGAAGCCATGTTTGCATGAGCAGTTGCATGTTTTTGTTTAACAATGAATCGATAGAATTTAACATCTACCTTCTCGTTGGGAATTAATATAATTTTCCTCATATGCTCTCATTGAAAATCTGCTTTTATGACAATAAAGGAATGACCAAAATATTGTGCCACCTGTGGCAGACACACACTCACACCATTTCCTCTTTCTCCTCCCCACTGACTTCTCTGATCAGCTCTTCCTCTAGGCAAGTGTAGGAGGACATTTAAACAGCATTTTCCACCACAGCAAAGAGATGACAGCTGAGTCCAGCACCATTCCAGATCTCATCATGCAGAGTCTCATTCTGAAGAAGGATGTGGACATCACTCCAAGGAGTGCATCATTGCAAACTGAGATCTCAGATGGGGCCAGAATCAATTATGTAGGAGAAAACTGCTGCTGTTGCTTTGCCATGGCATGACAATGTTTCCCATGATTTTCAAAGCAATGCTCCCCAAGGCAGCAATGTGGCAAGGCAGTGATGGTGCATTTTTCCCACTGAAGTAAAGCATTGACCACAGCACTCCTAGTCAGTGACCAACAGCAGAGAAAGGCTTGCAGTGGTGCCAGCACTCCTAGGCAGTGGGAGTGGTGGATGGCAGATGGCAGCAGTGGGTGGCTGGGTGGGTGCAGACTCACTTCTCCACATATCCCAATCCACTACCTGAGACAAAGCACACACTTTGTTTCCTGGTATAGCCAGCACTATATGACATTATGGGACGTGGGTGGCACTGTGGTCTAACCACTGAGCCTAGGGCTTGCCGATCAGAAGGTCAGCGGTTCAAATCCCTGTGACGGGGTGAGCTCCCATTGTTCTGTCCCAGCTCCTGCCAACCTAGCAGTTCAAAAGCATGTCAAAGTGCAAGTAGATAAATAGGTACTGCTCTGGTGGGAAGGTAAACGGCGTTTCCGTGCGCTGCTCTGGTTTGCCAGAAGCGGCTTAGTCATGCTGGCCACATGACCTGGAAGCTGTCTGCAGACAAACGCCGGCTCCCTTGGCCTATAGAGCGAGATGAGCGCCGCAATCCCAGAGTCGTCCGCAACTGGACCTCACCTTTACCTTTTTATATGACATTATATGACACTTAGTGGGAATGTTCTAAGTTTTCAGTCAATGCTAAGCAGCCATGTGCTTACTTACATCTCTTAATCACTTAATCACATTTTAGCCCCTGATAAAATACTAGTGGTGCTTGCCTTTGTTTGTGTTAATGCGACCCCCAAATGTATTCTTATGATTATTGCAATGCATGGCAAGTGGGCGGGGGGGGGGGGCTCACTCAAGCTAACATCCAGCAGTGAGGTACTCATGTGCCTCCAGCTATATGCATAGGAATTTTTTTTATGTAGCTGCCATGCATGGAAAAAGGTACTGTACTTATAAAGAGGTTTTCCATTTCAGTGACATCAGTATATAAAGCACAGTAATTTCAGTAATCCTTAATTAATATTAGCATGGTTTGAGCAGAGGCAACATATATCAGCTGCTTTCCTTTTCCAAGTATCTACTTGCATAAAGTGAGCATTTATGAGTCTTCTGTTTGGCTACCTTCCCAGATAGCAGCAGGTTATGGGTATTAAAAAGGAGGATTAGGTTAACTGCTTTAAAATAAAACCAAAGATTTCTCTCTTCAGCAGGGAAATGTCAGTTAGAGCAGACAGGAATATCTTCAGCTCTGTTTGATTGAGCTGGCATTACACTAAGTTAGCAACCTTTGTACCATGCATTATCTTCCTTACAAGCAACCAGTTTTGTAAGCATTTATCCTCCTACTGGATCTCCTTCATGGAATATAAATTGAACCAGATGCCAGTGAGCAAACCCAATTTTATGTTCTAACAGGTTCACCGCAATGTGTCTGTGAAGGGCCTTTTGCCAAGAGGCGAGGCATGCTGCTTCACAATACAGTCACCAGGTGTGCTGAGAGTCTGTTTGCAAAGGCCTGGCTTTTGAGGCTTAATCATCTCGTCTTCCAACAGGTTCTACACAGGCACAAATGAGGATGGGAAGAATCCCTTGGACTATTACACAGGAAAACACTAAAAGCGAATGATCACAAAGCAAATCAGCACGACGCAGTGTAAAATCACATAAAGGCACTGGGGAGGAAAGAAAATAAAAGGCTTATATTTGTTGAGCGTTAAAATGAATACATGGAGGAAAGTGTGACATGATGCCCACGAGCAGCATGCAGATCAGAATTAATCTTCTGGGAGTGGGGGACATTCTATGTTATAGAACCCCACAAATGGATTTGCTTCAGCAACAGTAAATCAAACATGGTAGGTAGTAGTTCAGTTTGACTGATGGCTACACATGGCACTGGCATCAGAGCAGTGACATATATGGAACAGCAATAAATAGTTGCACTGGCAGTTCAGCAGCCCTTGCTCAATGTCATGGGGGGGAAGATGGAAGGCTTGGGGAGAAAATTAAAAGCCAAACTGGTTTGGCTTTTCTACAGCTATGCTGATATTTTGCCTTTGTGCTGGACAAGCAGGACAGAAGCTATTCAATAAAGACCAGAAATTTCATGTGAACTAAAGGCATTGAATCTACCTACTGACCCTTGTACTGCTGGAGTATTGAGAGAGGCTTCGCTTCCTCTCTTCCAGCTGGACAATATTGAGACAGTGGGATGTTGGCAGGGCTAGGGGGTGGTGAGGTGGGCCCCTGCCAGGGGTGCAGGCGAGGGGGGGGGCACAAAATTGGCTAAAAATATAAATATTGATTATTGCCTCATAAGAAAAGGTTTTCAATAGAGGGTGAACTGAATGGGTGAAAGAGGGCGGTTGGAGGAGAGGCGGAAAGAAGAGCTAATTTGTCTGTGGCGCAATCTGGACAGTTCTGCCAGGGGCACAAGATCACCTAGCTATGGCTCTGGATGTTGGGGAATTCAGCACAAGTGTTGACTGAGGCCAGCACCATGTTTCACTGTTTACTGGAATCCACAGGAAAGTCTGTTGCCTTACTCAGGGTCAGGGATCAGGTCCAGAGCATTCAAATGCCACATGAGAACACAAGTAGCAAAGAACTACCAGTACCACTAGGCAGAGCATGTTAGAAAGCGCTATCACCCTCTCCCGTGCTTTTACATAGCCCCTAATTGGATATTATAAATGCAACTGATTCACCAGGGGCAACAGAATGGAGGATCTAAATTCAGCCTTTCCATCAGCAGAATTTACAGAACTGAACTGAACTACTCTCACACCAGTTACAGGTATTCAGGCTTTACTCCAGAGCAATAGACTTGTAGACACAAACCTCTTGGTATTTTACCACCACCTGATCAATGTTCCTCTTTGTTCCCATGATCCCTCACACGGTGGCGCCCAGGTTCTACCTGCAAGGAGCTTTATGCATGCCCTTCCCTACTACAGCTACACTGACCCATCAAAGGTGGAAGAGGAAGTCCCAAAAGGTGTGCAGCAGGATGAGATATGAGGAGAAAGACAGTGAGCTTGCCTAAGGGGAAACAAGTGGCTGCAGCAAGCGAGTGCTGGCCAACTTGGATGGCTTTTAAAGGGGATTAGACAATTACATGGAGGATAACACTATCCATAGCTGCTAGCCACTATGACTATGTTTTAGCTCCACTGTCAGAGGCAATATGCTTCTGAATACCAGCTGTGGGGACTCACAAGTGGAGAGGAATTGTTGCACTCAGTTGCTGCTTCCAAGCTTCTGATGGGTGTTTGGTTGGACACTGCGAGAACAGAGTACTGGACAAGGTAGGCCATTGGCCTGATCCAACAGGTGCTCTTTTTACATTTTTAATGCCGGATTATCCTAAAGCATATTGCTTCCTTCTGAATACAGTTCTTAATATTTATAACTGTATGGATATATGCATATAGAGGCTTGTAGTTTTCGAAAAGGTCACTGCATAATAATATAAATTAACAATAATATACTCATTCTTGGTGTGCTAGTGCTATATTTGGGGTAGGGGGGAGTCCATAAAGAATCAAATGTAAGGAAGTTTTAAAAACACATATAGGTGCTTGGGAGAGCAGCAGATAGAGCCCTCAACCCAAGTCAAGGTGCCTGGAACCCAAAGCAGATAAAGTTATTTTGTCATGCAAGGCATAAAATTCCACAAATGCCTCTCCCCATCTTTGCAATATAAATCCAATAGTAAATGAAATTTAAAAAAAACCTACAACAGTAATGCATGAAGTAACAGTGTGTGTTCCCTTTCATGACACCCAAAATGAACTAACTGAGGCAGTTGATCACTCTGCCTAATGTCAGGGCCAGCCATGGCACAGCCATGTGGAGACAGGCACAGCTAATGGCAGATTATGAGAAAAATAAGGACAATACAAGTTTTCTGTGTTAGGGTTTATGCCATAGCAAAAGACAGAGACTGGGGCCAAGGGCTGTGCTGCCTTGCACTCTCCACTTGCATTAAATGTAATATGTGCTACTTGGATCTTGGGAGCTCTTTTTATCCAGTGTTTTACCTGACACACACACACACACACACACACACACACACACACACACACAGCAGGGATTGTAAAATCCCCATGGAACAAAGTATCCCTTCGTCTTGTATGGTTTTTTTGGGGGGGAGGGTTGTTTTGTTTTGTTTTTGTTTGAGGGGTTATTGGGTTGTTGTTTTTATTTTGATTATATATTTTGTGGTTTTGTATTTGATTTTGTTCTGTGAGCAGCCCTGAGACCTCCAGGTGTAGGGCGGTGTATAAATTCAATAAATAATAATATTACACAATGATATCCCAATCTGAGCTGAGATCTGTGAAGAGCTGTGCAGTCATTTCATGAATATAAATTTGGTAAGGCCTTTTTAATAAAATAAAAAAGCAATAAAGTGATCTGTTAAATGTGGTCAACCTCTACACAAACCAAACTGCAAACCCCAGAACTGTACTTTGTATCACTTCCTGTCATCAGCCATTTCTTCCATTATTTATGCCTTTAAATAAGTGTTTTAGAGAGATTTTAAACTATGATATTAGTACAATTTTTCATCCTGTTCCATCTATGAAGCTTCAATTGCCATGAGACCGTAATATTCAGAGGGGGAAGAAAATTAAACCCAATATATTAGAGAAACTTTTGAAAATCACCTCAGATGCTTCTGTTCTGCATAAACCCGATAGGAAGGTTTGACTTCTTTAGAAGGTGTTGAAAAAATTCATAGGGGCAATTATTACCATGAAGTCCTTTAGCGGGATGATTCATCATTTTGAGTCA
This sequence comes from Lacerta agilis, assembly GCF_009819535.1. NCBI lineage: Eukaryota > Metazoa > Chordata > Lepidosauria > Squamata > Lacertidae > Lacerta > Lacerta agilis. The sequence continues at coordinate 60,760,905 of NC_046315.1, forward strand.
AATATAAAATAAATTTGTTGCCTTAAATTATACTCAATCCTTAAATTCCACTCAGAACTTTTTTCCCTTGCACATTGCTGAGTCTTATATACTTGATGCCAGTATTTGATGTATGTTGTTTTTTACCTCAACATTTGATATTTGTTCCACTTGGACAGCTGACATGCAATAACATTAAGTATTTTATAGAGCTTGACCACTAGTGTGTCATAATGTTGAGTATTTGACAGTTTCGCATCAAATTCAGAATGTGTGTTGCTTTGGTTTGTACAAGTTCATTTATAGAATTGGGTCTTGTGTCCTGTTAAAGTCAGCATTAGATCACAGTTGGTGATTCTGGAAATAAATGAAGAAAAGCTTCTCTAAGTGAACATGTCTCAGTGGGCTGTATAAAATTAAAAAAACAATCTGTTTCTTTACAACTGACATAAAATACATACTATATGATTCCTCCTCCCTCATATGAATCAACAGTCTTCTGGAGGCTCACGGGTAGCCAACATGGTATCTTCCAGATTTCCTGATCATTGGCCATGTTGACTGAGGCTGATGGGATTTTAGGTCCAACATCACCTGAAAGGCACCAGGTTCTCCATCCCCGAGCTAGATTGTTATCAAATATAGGAAGATCATTATATGGTTCTGATACTGCAAACTTTGGTTTTAGAACCTTGGTGTTGGGAGTGATTTCTTCATGGAACAATCTACCACTGCACTAGGCCCAGGCAGCTAAGCTCAGCTTCTTCTGCTGTTCCACCTCTCTAAGAAGGTGGGTTTTCCTTCACAAGGAGGTGGGCTCCTTTGCACTCAGAGATGAAGACCAAGACTGATACTGAGATAACATTTCCCCATAGTGACAATACGAAAAGGGAAAAGCATATTTTGTTCTGCCCCTTAGGGTGTGACTTAACTCCAGTGGCCTCTGCAGGGTTTATAAACTCTGACTCTATAGTTAGAATTACATTGTATGAGAGCAATAGATATCTATTGGTTTTCTGATTGATTTCTTATTATGCAATATATATATATATATATATATATATATATATATATATATATTCAATGGAGGGAGAGGAACACATGCAAGAATAACACGAACCAGAGAGGAAAAATAGCTAGATCTTTTTATATCCTTGAAAGTTATTCAGTCTTTCAAAACCTCATCATTTTCTCAAGTTTCTTAATATCCGTTAGGGACTACAAATCACTTGTGAAAGAACAGACTTATCTGAAGTGCACTGCAATTGTATTTACTACTTGCTGTTCTGTATTCCAAAACACACATACAAGTAGATAGTAGAGTAAGATCAAGATCACTGGAAAAGTTTCTGCTTTAGTGTTTAAAGCTTCCCCCTTGGGCTCTGATGCATCCAATTTCAAGAAAGATAATTTGGAAAAAGCAGCCGCAGCCACAGCCACAGCCGCAGCCGCAGTTGCCGCAGCCCCCCCCCCTGTATATACATATATATGCATATATACATACATAAATTTTGTTTACATCGATTCTTGGAATGTTCTTCTGTTTTAAAAGACAAAATGCAATAAAAAATGTATCCCTTAAGACTTATTCATTTAAGACTCACTGGAGGGAGAAAGAGCTAAATGTTACAAAAATTATGGAACTGCTGCTGAAAATTGGAGATTGGTTGATTGATTAGATTTGTATACCTCCCTAAATCCATAGATCTCAGGGCAGTTCACAACATAAAAGTACAATATAGAAAACCCATAAGAAAAAGAACAAAAACAAAAGAAAAATCCCCCTCCCCCAACACATTTGAAAGGGCATCAGATGTCAGTCAGCCAAAGGCCTGGTTGAAGAGGAACGTTTTTGCCTGGCAGCTAAAGGTGTGTATTGAAGGCGGCAAGTGATCCTCCCAGGAGACAGCATTCCACAAATGGGGAGCCACTGCAGAAAAGGCCCATTCTCGGATTGCCACCCTCCAGACCTCTCATGGAAGAGGCACACAAAGAAAGCCTCAGATGATTTTAGGGCCCAGGTAGGTCAAAACCAACTCTCAAAACTAATTGGCAGCCAGTACAATCAGGCCAGGATTGGTGTAATATGTTCAAACCATCTTGCCCCAATGAGCAACCCGGCTGCTGAATTCTGCACTAGCTTAAGTATCCAAATCATCTTCAGAGGCAGTCCTGCATGTAATACATTTCAGTGAGATTACCAGAGCATAAACAACGGTAGCTATGGGCACAGCTGGGCCACCAGCCGAAGCTGATGGAAGGCAATCAGCATCACTGAGGCCACCTGAGCCTCAATGGATCCAGAACTACCTCCAAGCAGCCTAACCCTCCTTCAGAGAGAGTGTAACCCCATCAAGAGTAGGCAACCTCCCAGCCATCCAGTCTGGGAAACCACCTACTAACAGTGTCTCAATCTTATCTGGATGGAGTTTCAGTTTGTTGGCTCTCATCCTGTCCATTACCGAGGCAAGACAAACATCCACTGCCCACCTGTAGATGTAAAGAAGTAGTAGAGCTCTTTGTCATCAGAATATTCATCCTCCTAGTTTAGCAATGTCTGCACTAACTGATAGCAACTGTCCAGAGTTTCAGGAGACTTTCTTAACCCTCCCTAGAGATGCCAGGAATTGAACCTGGGACCTTTCTATACGAAAGGCATTTGCTCCAGCAGTAAGCTATTGGCCTTTCTCTACCCACATTCCACAATATATTTATTAGCTGCTGCTTGTGGGGCAGGAAACTCACAGCTGTATAATGATGTCAAGATATGATATACAGGCATTTGTTGAATTCTTATTAAATTATTATTTATTCTAACCTTTCTTCCAAAGCAGCTCAGGGTGGCAACAAGTAATAAAACAATCTGTAAAATAAAATAAAAAAACCTTGCAAAAAATTCAAGTTCAAATGTAGACTGGGAAAAGATCTCAACTTAAAAGTCTTATTGAAAAAGGATGGTCTTAGGCATTGAAAAGAGAACAGAAATGGTGCATTCAAAGAGAGGGAATAATAAAAGGCAGGGGGAGAACCTGAGCACAGGTCTGTCATTTTCTGGGGCAGATCTGCTTGCATCTTCTAGTGTTAATTCTGCCTTCAGTTTTTCATCTTTCCATTTGGGGGTGTGTATGATTTTAAAAGTATTTTTCTTTCATTTGTAGAAAAACTAGGTCCAGTTAACGACATTTCTTTCATTTATAGGTCAAACTAGAGGAGAAGAGAAATCCACAATAGCAAACATAAGGAGCCGTGATCTGGATTACAGTCATGATGTGGGAGGTTAATCCTTCCCCCACTTTCTAGCTAAAACGGACTGCTGTTCCAAAGTTCCAAGTTGCACTAGGAGAAATATGTGTGTATATATATATATATATATATAGAGAGAGAGAGAGAGAGAGAGATAGATAGATAGATAGATAGATAGATAGATAGATAGATAGATAGAGGCACTGGGGCAAAAAGGAATAAAAGCTTTGGTGTAACAATTTTACCAGGAAAACAGTGTGGAGGACTGGGAGTTTAATCCTACTGATCCAGACTAGGAAACAAACAAACATACATACATACATACATACATACATACATACATACATACTATCTCCCCCCCCCTCCATTTCAATGGGGCTGCCACCCAGTTAAGTGCAAATACAATTGTGGTCACAACACAAGCCTTTTTATGTTTACATATAAATCCTGAAGCTGAGGCTCCAATACTTTGGCCACCTCGTGAGAAGAGAAGACTCCCTGGAAAAGACCCTGATGTTGGGAAAGATGGAGGGCACAAGGAGAAGGGGACGACAGAGGATGAGATGGTTGGACAGTGTTCTTGAAGCTACTAACATGAGTTTGAAGTGGAAGACAGGAGTGCCTGGCGTGCTCTGGTCCATGGGGTCACGAAGAGTAGTACATGACTAAACGACTAAACAACAACAACAATTCTTACTGACTTCAGAGGGACTTACTCTTAAGTAAATTACATAGGATTGCATCTCTAGGATAATCTCCTTGTACATCACACTGCACAATGCCAGAGACATCAGCTAAAGTACTTCTTTCAATACAATTATTATTTTCACAAATTAAGTTGTTGCTAGAATATATCTTAAAGATGTGAAGCAAGGACTGCCAGCATTTTCCAAGAAAGTCTAAAGGTTTGGAATTATTGGACACATGCAATATTCATCATAAAGGAAATTAATAGACTGTGAAGTTAATATCACTGTAAAAAGGGCATAATACCATTCATAAGTAAAACACATATTAGAATATGAGCAGCTAGCATGATGACACCAGTATATCCAAGTTAACTGAAATTAAATTCATCTAATGTTAGCTATGATGGGGTTTAATTTAATTTTAGATCATCTGAATATACTGGTAGCATATGTTGCCTACTAATCACAGAGCACATTATCGACCTAAAGCTGCAAAAAAAGTATCTAAGATGGCTGCCAGCTTCCAGTCTTATCTTTGCCTATTTATTTTTCTGGGGAAAGGAAAATCACTGCACCCACCTGCCAGTATGACATCTCTGATCTTTAAAACTAAAGATTTCAAGAAACTCAAGACTTCACTTGGCATTCATGAATCCATCTGCAGTTTCCTTGTGCCACATCACCATGCAGTTCTGAGCCTCCATAACATGCCCTCCCAGCAATGCATGAGCTGCTTTCTCATGGATCCAGTGCTGGATCGGGCCCACCTAACCCAGCATCCTGTGGCCAAGTCCACAAGCAGGATCCAAGTACAATAGCCCTCTCCCCACTTACGATTTGCAACAAATGTTATTTAGAGGAACACTGAAAGTGGAGGCAGAACATAGCCATTGCAGCCCATAGCCACTGATACCTTTATCTCCCATGAGTTTGTTGAATCCTTTTTCAAAGCAAAGGGGTATGTGTGATTAATGAAGGCCAATCTGATGGGAAACCCACACACAGTCAGCCCTGGCTGCTTCCTATTCATGCTGTTCCCATGCTCCACCACCCTCCCTTTGCAAGCAGCTCCAGTGCTGCTGAAGGAATGTTCAAAGGGCCCTAGGAACAGTGCAAAGATTGCTTACCATAACTCAGACAGTGGCAGCAATAGCGACCTGGCATAGTTGGTAGGGGATGAGAGAGGAGAAGCAAACAGTGGGTATGGCCAGCCGACATCACCATCAACCATGGCCGGCTGCATCAAAGGGCCAGTCTTCTGTGGGATCTGCCAGCTGGGCATAAAAGCCAGCTATGCTTCCAACAGACAACACAGTCAGGAAGTGGTTGCCACAGTCTCATTGCTGTGCAACAAAGTGCAGAGCTCAGTGGAGTGGGAGGCCAACCAAGCAGAAGAGTCTCTGAGGTGGACTTGCCTTGTCAGCGTCCAAAGCCAGGTCCAGTCTTAGGGTCGGGTGAACAGCAATCCACATGGTCAGACAGTCCAGGAGTTAGGGAAACTGATGATCATGGGTCAAGATGAGCAGCAAGGTAGGCCCAGGAACTACTAGCCTTGCTATCAGCACCTGGCTGCTGCTGGAAGCTTAAGAAGTCTGAACCCAGCTGGTTCTCATCAGTGCCTTCTTGTTTGTGTCTCTGAAAGCTGATCAGCTGCAGGTGGAGTCACTCCACCTTCTTTCCCTTCAGGCTGCTGTTCAGCAGGCAAAGCTGACTCCTGGCTCATGGCAGCAGTCATCCCACCTGCCCACCCTGTATGTTGTGGCTGCCCAGAGGCAAATGGGTCATGCACATATATGGCTGTTCTGTGGTATTATTCTGTTGCCATATTTGGGGCCAAGGAGGAATTTGCCTGCAGACATATTAGGCCTGTCGGGGGGGGGGGGGTGCCCTCCTCATAGCAACTGTCACAACTCTGGAGGAAAAAGGCAATGGATTGGATCCTTAGTCTATGGGTAGGTGGGTGCCTCAGCCCCAAAATCTTGATGTCCTGGTGGGATTCCCCCATTTGATCTACATCAATGGTTGATATCCTTTCAGCAAGATCCACCCTGATGGAGATATCAATCGGGCTGGCTGATTCAAGATACAAACCCAATGCCCATGCCAAATCCAACTTATATCTGTAATCAATAAAGCTGTGGCCATTTCGATCACAAGCTGAGTATCCTGTCTTTCTTACTGCGTACACACTCTCCATCCCCTCCCTTGGTAACCACTGACCCTCTGCACTGTCCCCCACAATGCTGGGTCTAGATCTGTAGGGTTGAGACTGTAAACCAGGGATCAGCAAACTTTTTCAGCAGGGGGCCGGTCCACTGTCCCTCAGACCTTGTGGGGGTCCAGACTATATTTTGAAAAAATATATATGAACGAATTCCTATGCCCCACAAATAACCCAGAGATGCATTTTAAATAAAAGGATATATTCTACTCATGTAAAAACATGCTGATTCCCGGACCATCCGCAGGCCGCATTTAGAAGGCGATTGGGCCGCATCCGTCCCCCGGGCCTTAGATTGGGGACCCCAGCTGTTAATTCTGCTCCTCTACATATGTGTGCACAGCTGCAATGGTGTCAAAAGTAGCTTTCGCAACATTGTTAGCTTTTTGTCAGATCAGTGGCAATTGATCAGAAATGTTGCACTGCTGTACTTTCTTAGTTGCTTAATGTTCTGTTGATTAAAACAATAAAACATATTTACACAAAAGGGAAAAGTTGGGTTGCATCAATTTAGAAAAGAGCCCAAGAGTTGCATTTCCTTGAGAGCAATCTTTGGGGGCCACATACCACAGGCAAGCATGGAGGGAGGCAAGCATTCAAGTCACAGAGAAGTCAGAGAACCTCATGCACATTTCTCCATCATTCTGCCTGGAACAGTGGCAGACCTTGGCGTCTCCAATTTCAGTGGTGCCAGATTTCAGTGCCCCCTGACCTCTCATGCCCCATTCTAAATAATAGTTGTGACATCCCCTGCAGCACCCCCAAAGCTCCGCATCCAGTGCACCAAACCAGTCATGCTCCCTTAAATCTGCTTCTGTCTGGGGGAAAGTCGTTATCACAGTTTAAGGACACAATATGGCCAGCCTAACCCACTTGAGGAGAGTGTGGAGCAAGGTCAATGAAAGGTGTGGCCTAGAGAGAGGGTTGTGGCCTTATGGGGTGGACATGGCTTGAACATAGTCCCAAGGACAAGATATGGCAGACTGACGTGTCAAAGTAGGCCTCCATATCTGAGGTTCCCCACTCTTGATTTAGGAGGCTCTGTGGGTTTTTATAATGACACACAATTTTGTTATCTCCAGTTATCTACTGGAGATAACAGCTGAGCTGTGTCCAGTCATCTACCTTCCATCATCATCATCACCACTACCACCATCATTTCATAGTCAGTTTTCTGTGCCACCCATCACAATCCTGATTGTTGCCTTTCCAAACATTCTGGTGAACATATGGCCAAGATTATACCACTTACACAATGCCATGCGTAGGGTCCTCAAGCAGAACGCTGCATGTTTCTGTGTCATTATAGCAGGGCAAATCAGTAGTTGTGCAGAAGTATTGCAGTCTCTGGCTGATTATATTGCATGGAAGTTCCCAGCAACTCCTTTACCCCCTTTGTAAATCTTTTTTTAGCTGGCAGTGGCTGATAGAGTTTAAACTTCTGCCAGTAGAGAATGGTTGGTTAGCCATCCTTATCATTCTTCATTACTGACTGCATTTTGGCTAAACACTCTACGGGTGTCTTTTGCTAAATCCAAGGTATCAGATTTTATTCAGCTCAATAAGTAATACCTGACACGGCAGCAAGCTCTAGCAATCATCATAGCAAGCTCTTTAAAATGAGAAATAAACAGCAATTGTTCTGTATAAGACACATTTTTGGAAATGCAAAGACTTAGATTTGTTTCCATCTGATCGTTCGTTCACTTTTTTTGTCACTCTTTGGAATTTGTAAAACTTGCAAGATGGATCGATTTGGCTCCTTGGTCTGCAAAGCCGGTGGGGATTTATCTAGCCCCTCGAGACACCTTCTGCCCCCCACCCCAGCTAAGCTGTCTGCTTGCCTTTAGCCATCTCACAACTATTGCTTGATTAAAGCCATAAAGAACAGCTAAGTTTTATGATTCTTAGCAATGTCAGGGCTTTGGGATGTGAATAAAATATGAGACAGACTCAGTGAATGTTTCTGTCGGGTGATACATTTCTCAAATCACTTGGACTATGCACAGGGAGCCATAGTTTAAATTATGTTCTGTCAATATGTCTGTTTTATGGATGCTTATGCCTACATTTAATATGTGTCTTTAGAATACAAATACCAGTAGCAACTGCTGTTGCCGTTTGAAGCAGATTTGGTTTTACTACCTTAAGAATAATGTTGACTAGAAGAGTCACCAGAGCTTATTCTGTTTTCCTTTATTTCCCTTTATTTTCAGCAGAGGAAATGCTGAGGGCTTGGTACACTTCAAAATTTTATTTAATTTTCAGACCACTGCATGTGAACCAAAAACAACAGGGGCATGCTTCCTCTTTGGGGAGGGGGATGCATTAATGGGATTACTGCTTCCTTTTGTGCACTTTCCCCCTAGATGCCATAATTTGGATCTTGTTTTTTAGAATTTAGCTGTCTGAAATGGATGTTAAAAACCCACCATTTTTCTAATCCTGGGAGACATTTATCAGCCAATAAATATTTCTTCTGTGCTGGAATGATTTCATACCAACTGGAGAAAATGCTGCTCTTCCTTTCACTGATGGAACTGCAGAGCAACCAATGATCTATATAGAGTTTTGCAAGGTTTAGTTGGCATATAACCTCAGGAAGGATGTGACCATTCATGTTTCTCCCGGGGATAGTTGGGAGGCACGGGGATGACAGCAAGACTATTCATCATATACAGGAATTAAGGACATTCTTATTCCAAAATGCATAATCTTTCCAAATCCCCAAATCTACAGGGAAAGACTTTCATTTATTTTTGTGCACATTTGTTTACTCCTGTCTGCAGCGCATCGTGAAGCCTACAACCTGCTTCTGCTGATATAAATGGCAATGTCCCCACACCTATTCAAGAGAAATAGGCTAACCCCATGGTAACAGGCCAACTGAATGGAAGGCACCATACTTCTTCATAATGGTGGGAAATTCCACTTCTGTAAACACACATGGGAATTATAGCATTATATCTTTGGATAACCCCTGCCTTGACCACCCTAGAATAACTGAAGCCAGCAAAAGTGCAGCACTGTAGTAATCCTGAATTATGATGGAATGTCTATAAGTGCCTAACTCTGACTCCTGTGGGCATCTTGCATCCCCATATTCTTCTTTGCCTAAGCACCTTCACAATTTTATGGCATTTCAGCCATGCAACATCCATTTGCCAGGGAAGAAATTTAAACTTGGCAACAAAGAATAACTAGAAACCTGTTCCAGTTTCTGCTCAGCACATCCTTAGCTATGAGTCATCTTTCCCAAGTCTTTTAGAGTATACTGCAGTTGTAGTCCTCTAGACATTTGCTCAGGAGATAGCCCCTTCAAAAGCTGCTGCTACACTAGCTCAAACCAGTATATGGATAATTGCAGCCATTGGTCATAATGCAACAAAAGAATGCCTGCATACAGACAAGATTTCTCTTTGTCAGCTAGAAAATGGTTTGTGCCTTCACTTGCTAAAAATGCCAGGTTACAAATGTAGTTCATATGTAGATCATAGCATAAATTCTTAATTTTCTTCATGCATAAAGGGATGTGCATATGTGTTTCAGCAGCTCTTGCTTTGTATTTATTTTGATTGCACATATTTCCTTGCATTTTACTTCCTACTGGCTGACTTTTTTATCACTATTATCCTTGTTTATCTTCAGGTGGTAAACATGGAAGCAGGGGGAGAAGAGGAGAAATCAATAATCCATTTGCCTTAGGCTTTTCAACATCTTAAATCCATCTATTCTGATTCAACAAACTTGAACTGTGGGGCAAGGGAAAACTGGACAGAAACATGCAGATTTTCCATTTTCCATGATCTCCTTCCCTGCTCTGAGGCAGGGAACTGGGAGAAGCAGGATTCAAGTCCACCCACCACATGCTAGGATCCTAAACCAGATACCACTACCATCCCCAAAAATGTGTTTCTTAAGCACCCTAATGGGTGGTGGCCAAAGGACCTGAAAGGCTGAAAACTGGAAAGATTTGTTTTAAGCACATCACAAGAAGACCAGTGAATGCATTTCAGTTTAAGAAGATACGGGTATAATAATATCAAAGAGAAATAAACAACATGTTGGATGAATTTCAGGGATGAATTTCGGGGAAGGGAAAAATAAGCAACAGCGTAAGCAAATAATGATAACATGGAAAAACAAAATACAATATTAAATATGCATCTTAACTATTACATTTAATGCTAGTCAGAGGGACAATAGTCAGCTTAACTTTTACAACAATAATTATAGCATGCAAAACTAATAATAATGTTAAATATTATGCAATTCTATTTTTATTTGCCCCCTGAAACTTCTACCAGTCCAAACTAGTTAAAAACTTTGCTGTGTTCAAGCTATATAGTAACTTATCCTAAATATTAAAAAAGAGGAAAGCAATAATATAATACTAACCTATCTAAGCAGGCATTTCAAGGAACCATTTTTTGTGGGTTCAGGAAATTGCTGAGGGACAAAGGCAGGATACTATGAATAGGATCCAGGGGCAAGAAAGATTTCTGATTTTTTCACACAAACAAAAACCCAGAAGCCTTTTTGTTAGGTATTTTAGGACAAGAAATGCTGAAGAAAAATCGGACATTATTTATGTACGCTACTACAGCAGCAAGAATTCTAATAGCACAAAATTGGAAGACTGGAGAAATACCATCTAAAGAACAATGGCAAGTTCTCCCATTCCAAACTGGGCCCATGGAGGAAGAGGCATTCAGGCCAACTTAAAAGTCATTTGTGTGTTCCTCATAATTTTTGCAAGTGATTTTCCCTATTAATGGAGACGCCATATATCCCATGTCTATTTGGGGGTGAAGCCTTCTAATTGCATCTTGCATTTCATAACATGTCTTTTAATTCCATGTCTCCCCAGCAGATATCCTGTACCTATGAGATGTAATGCTGCTTCAACCTTCCTTGCACATCTGAAGAAGTGTGCATGCACACGAAAGCTCATACCAAGAACAAACTCAGTTGGTCTCTAAGGTGCTACTGGAAAGAATTTCCTATTTTGTTTCTTCCTTTTTTAATTAGCTAGCTTGAGCAAGGTTGCTTCATTACTTAAGCTGCCATTATAAATGCTTTCTTTTACACAGATTTCTTGTGTAATGGTCTTTCCCCAGCCTCCCTCTTTTCATCTGACAGAATAGCCCCTAGATTTTCCTCTTGTTCTCATAACCATTAAAAAAAAAACTTTATAAAGCATAATAACCTAGAAAACTCATTTTTAAAAACCTGCCTTTAGCCCTTCCAGTTAATCAATATCAGAAAGCATAGTCAGCTTAGATGGGGCGGGGTTGGGAGGGATCAGACAATAATTATATGCAAAAATGTCAGCTTCTCATTCATCACTTTAAGCAGTTGTCTGGCTACAGGAAAGAAGTATGTACCTCAGGTTTGATGCCGAAACATTGTTTTTGACACATACCCATTAGCTTGGCTGGATTGAAGAAGGTTTTTTGCTTTATAGCAAAATGTTGCCACTGTTAGCAGAAAGTGACCTATTCTATCAGCTGTTTCTCAGTATAATTGTTCCACAGTTGACAAATGATTTTGCAGACTGTGAGAATGATGCTTTATTATATTCCTGTAGCAGAGGCACTTCACTAATATTTAAAACTGAAATAAGGCAATGGTTTCTGTATTTTGGGAGGGGAGAGGCTATAAGAATTTGTGAGGAAGATGCTTGGTGAATGTTCTTGATGCAATTAATAAAAACTGCCATTATTTGAACACCTGGCAAGATCAGATTAGCACTGTGCTACAGGTCTCAGAGTCTAATTAAGTTGTAATTTGTCGGAAACTGTTTTTAATACTGTGTTTTAATGTTGTACCCCGCCCTGGAACCTTCAGGCGAAGGGGTAGGTAATAAATTCCCATTAATAATAATAACAATAATAATTGAAGACCACAATGCGGTACAATTTTTGAGGCCACTCTGGCATGGCAAATATATGCAGGCATTTGTCTTTTAAATACCCAGCAGCTTCAAATGGAATGTCTATCAACATCATCATTTGACAGGGATGAGCAGGTTCAGTTGTTTCACTAGGAAGCCTAAATGGGCCCCAGGTATTTCAGCTGCTGGTGGCGGGGGGGGGGGTTTGTAACCAACGGATCTCTGAGGAACAGAACAGCAGGATCAAAGCCCTCAAGAAACCCTCTTACCACACACAATTATAGCAACTCAATTAGGGAATAATTTTAGTAAAAAAAAATCAGGACCAGCAAGCAACTCCTGTGCCTTTAAACAAAAGCTGCTATGGGAGGAAACACAATATGAAGCATATAATAAAAAGAAAATACAAATAGCCTTTCTCTGTCTTTAACAAATCTTTGGTGGGGGGGGGGGTTAAATTTAATCCTAGAGCGTATAAGAATTAAGAAATATAGGATAATGCAACTGTATAAAAATAAAAATCAGACACACAGACACAAAAGACAAATTGGGATTGTTTCATTCAGCATGCCTGTAAAGTATTATTATTAATTTTGGTGTTAAGGGGTAGTAACATTTTTTAAAATATTTGTTTTATTTATAAATATCAGAATGTTGTCCTCAAGGTCTTATGATATTATCACTTAAAGCTGGAAAGTAACTAAGAATTCCAAATAGTAGCATAGTATCATATTTCAAAGTAGGCATTTTAACATTTTTATCATCATTAATATATAAATTAATTTTTTGTCATGTAGTTGAAAATGAATTTTTGTTTGTCCTCCAGTGTACCTTATTTGGGGGGGTTAATTTCTCAGGTGTGGCCCAGATGTGGCTATACCATAAATCCTGATTCAACCCCTCTAAATATTTCCAATTTTTATTTTTATTTTTGCAATAATGATCTTGGCAGTTGACAGTAAAGACAGAATCAATTCTTCATCCTAACCACCATTATTTGGCCCACCCCATACCTCCAGCAATGCTATTGAAGGGATTGCTGTCCTCATCATCTTTGAACTGAGGAGAGGAATTAAGAGAGATGGAAGGAATAAAGCTTAAGGTACAAGCTTGACTTGTTTGTTTGTTTCCAGTGTAATTGACTCCTCCCAGTAGCTTAAGTAGGCAGGGACGGGGAGGTGGTCCCCATGGGGGGGGCATCGGGCACCACGGGGGTCTTTAGTGTTTTACCTTGGCTGCTGTGCGTCAGGGGCTGTGTTTCTGGGTGGCAGGGGAGGTTGCTACGCCACTCGCTCCCCCAATGTAGGTCTGCAAATTAAGTTCCATTATCATAATCACCTTTTCTTTGTAGCTTCAGCCTCAACCAACACTGTTATCCCCTCCCTGTCCAGCTATATGTCATTCAACGTTTGTTTAAAGATTCAAGCCTGCATCATTTATCTTCTTTAGGTAGGCAAGCAATAAAGAATCCTTCCATGCTCTATTCATGAAGTGCTTTCCATGACAACATTGGTGTTACACCAGCATCTGCCAAAGTAAGCAAAGAAAGTGTGGAGGGCCAACACAGTTCCCAGAATCACCATCATCAGATGATGAGCCAGGAAGCCCTGATCCCTGATTGGCCATATTTCCCATGGTCCTCAGGATCCTTAGGTACTGCCACGACTGCTCAGCAAGATCCATTCAGTATCAGAGGAAGAAGAGAAGGAGTAACTCATACTTTGTGGGGAGTTTGGGTGTGTGTATGTGTGTGTGTTTCTGCTGACATTTTTGTATGCATGAACTTGCATGCAAGTTGGAATCAATGGAGGAATCTAGAGAAAATGATCTCTACTGAAACATTTCCTACTTTCTAAATAATTTTGGACTTCCACATAAAAAGCACTCTTGTGATTATGCACATCTCATAAGAGCCATGAAGTGAATAAGAATTGTAACTATAACATATTTGGATCCTGCTTACATCTACCATTATAATGAGCAATTCTGAGGGAAGTGATGTTCTTTCCTAAATGTTGCATAAATGACAACTCCTGTCTTTTATATTTTCTCTTGAAGGGCAAGAGTCATGATAATTTCCCTTTGAAAGAAGGAACCATAAGATAGCTCGATGTAAGGTCAAGAGTGGAGACTGTACCTGCAACCATCATTATCTTGCACTGCTATCTGTAGGCCATGTCCTATACTCTGTGCTTCAGAAATTTTTCACTGAAATAATAACAGACTGGGATATCAATACTTTGGCTAGCATTACAGTTCTTTTAGACAAACTTTTGAATTTTAGCTTACTACTGAATATATATCTATTCAAATCTTGCAGTGCCACAGCCCATCTTTTTAAATTAAAAATGTGATTTATTTTATTTTATTAACTAATGCACAATCACCACAACTCTGGCAACTTGTGCTGGCAACAGGAGCACCAATGTACATGCAAATTGTCACGTTTTGTGCTGATTCTGATCCATTAAATGTATAGTCTGCATCTGTCATGCCTGGCATAAAGGACTTTAGAACATGGAACCTCCTTTCCATGCAAGAGCTTTCTGCCATTCCCAATGGCCACGCTCTCTCTAATAGAGCTAGTACTCACACCTAATATTTCTCTGGTATTCATTACCAAGAAGTAGGAACTTAAAATATTCAATGCTGAGCCTGTTTTTTCTGGTAGAAGGTGTGAACTGCAAATATTCAACAGCTGACAAGTGAATCAGTTGTGCAGATATTGTGGCCTGTAATAGTGTACATAAATGAAAAACTGCATCCACATGCCTCAACCTCAGCTGGTCAAAATATTATTTCAAAAGGATGTTTAATTTGTGGCTACTGCTACAAGTTGGCTGTAAATTGAATTTTATATTAATTACATCGTACTATTGGATTGATTGATTGATTGATTGATTGTTACATGTTTGTAAGCTGCGTAGGTCCTTGCCAGGCCTTTTCTTCAGCCAGAACTTGCCAGAACTCAGTTCCGGCACCTTTCAGGTGGGCACCATTACCTGCCATTATAAGAAAACAAGGGAGATGTTCATGGTGAGTTCCAACACCACTTTTTCTATAAAAATAGCACTGGTCCCTGTCCTATCATGGTCTAAAAACCATTTAAATCAGTTGTTGTTGTTGTTGTTGTTGTTGTTGTTGTTGTTCAGTCGTTCAGTCGTGTCCGACTCTTTGTGACCCCATGGACCAGAGCACGCCAGGCACGCCTATCCTTCACTGTCTCTCGCAGTTTGGCCAAACTCATATTAGTAGCTTTGAGAACACTGTCCAACCAATTTAAATCAGTACAAATAAATAAATAAGCCTAGTTATCTCTGCATCTGCTCCTAAGTAGGCAAGGAATTGTGCACACAAACAAGTACTGTGTACACAATTCCACTGATCTGCCGCCTGGAACCTGGTGCGAAGCTGGGCTCCTGTTTATCAGTTTTTCAGGAGAGAGAGCAAGGGATGTATCCTTTTGCTTCTTTTGCTCCACCAAGCAGCTGATCGGTGCTAGTCTTGTTTCCCTTAAAGGGCTACATATGGGTAGCCCCAACTACTGTTCTTACAGAATTTGCCAGTGATGGAGCATAGAAAGCTGCTGTATACCAGATCAATGTTTTCTTTGTTTCATCCAACTCTGACTGGCAACATCTCTCTAGAGCCTTGGGCAAAGGTCTTATAAATCTACCCCATTCATTTTATTCTGACTTTGCCCAAAATGCTAGCCTAGGACCAGAGGCTGTGGTGTGACAGCCAGCTCTTGCTGTTTTGCCAGGACAGCTCAGAGGATTGCCACTCAGTGCTTCTTAATGTCAATAATACAGATCTCACATCACCTGACGGAATAGTGGAATGATCTTCAATTCACCATGCCACAGCTTGGGATAGAGCCAAGAGCCTGTCAGCAGCCAAGCCTGTTTTAATTTGAGAACATGCTTGTCGGCACAATATTGCTTTAAGCGTATGTTGCTTTATTTTATTTTTTATTTTTTTAACCCAGTAATTTGCTTTTCTACTTGCGAAGAACTGAGAAGAACTTGTTGATTCCTGGGGCTTTGGTAAGCAGCATGCCAATGTAACTTTCCTAATTCAGGATTTTGCTAAGGCTGCTATTAAAGCGGAGCCTGACAGCACTGCTAAGCCCTTAAGAGCTTCATGACCTGCATTTTCCAGTTAAGTGCACTGTGTACTTGAAAGTGTTGAACAGCCAGCTGGAAAATGTGAGAAATGAGCTATCTGTTCTTGTGATGCTTTTGGCTGTTATAATTTATTTTAATGCAATGCATTTTTATCCTGCCTTTATGCCAAAAGAACACAAGGTAGCATATATGAGAGTTACACATGTTATCCCCAGAAGCACTCTTTGTGGGTGGGTCACAGTAACATAGCACAAGTGGCCGAAGATCACCTAGCTAACTTTATAGCTGATCAAGGATTCAAGCCCAGTCCATGTCCACTTTTCTATTCACTATGCAACAGAGACTTTCCTGGTCAGACAGAGAGGAAGAGGTACCTTTTCCTCCTTCTCTTGTTCCTCTCCTGTTTTTAGTATCTGGTTAGCAACCTTGAATCTCCTTGGAAAAAGAGGCAGGAGAGATTTTTATATATAAAAATCATGATAATCATGTCACTAAGGGCATTTTTCACACACAAAGTCTAAGGCAGTCTTCATTTTGTTTTGTCATGTGAATATAAAACCTGCATTGTTTTCTGCTCATTGTTAGTGCACAAGAAAGACAGACTCAAAGGCATAAAATAAAGCATTGAAATCTTACAGGAAAGCTGCATTGTTCATCAACAAAATGCGCAAATGCACAACAGGATCTCCCCCTCCCCCATGTACACATTACCAATTTAAAACACAGCTAGGTCATTCTTCTCAATTTGGTTCAAAGCTGGTTTGTGGGGGAGGGAATGCATCAAAATGCAGTATTTCTTAAGAAATGACAGGCTAGCTATTGAGTGGATATTGATATTGATATTGATTGTGACTATTGTCATAAGTATACCACTTCCCAAACAAGCAGTGGGATGCTTAGTTGGAGTGTGTACACAGCTTTCAAATGGTATGCCTGCCCAGTTAAAACTGTTCTGAAACAGGCAGCACTCATCTTAAAGCAACAATGAAGAACCTGTGACTCCCTAGGTGTTGTAGGACTCTTAACTCCTATCAGCCCCAATCACCATGGCCAATGATCAGAGATGATTGATCAGAGATGTGGTACAACGAGATCTGGAGGCTCCCCATCCTTAAAGTGAAGTAAAGCATGAAAAAGAAAATCTGGTTCACAGTTTAGTGGTACTCATGGATTCAACATTGTCATTGGAGGCGCGAAGACCTCTCTGATTCAGAGTGCGTTTTCTCATCCAGAATACTCCATTGACCTGTTGGGCAAAGGGATTCTATGGAAGCCTTGCACTGCATCCCCAAAGCTCTAAGAACATTGTGTCAATGTCTCTCGGATCTGATCAATCTGCTCTGCTTGGAACTTGTGGAAAACACAAGTGGGCAGCAGATCTTCCTCAATTTTCCTCTTCTCACCAAGTTTCCCATTTATTCTAAATTTTCAAGTCTTTCTGTGGGGAAGAAGTTCATTGAAAATCATTTTTGCTGGTACTGCATATGGTATAAATCAGGATTTATGACAATCCAACCAAGATGTTGCTTTTCTGCCCCAAATCAGCCACTGTTGGTATAATATCAAAATAAATTAGTTTGAATATTGCACAGTATTAGATGGTATTTTATACTCTACCTCTACCTCCAAAAACATGTAGACGTTTCTAACAGGTCGCTGCATATGGAAATCAAAACAATTTAGCACTATACTATATTACTTCTGTTTCTCTGTGGATACTTGATGACTCCCTTATGCAGAGCACAAAAAATATGAATGATGTATGAGTTAGGGATTTATGGTCAGAAAAGTGGCTGTGTAAAAATAGCATCTCTTTCACAACCTTGCGTTCATCCAAAAATCAGACCTGCTTACTGTTCTGTTGCAAAGAGTTCCTTTCTCATTTGAACTCCCAATGGAACTGAATAGACAATGAATGACACTACAGCAGAGTGAACTTAATTCTTTTCTGACGGGCCCTTCGTTAGCTGAACTGCTGTTTTCCAGGTGCAAAATATATATTATTGATAATGGTGCATAAGCTAGAAAATAGCAGCACAGCTTGTGTTTCAAAACAAAAAATGAATGCTGCAGCTACTACAGATACTTTTTGACATAACCAATCAGCCTCTTTCAAATCTGGTTTTACCTGACATTGTCATGTCAATAGCAAAACTGCATGAACATTTCTGCTCATTTTGAACCAAACTATTCCTGTAATTTCAGTTACCTAGAGAACACAGGGCAGTCTTCATCTAAACAAAAATGTGAGTAGAATGATTTCTGCATGTGCATTGGGATTTCCCCCCATCCTCTCCCCTCACACACACATCACACCATCACCAGATCTGTTCCAAAGTGTTGGGGGAACCCCCAGAACAGGTTTGGGGGGCATGTGATGGGAGGAGAGGAGGAAAAGTCCTGTTGAGCAAGTGCAAGTCATTCATCTCCCACAAAACGCTACTTAGTGCTACTCAAATTATTCATTAAACCTTGACTAGTTACCCATATCTAAATCCCTCATATTCATATAGTACTATGCCAATGCTATTATATTCAATTCTGTTTGTTTGTCTGATTGGTTTTCTTGGTTGACTAACACTGAATCTGAATAATGTATCTGATTGGTTTTCTTGGTTGACTAACACTGAATCTGAATAATGTATCTGAAGAAGTGTGCATGCACACGAAAGCTCATACCAAGAACAAACTTAGTTGGTCTCTAAGGTGCTACTGGAAGAATTTTTTTTATTTTGTATTCTTTATTTTGTTTTGACTATGGCAGACCAACACGGCTACCTACCTGTAACTAATACTGAATCAATTTGTTAGTTGCCCAACAACTACCCTAGGCAAGCATGAAACATCAGTTAACAGTCAGGGGTCAGCAAACTTTTTCAGCAGGGGGCCAGTCCACTGTCCCTCAGACCTTGTGGGGGGCCAGACTATATTTTGGGTCAAAAATCAATGAATTCCTATGCCCCACAAATAACCCAGAGATGCATTTTAAATAAAAGCACACATTCTACTCATGTAAAAACACACTGATTCCCAGACTGTCCGTGGGCCAGATTTAGAATGTGATTGGGCCAGATCCAGCCCCTGGGCCTTAGTATGCCTGCCCATGAGTTAACTGGACTGTTCAGGTAAATACAATACTGCA